>NW_026521887.1:7200000-7800000 GCF_021234435.1 Artibeus jamaicensis
CAAGTTAATCAAGTGCCATGAAACTTTTTCCTGATAATCTATGCAGCGAGCACTGCATTAGCAAGTAGCTGTTCAAATTTACAGCCTCAAAGCAGGGAGAGTTTATTGACAGGTACAGCACAGAATATCTCAGTAGGAAAATGCCCTTGAAAGCAGTTTTTCCATAATGTTCTCAAGATCCTCTTTACCACCTATGCATACAGCCACAGAAACTGCCATCTCTTCCTAACACACACTATATTAGCTTCAAATACTGAAGAAATTGGACAGGAGCCACGTTTAGACTTAACTACATTTATCTGTTTGCTGCATGACTCTCAACACATGCCTTCTCAACACATATTCAGCTATCCCTTTTAAATATACCTGCTTCTGAGTGTATAGGCTATAAGTTAATGAGGCCGGGTTTCAGAATTCCCCCCAAGCAGCTTCATTTTTTAATTTTTACCAGTACTCTGCAACTCAGCCCTTAATTGTGAAGTAGACCAGAAAGAGAGTGTCCTTGGTAGTCTAATTAAACTGTTATTTCAACACATTCTACTCTTTTTCATATTTTTTATCTTTCACTCCTAACAATGTAATACCATATCTGATTTTTTAAATTCTATATATATTCCAAAAGAGAATTGAGGGGGGAGGTCAGACATATTAAAGTGAGATATCTCCAGTCAGAGCCAAATTCCTAAAGAGTTAGCCCATTAAATGGCCAAGCAAAACAAGACAGAATCGGTGCTAACCTCATTTTCAAAAGTTCCCACATGTAGGTTTATAGGTACCTAGAGGGATGAGTTACTCTCAATTGTGTCTTGTTTAATTTGGCCATTTTAAAGGCTAACCTTTTTCTAACTTGGCTCTCATTGTAGATATCACACCTTTATATGTCTGAATTTGATACTTAACTTGACTTTTCAGTGCACATTAAATGTTTCTGATTTGGTATCACTCTAAAAGAATTTGTAAGTAGTTTTTTTTTTTTTGCACTTATGTCTGGACAGATTAGGGTCAGGTATGATTGGTGGGTTTCCACTATTAAATTTTTCACACTCCCTCGCCCCCACTTAATGACTGTAACCTCAGAGTTCATATTCTGTGTGGGAGGCCAAAATGTTCTGAGATCAGGCACTAGAGAAGTTAAGTCAATGCATTGCTATTAAACAATATATATATATTGCTTTTCATTATATATATATATATATATATATTGCTTTTCAAAAAATATGTAATCTTTGCCAAGAGCTTCTCATTAACATTTTTTACTTGGACAAAAAATAAAAAGCAATTGTCTAATCCAGTAGATAAAATGCAGAAATTAAGTCTTTGTTTCTATCACTTCCCTCATTTATTAGATAGAGAGATTATGATTTATCATAGAATTACCTAGAATTGTGATTTAATGGGAAGAAACTTTGATTGAAATAAACAATGAATTTCAAAGAAATTTATTCTATTTGTTCCTTCCAAAAAATAATTAAATTTAGCATATGATACATAAAACACAAGATGATCTGAATTAGAATGAGTGAGAAGGAAGAAAACTTATGTAAATATTTACAAAATGGAATAAGAAAGGAGTAGATGGACCATGAATCTTAGAATCAGAAAACAGCACTGGAATCTGACTTACTAGTTTCATAACCATGGTAAGTCATTTAACCTCACTGAGCCTCAATTTTCTTGTGGGAAATAGATATTATAATAATTCCTATATCAGAGTTTTTGAGAGAATCACATGAGACTATAGATATAAAGTACCCAGCAGAGTATAAACCCCAATATGATATTTCTCTAATACTATAAAAGAATTAGAGAATAATTAAGTACTAAATTATAATGTCACTGTAGTACAAGCTCATAGAAAGAAAATATTAGTATGAATTGGAGAAGATTAGGAAGTGTTTGTTGAAACAGGTGAAATATGAACCTTGAAGGATATGCTAACTTGAGAAAGTACAAAGGAAGATGAAAATTTTTATGGATGAGAGGAGGAGGAAAGAAGTTGGGGGAGAAAGGGGACTTATGGGCAGCAGATGCAAAAACATAAAGGTAAATATGGGGGAGGGGTACTGATAGTGAGGAAAAACTGGGGATGGGTGTACACACCCAGGAGTAACATAAATGAGACTAAGGACACTGAAGGAGCTCTGTTATAGATTGACTCTTGTGTCCTCCCCAAAATTTTATGTTGAATTCCTAACTTCCAATACGATGGTATTTGGTGTCTTTGGCAAGTAATTAGGGTTAGATGAGATAATAAGGGTGGGGCCTTGGTCTGATAGGATGAGTGCCTTTATAAGAAGAGCCTTGGAGCTTGCTGTCTCCCTACAAAAAGGTTATTTGAGCAATCAGAGAGACAGTGCCACCTACAAGCCAATAAGAGATCTCAGAATAAATTCTACCATGTTGTCACCTTGATCTTAAGCTTCCTGGCCTCTAAAATTATAAAGAATGAATTTTTGTTGTTTAAGCCTCCTTGGCTGACTAACACAAGGTCCAAATATGGGAAGTCTCAACAATATAACAGAAATATTAGGCTGAAGTTCTTGAGGGGAGTGACCAAATAAAAGAGATGTCTTTGGAATATTATCTTGATAATGATGTGCAGGGTAAAATGGAAAGAAATGAGGCTGAAAACTAGGGAGCTGTTTCTATAATCTATACATAGTATGATGAAAATAATGACTGAGAACAGTAATGACAGATGAGAGAGTGAACCTAATGAGCATTTCTAAGACATAAAACAGTAGTGAGTGATTGGAAATAATGGGAAAGGAAGAGTTGGCCTGAATCCTGAAGTTGGTTCTCATCTTTGCATTTTTTTAAAAAAGGAATGAGGAGCTTTGACTGAGCAGGGTTGAACTGATCAAAATAAGAAATTCAAGCATTATTTTTATAATCATCATTTTCTTCTTTATTAATACAGAACACTAAGTCTTTACTCAGGACTTGTCCAATCAAAGATTAGGAAGCTAAAAGAACTACACTGTTTGGCTTAATTCCAGGTCTGTCTCTAACTTCAAAATTTCTGAGACAATTGCTGCTACATATCCCTGCTTTCACATTTAGCAAAATAGAAATAGCCAAATACCCCCTTCTTTATCTCTTTACCTTACAAATATACTTACTTGTAAATGAGTGAGACAGCATTTGTAAGTAATTGGAATCCTGCAAAAATATTGCCACATAAACAAAAATTAGTATGCTGAGACACACAATAATTATTACAAGTATTTATGGTCATCCAAAAAACTAACCTTCAAAATTAAATGTTTTTGTTCAAAAACTTCAGGAACCATAACTCAGAATTATATTGTCAAGCTATATATTAGTTAGTCAAAGAATAAACTCATAATTTAGATATTTAAATTCTAAAAGTTCCTCAGTTAATCATTTTAATAGATATACCTTCTTCTGAGAAAATTATATTTTTGTTATGGTTATTCAAAATATACCTGAGATATAAGCAGAGGAAATATTATATTCATTAGAGCAAATAAATTATTTTAGACAATTCTTCATTACTAAAATATTGTTTAATAAATTATTTATTTATAAATTATATACATATATACACACTTACATATATGTATATATATACTTATTGGTAGCTATAAATACAGATATAGATGATATCGATACATAAAGTATAATTCAGAACATTTGAACTAGAAATAATTTTACAGGTCATCTAGTGTAATGCTTTTATTTGACAGATGAAATTTTGAAACCCTAGCTTATACATTCACATTTCACCTAAGAACTAAAGCAAAAGAGGTAACTTAATTTAGCAAGGTCATCTCCTATGTAAGTGGAAAAACTCAGACTAAACATGAGTCTGGGATTCAAAACCTGTCCGTTCTAAGTCCCAAACTCATGAGCTTTTTATTATGTCATGTTGCTTGCTTGTCTTCTTCCCAACCTGTAATCCCAGAGGCAACATTAGGAACCCAAAGCCATCACTGGAGAACTGGATGAAACCACCCTGGGCCTATGAAAAACCAAGAAACATAAGGCCAATCAGCTCCCCAAAAGGTCCACTTGGTTTGGAGAAGATCCAAACTCATCCCTAAGTAAGTCCTCTCATGAAATTACTGTGTTCAGCTCAAAACCATATAGGAAACTGAAGACCCTAACAAATACTTACTTAACTCCTGTTTTCTTCTACCTTCCTCTTTCTCTGGCTTTTCTCAGAGGATATAATTTGGAAGTTAACAAGAGCTTGTCTTCTTTGCTCTCTGCACTGTCCTAAGTGTCCTGTCACAAGTACCCATTGCCTTCTTGCTATTGACATGCTCAGGTCTACCCACTGCAATTCCCATGTGCATAGCCCTCACCACACTCAAAATCAGAACCTCAGTTTCTCACACCTCCCAACAGTGACGACTTAATTATTACAAACACAGAATGCTCCAAACTGTTTCTCTGAACACACACACAAAAGCTTTTCAAGTCAAATAAGCTTTGGAAACTGTTGATTATATTCCCTTCTTGGAAATTCATTCTACACACATTAAAGGTTTTTAGAAATTTATACCTAAAAAAAGAAAAATGACAGATGGAGAAGAAAAATTTGTTTCTGTTTAACCCAGTGTTTGCCAAGCTTATCTGATCATAGACTATTTAATGTACATATATTTCTCAAAAATAATATTCTGTAAAATGCATTTTAGGAAAGTTTGTATTAAGGTCTTTATCCCTGTGATTAGATTAATGTGCTGCTCATCCCTGCTAATGTTTTATAATTTAATTTGAACTTCCTAGAAATATACCTTAACCTAAGGGAATAATTCCTACAGAGACAATTTTAGGCAACTGACAGTCCCTTGAGGGAGCAGGGAGTGACTGAGCCTTTCCAGCCCCAGGAAATGTCATTAGAAAATGCTGAGAACCCAGCCCAGCTCCTCCCTGCCTGGTCCCACTGTGAACATGCACCAGAGACTCAATGGTCATAGTGGCAGAACTTTTCTTAACCACAATTTTTTACATAGAAGCATGTGGATATAAAATCCTTGAGGAGAAAATTGAAACGATATGGTTTATCACACATTTTCTTTTCTGCAGAGTTTATTTAAAAAGGTATTATCACATGTATTCCTTTTGAACTGCATTTTGTCTTTGTAATTTTACTTATTTGTGGTTCTCTGACATCAAGGTGTTGTAAGAGTTTAAAATTCTATTTCAGATCTACCTAATTGTGTTTGAAAAGATCTATGAAAAAGATCTATGAAAACGTGAATTATCTGTGTTGTCTATACTCTGAGTAATGGTTCCCACAGCTTCCTGCCAACTCAACCCAACAGGCAGCCTTTTCACTCACAATCAGAGTCCTCTTAATAACTCACTCAAACTGAGCCCAGGAAAGCTTGACTGACACACCTCAGGAAAGACCTGTCTCCCTTTATATATGCTCAACCACTTCTTTGGAAATGAAGCTTCAAATGTTTTCTTTCTAATCAATGCTGGATTAACCAAAGCCTATACTAGCCTTTACTTTCATTTCTCCTCCTCCTATATTTATTGTCTACCATCTTTGCCCATCAGTTACTCCATTGACTATTGCATTTACTTCTGGAGCTTCAACAGTAGATAAGCTGGAAAATAAGTAGAGATGAAATTCCTTCTCAGATTGCCTTATTTGTAGCATCAGTGGGAGAGGAGACTGACAATAGCTTATTGAAGCTTCAGACCAGATCATATTGTCTACTTACATCTTTCTCAGTCACCTAACATTGATTCATTAAAAAAAAAAATAGGGCCTGATTTGCTTATAACTAGAGCATATGAAGACTTACCACCCACAGCTATTTCTGATATGAATTTTTTTATTTAGTTGGGCACACAATTTCATCACAAATAAAATATTAATAACAGCACAATTGCAAAACAACAATTCAAGTAATGTCTCAGGATGATATTTTATTAAATAAATTTACTTTTTTCAACAGCATTATTTAACTCCTCCCATAGGTTAGGCAATTTGCTTGGGGCCAGGAATGAATAAGAGTCTCAGCTGCCAACGTTCTCAGTGAAGGTCAAGGGAGAGAGGGGGAAAAATTAACCAACACCTACAGGATAGTGGTACAAATGCTTTGAAAAAAGCATTTCAACACTCCTGCAGGAAATCAGAAATTCTGTCCAAGTAGAGCCTAGTAAACAAGAAAGAGACCCTGAGGTAAGCTCTGAAAACAAGAAATTTTTCATGGAGATTAAAGAGAGAAAAGCCTTAAGACAGGATAAAAAAGCAGGAGGATAAAAGGGTTTGTGTGTGCGTGTGTGAGAAGTGTGGTGGTTTAAAAGTGAGAGAAAAGATGCTAAGTCCAGGGAACTGGGTTTATTGATATGGACAGACCATGTACACAGGGAGTCAGGAGCAATGATAAGACAGGAAGCAGCAACCCAATATGGAGGGGTCCTATAAAGAAATCTGTACTTTATTCTTAGGGTAGTACAGAGCCATAGCAGCATTTCAGAAAAAGAAATCATATAATTTAATTTGAATTATTACAAAAATGACTGCCACAGCAATAGAGAAGGAATTCAGGTAAGAGCTAGTATAGAGATAACTGGAATCAGGATGGAACAGTGAACAATGTATAAGGATTCCCTAACTTCTAGCTTCAAAGAATGAAATGATGGCTCCATTCACTAAAAGATGCTATATTTAAAGAGGATTGAGTTAGATGATGGAATTTGGACTAAATGAATTTGGATTTTTTTCTGAGATGCAAGCAGAGGTGTCCAGTAGGAACAAGATTATAGACACAGGCTAGAGATAAAATTGAGTATTTTCTGAATGTAGGTGACAGTGGAAGCCATGGAAACACTGAGTTTGTCAAATGGTGTCAGTTCAAAGGAGATCATGTAGAAGGTGAAGGAGGGGCATGCAAAAAGATGCAGGAGGAACTCTAGGTAGTGACATCTACTATGTAGGTAGCAAAAGGGAAATACAAAGCAGCTGAGAAGCAGTCCAAGAGAACCAAGGTAAGAACAAGGTTATGGAAATGACCCTGTGCCAGCCTAAAAGAAAAGGAATTCCTCACACAACCTAGTCATCTGGGACCTCTAGTTTTCCTGGGGAACAAGGGCACAACATCAGAGATCCAGTTCCATTGTTTTGTGTCCTGAATACATCACATAGATCTTTTACTTTCTGCTTTTTTGCTGGTTTGGTAGCCAGCCAACATGAAAGAAAACTGATTCATCATCCTCATCTATTTGCAAACTGGGAAACATTTCTGTGCTTTTTCTGGCCCATTTAATTGTTGCTTTCATTTTACAGATAAGAAAAAGGAGGCTCAGAGAGGTTGACCCTTGGCTACTTGCACAGGTAGTAAGAGCACCAAGATTAAACTTTTACCTGGCTTCAAATTCAATCATTTTCCACTAATTCCCACTGATTCTGATAACATTCCCCATTTTTGTACTTCTTTTGTCCTTTCAAATTTTTTCTTACAAATAAATACAAAGTAAAACTAGAGGCTGTTTTCAAAATCTGACCTTGCAGCCTTCACATAAATGAGATTCATTGAGCATTTTGAGAAATAGTTCATAAAAAGAACACAAATCAGTATTGATTTTTAAGTGTTCCTACTGTGTGGATGCTCAGTGTTTCTGTCTTGTTTCCCCCTCTGTTAGCAGGAGAAGACAAAAAAATTAAAATGAATGAGTGAATGAAACTTCACCAAATTTCAGTCAGGAAATAACAGCCTTAAGAATCTTATTGATTATATTAGAACAGGAAGTAACCTGTTTGGGGGTGGGGGATCAACTAGGTGAATATATATAATTCTCTAAAAATAATATGCAAATAGAATTTTTATTACTATGGAACATACCTAAAAATAAGCCTCAGAAAAATCCTAAACAATTGAGCCAAAGGTTATTATTTTGTGGACAAGACTGCTATAATCACCAGTAAAATATACTGTAAGAATGGGATGCTGTATAAAAATTGGTTGAATTAAGGAGGCCATTTTTATTTAATCAAGGGGAATAACATTTTTTAAAAGTTTCAGAATGTATCCCCAGTGACTGAAATTATTATGCTGCCACAAGAAAAGAAATCAGGTCAAAACTCATTATCAAGTGGCATTTCTACAAGTAGCAAGGGAATATGGTGTTTCCTATCAGACATTACATCCAGAGTCTGGGTAGATTTCTTTCCTGAATCTGAGCCTAAAAAACTACTTCATTTCCTCACCTTTTCCAAGCATTTGTAAGTTTTCAAGTTTCAACAGTGATCATGAGCAGTAGACAAACTACTCCAATTCCTTGTGCTGTAACACTTAGTTTTATTTTATTTTTTTATTTTTATTGAATTTATTGGGGTGACATTGGTTAATAAAGTTATATAGGTTTCAGGTGTATGGTTCTATAATACATCATCTGTATACTGTTCTGTGTGTTCACCACCCTAAGTCAAGTCTTGTCCATCACCATGTAAAACTTATTTTTTAAAGCAACTTGTAAATTTAGCAGCCTTCTTCCATTTCTTTCTGTCAACCCATAATGGCCAATGACCCCCATTCTTAGGACAGACAGAAAAACTATCACAGCCAAAAATAATTTATTTTTTTTATTTAGACTAAATCATTTTGGGCACAACTTTGCTTCCCTTTCTTCCTTTCTGGAGGATAAGAATAGAATTTTAGTACTCTAGACTTGAATAATCAGCTTTGGTTTTTGTTTTAGGGCCATAATTGTAAGTTACTGAGAACATTAATTGTGGTTGTTCCACTGGCATCTTTTATCCCTTAAATCCTCACAGAACCCTTTGGAAAATGGAAATAGCACTGTGATAAACATACTTTTTAAAATATGTACATCATTCTACACAGGGAAGTAAGATGCCTACTTAATAATTACTTTATAAGCAAATGAGAGTCATAGCCTATGATATTTAGGCTTTATGAGAGCACATATTTTGGTTTTTTTACTGGATGTATGGATATATAATTGTATATGTGTAATCATAATTTTGGTATATCTTATCCTTTTCTCTAAATGTTTTCTATCTGACAAAAATGGATGGATAAAGAGGTGAGCAAACAGATGTAGTCTATATAAATGAAAGAATGGAAGGATGGAGAGATAGATGGATAGTAAATTAATGGAAAAGTTGATAGTGGCTAGGTGAGTGGATGGATAAACAAATGGATGACATTGCTAGTCTCAATGTAAGATTTCATTTTAGGCTACAAGTGAGTCTACAAAGAGGAAGACTCTCAAATGACATCTGGTAGGAGCATCAGCTGGGCAAATAGAAAATCCATAGAAACAAGGAAGAACTAAGTTGGAGTAGAAATGAGTAGTGCTAGCTGGGAGAAATCTTCAGGCAAACAAAGTATGTTTATTTCAACAATCTGGGATTAAATAAAAGTGCAGAGTTGAGTATTGCTTTAGTTCTACAAAAGTGTCCTAGGGTTTGCTGCAGAATGATGGAGAGGAAGCTGAGGGAGAGGTCAAGAAAGTCAGCTCCAACCCACCCCTTTTATTTCCACAAGTGAACCAGAATAGCTCCACTTGTGTCACTCTTCTATATTGCAGCTCCTATGAGAATTTACTGAAAAGAGGGCTCCCACAGAGACCTAACAACCTACTTACCTCAAAGGATTGTTTAAAGAATCAAATGATCTATTGTAAGTGAAACAGGTTTTGAAAACTATAAAACATTATCAAAATTATAAAAACTAAGAAAATATCTGAGACTTAAGAAAGAGCTAATTCATTGTTTTTATAGTTAATTGACCTGTGCCCATTTTATTTTTTAAAGATTTTATTTATTTACCTTTAGAGTGGAAAAGAAGTAGAGAGGGAGATAAATATCAATGTATGGTTGCCTCTCATGTATTCCCTTCTGGGAACTGGTCTGCAACCCAGGCATGTCCCCAGATTAGGAATCGAACCACAGTTGTTTGGTTCACAGGACCACACTCAGTCCACTGAGCTACACCAGCCAGGGCCAAGAGCTAATTCATTTTAATTATGTTTTTCCTTTTTTATTTCTTCCTTTTATACTCATCCATCCAGCCCTGGGTCTTTGCAGGTTCAATCTTTTTACAAAATAATGATCTTGGTATATCTTTCCCTCTATTTTTTTTTACTTCTGACAAAGACCATGAATATTAGAACAAGTTAAGAAGATGCAAGTATGAGAGCTAGGGAACACAAAACAGAGTTTAAAAAAATTGGATTTCTGAAGCTAACCTTTTCTGAGGGTGAGACCAGAATCTCTGTAAACATCCTTTATGTCTAAACTACATGGGCCAGCTATCTTGGGACTCTTAGGACCCTTGCAACTAAGTGATTGGATCTGTTCAGTATAAGGTTCACCTTAAATCAGAGTTGAACCAAGCTTCCAATGGTCTCAGCCTGCCCAACAATAGTTTGAGCCCTCTTGGAAACAAACAACCAATCACTTCGTAATGTATAATATTATACCAGAGATTTCGTGATGTGATTTTGATTCTTTAATACTATTTTGGTTATTTATTGTTATATAACAAATTGCTCTGATGGTCTCACTGGAAATCTTTCATGAGCTTGTTAATCAAGTGTTGGTTGGAGCTGGAGTCATCTGGATGCTTTAATCAGGTTGTTGAGAGACTGAGCCCTTCCCCTTTCCTTACAAGTTCAGGGCCTCTCCGTGTGGTTTCTTTGGCAAGATAGCCAGACTTATTACATGGTGGTTCAAGGAACCCCAAGTGAGTGTTCTAAGAGAGGGGGAAGCTGCCAGTCTCTTAAAAGCTAGGCCTGGAACCAGATAGTGTCACTCTTATTGCAATTTATGATAAACATAATCATCCCAGACTTACTGTGGGAGAAGACTGCACAAAGATGTGAATACTCCAAGGTATAGTTCATTATGGCCATCTTTAAATACTTGATTCCAAGTAGTATTACTCCAAATGATGCTTCTGTTGGTCACAAACATAGAAAGAGGGAGGACTTTTAACACCACATACATTATCATTTTGCATAATAAGAGTCATAGACATTTGGCTAGAGAACATGGTTCCACTGACATACTTTACATGAACAGTGGCTATAGTTACCAAGCATTTGATTGAGGATGCACCTCTGCTTATAGAGTAAGATTATAAAAGTATACTCTTTGTAACCTCAAATTACTTTCTTGATCTTGAAATGTTACTGGTTGCTAACAAATAAAAAATAAAACTGTGAACATTCATGAGTGATCCACTGTGCTATGGTCTAAAGGTATATGTTCCTTCCAAAATTCATATTGAATTCAAATACCCAAAGTGATAGCATTAGGAGGTAGAGCCTTTGGGTGCTTAGGTCATGAGGGTGGAGCCCTTATAAATGAAATTTGTGCTCTTATAAAAGAGACCCCACAAGTGACACAAACAACTTGGAACTGCTAAAAGACCAGGATTGGACCCAAAAAGGGGACATAGCAACAGTAGAGAAAGACAAATTTTACTTTGCTATAGCAGAGAAGCCACAAGTTGCTGCATACCTGTGTATTATTTTTTCATTATTCTCACATCTTTTATATTTTAATAGTATCTTTGTATTCCTCTTCTTTCTGTATAAGCTTCTTTGCCTTGTCTGATTATATTGTATCATTTGACAGGTTTCCACTGTTCCCTCTTTCACGGTGTATTGCTAATTTTCTATACTTCATGCCATTTGTGTTCCTTTAGCATACTACCCAAAGTTCTATACCCCCTATTTATGTTATGCAGATCACATAGAGTCTGTCATATGATTGTTGCTTTAATATTATTGTAAATGATAGCTGCTTTATACAACTGTAAATACTTCACAAAACACCTCCCGGATCTTAGCCCACTTTACAATTTTCTGAACTCTATTACTGTAGTGGTTAACTCTATTCTCTCACACACTACACCTATTTACTATACTTTATGCTCACCTTACATCAGAATCTGACCTCCCAAACCTCACTGCTTTCTAGATCCAACTCACAAGCCCCCCCTCCCCAACAAGAGTCATATCTTCTGTACATTCTTTCTTAAAAATGTCTGGTGGGGTTGAAGATTACAATTAACACTATACACAGCCAAAGGATCTTCTATCTGTACTCTACTGGATGTGACTATAAATATCATAAAATACTCTCCTGCTGTCATAAACAATTTTGCCTCCCCCTCCAACTGATCACAAAAGAAAAAAGGAGTAGGTAGAAGCAGAGAACACCAGGATACCCACTGGAAGAGGAAATCCAACAACAAAGGAACCACCAACAGATAACAAAATAAGAAGGTGAAGGAGGGAGTAGAAACCACACAAATTTCAATCCAAGACCTATCTAGAAATACAACTAAATAGTGGAGAAACTACCCAGTACAAACAACTGAACAAGAGCAAAAGAGAATCCTCAAAATCTTGTACACACAGAAGAACTAGCTTTAATACAACCTTCCCTCACCAGTACAACAAATTAAAACAGATGATGGACACAGGGACCCTCAGTTAACCAGCTGGGGGAAGGACCCACAAAAGAAAGATCCAAAAACAACTAAAACCCAAAGACAAACATAGAGACAACTTAAAAGACAGTCCGAGACAAGTGAGCTTGAGAGGTCAAGGAGACTACACCACCAAAGCTCACAGGTATTATACCACAGAAGTTCACACCATAAACCCAAGAAGCCAAAACAAATCACTTTAAGAATCTGAAGCTAATAAGAAGAGTCTCACAAACAATGGGAGGACAAAGAAACAATCCCCAAATGAAAGGAAAGGAGGAAGCCTCAGAAAGAATGTTAGATTAAATAGAGGCAAGTCAACTATCAGATATTGAATTCAAAGTACTGGTTATCAGGAAGCTCAAAGAACTCACAATGAGCTGCCAAAAACTAAAGGGGAACTAAAATGAACTCACTGCAAACTACATCTACATGAAAAAGGAAATAGACACTATCAGCAAGGGCCAAGAAGAAATGAAGGATACAATTTCTGAACTGAAGAACACAGTAGAAGAAATCAAAAGCAGGATCAAGAAGCAGAAGATCGGATCAGTGAGTTGGAGGGCAAAGTACAAAAATGCACCCAGAAAGAGCAAAAAAGAGAAAAGAAACTCAGAAATAATGAAGGGAGATTAAGAGAAATGCAAGACAATATGTTATGTAATAGTATTTGAATAATAGGAATACCAGAAGGAGAAGAAGAAGAACAAGAGATAGAAAACCTATTTGAAAAAGTAATGAGGGAAAACTTCCATAATTTGATGAGAAAAAAAGTCACGCAAATCCAGGAAACACAGAGACTCCCAATAAAGAGGAACCCAAAGAGGCCCACTTTAAGACCATCATCATTAAAATGGCAAAATTCCAAGATAAACAGAGAATCTTAAAGGCAGCAAGGGAGAAAAAGGAAGTAACATACAAAGTACCCCAACAAGGTTAGCTGCTGACTTCTCAGTGCAAATGTTCCAAGCAAGAAGAGAATGGCAAGAAATATTCCAAGTAATGAAAACCACAGGCCTGCAACCAAGGGTACTTTACTCAGCAAGGCTCTGAATCAAGATAGAAGGCCAAATAAAGAGTTTCCAAGAAAAAAGAAGTCTAAACAATATGCCTCCACCAAACCAGCTCTGCAAGAGATGCTAAAAGGACTGCTTTAAGGAAAGAAAATGAGAGAGACAAAGAGGAACACAGGCATGAAAAAAATAGCAATACATAAGTACCAATCAATAATAACCTTAAATGTAAATGTATTAAATGCTTCCATCAAAAGATATAGAATAGCTGAATGGCTAAGAAAGCATGACCCACACATATGCTGCCTACAAGAGACCCACCTCAGGACAAAAGACCTACGCAGACCAAAAGTGAAGGGCCGGAAACAAATTTTCCTAGCAAATGAACAGGAAAGAAAAGCCAGGGAAGCAATGCTCATATCAGAAAAAATACACTTCAAAAAAAGAGCCATAAACAGAGATGCAGAAGGTCACTTCATAATACTCAAGGGAAGGATCCACCAAGAAGGCATAAACATCATGAATATATCTGCACCCAACATAGGAGCACCCAAATACATAAAGAAAATTGTAGAGGACTTCAGGAAAGATATTGACAGCAACAAAAATATAGTAGAAGATTTTAACACCCCATTGTCAAAAATGGACAGATCTTCCAAATAAAATGTCAACAAAGATACTGTGGCATTGAACAATGCCCTATATGAAATGGACTTAAATGAAATCTATAAAGCCCTTCATCCCCAACAAGCTAAATACACATTCTTTTCAAATGCACATGGAACATTTTCAAACACAGACCACATGATAGGACACAAAACAAGCCTCAACAAATTCAAGAAAATTGAAATCATACCAAGCATTTTTTCCAACCACAAGAGACTGAAACTGGAAACCAACCTCAAAGGAAAAAACCCAAAACACCCCAAATCATGGAGATTGAATAGCATGCTATTAAACAATGAATGGGTCAAGAATGAGATTAGGGAAGAAATCAAAACGTTTCTAGAAACAAATGAAAATGAACTCACGACAACCCAAAACTTATGGGACACAGCAAAGGCAGTCCTGAGAGGGAAGTTCATGGCAATACAGGCCTACCTAAAAAAGATAGAAACATTTCAAACAAACCTAATTCTATGCCTACAAGAACTAGAAGAACAACAGCAAAGACAGCCCAGAGCAAGTAGAAGGAAAGAAATAACCAAGATCAAAGCAGAATTAAATGATGTGGAAATTAAAAGCACAATTCTAAGCATCAGTGAATCCAGGAGATGGTTTTTTGAAAAGATAAACGAAATCAACAAACCTTTAAGCAGGCTTATCAAGAAGAGAGAGAACCCAAATAAACATAATCAGAAATGAGAGAGGAAGGATTACAACTAACACCACAAAAATAGAACGGATTGTAAGAAATTACTATGAAGAACTGTATGCCAAGAAATTTGAAAACTTGGGTGAAATGGACAAATTTCTAGAAAAACATAATCTTCCAAAACTTTATGAAAAAGAAGCAGAAATTGAATAGGCCAATAACAGCAAATGAAATTTAAATAATAATTTAAAATCTCCTGACACTCAAAAACCCTGGACCAGATGGTTTCACAGGAGAATTCTAAAAAGCATTTAAGAAAAAGCTAACCTCTTTTCTTCACTGACTATTCCAGAAAATCCAAAATGATGGAAGACTCCCAAACTCTTTTTGTGAAGTCAGCATCATCCTATCCCAAAACCAGATAAAGATACAACAAAGAAAGAAAACTTCAGGCCAATATCACTGATGAACACAGTTGCTAAAACCCTCAACAAAATATTGGCAAAAGGCATCCAACAATATATTACAAAGATCATACACCATGACCAAGTGGAATTCACCCCAGGGATGCAAGGATGGTTCAATATTCGCAAATCAGTAAATGTAATACATCACATAAACAAAAGCAAAGACAAAAATTACATGATCATATCAATAGATGCAGAAGAAGCTTTTGATAAGGCACAATACCTATTATGATAAAAAAAAAGCACTCGGCAAAGTGGGAATAGAGAGAGTATTCCTCAATACAATAAAGGCCATATATGAGAGACCTACAGCCAACATCATACTCAATGGGCAAAAACTAAATCTTTTCCACTAAGATCAGGAACAAGACAAGGTTGCCCAATTACACCACTTCTATTCAATATAGTATTGGAAGTTTTAGCCACAGTAATCAGACAAGAAAAGGAAATAAAAGGCATCCAAGTCATAAAGGAAGAAACAAAGCTGTCACTGTTTGCAGATGACATGATAGTGTACATGAAAAATCCTATAAACTCTACTCAAAAACTGCTTGAACTAATAAATGAATTTGGCAAAACAGTGGTATACAAAGTCAATATCCAGAAATCAAAGGGATTTTTATGTACCACCAATGAAACAGCAGAAGCAGAAATCAAGACAAAAATCACATTTGATATAGCAAAAACAAAAATAAAATACCTAGGAATAAACCTAACCAAGGAGCTAAAAGACTTGTATACAGAAAACTACACAACACTGAAGAAAGAAATCAAGGAAGACACAAACAAATGGAAACATATACCATGTTCATGGATTGGAATAATTAACATCATCAAAATGTCCATACTACCCAAAGCAATTTACAGATTCAATCCAATACTTATTAAAGTACCAATGGCATATTTCACACGCATAGAACAAAGACTTCAAAAATTTATATGGAACCAAAAATGACCCCGAATAGCAGCTGCACTTTTGAGAAAGAAGAACAAAGTAGGAGGGATCACAATACCTGATAGCAAACTGTATTGCAAGGCTACTGTAATCAAAACAGCCTGGTACTAGCATAAAAACAGGCATATAGACCAATGGAACAGAACAGAGAGCCCAGAAATAAATCCAAGTCTCTATGGTCAATTAATTTTCAACAAAGGGGGTAGCAACATAAAGTGGAGTAAAAATAGCCTCTTCAACAAATGGTGTTGGGAGAGCTAGACAGCTACATGAAAAAAAATTAAACTCAAGCATTGACTTATACCATACACCAAAATAAATGGAAATTTCTGAGAATTCAGTGCTCCATAAATTATGTATGAAGAAGGATAATGCCTTTTAAAAGAAACTTATTCTAGGGGGTCATACATATTTTATACTTTGCCATAATTCAATGTTAGTCCATGTATAATTAACACCAAACATTTAAAAATGGTAATGGTAGCATATTGGATTTTCTCCTCAGCTGTTTAGCCTCTTTCAACAGGCCTGACTATTTCACAAGGTTATTTTAAGGATTAAATGAGGAAATGAAAACACTTTATAAACTGTAAAGTGCTATGCTGATGTAATGTTTCACTAACAAATTAATTTACATATGGCTCGGACAAGGTGCCTTTTGAATGATGGCTTTTCGCTCCTATATGAATTAGAAAATAAATGCTCTGGTGTGGTCTACTGAGCCAAAGGGCTGCAACATTCCCAATGTCATGGCACAGATATGCAGAATTCTGATTGTCTACATCAGACAGTAGCAAGCAGGCAACATGTGGAAACCCATCTGGTTCCCATATTTTCTGACTGAGGTGCTGAAGTGGAGGATTTTCGCTTTGCTAAACTTGAACAGATCCTCCTGAGCTTTCACCAAATGATTAAAGACAGTGCAAACTGTCCTCAACCTGTTCCCCATCCTTTGATGTACTGTGTCAGCAAACCCTAAGCTATCACGTAAGACAAAGGCTAAAGTGGTGAATGTCAGAATAGTAACTCTAGAATTCTTGAGTGATTTTGCTGAATTGTCACTGGTTCATTCAACTGAGAAGTTATATATGAGACATTCAGAGGTGAGTCAAACATAAACCAGACCTACCCAGTTTTTAATGTTCTCAGCTGTATTAGTGGGAAATATATTTCTTGCAGGCTTGCCACCCCTTTGTTGCATGTGGTGGCCAGGGTTTCTGCTTAATAGTGGTGGTGGGGCTGCTGGTGACAGAAATGCTAAAGCAAAACACAGAAGCCTGGCTAAAGAAAACAAACTTTCTTTCAGGAAGATGTACAATTAGGTCCATGTGTTAAAAGAAGAAAGTTATTAAATTATTGAGTCAGGCATCTATGTCAAGTGCAAAATATTTTACTTTAACCCCTCCTAAGACCATGGAAAGTTCTTATTAATAGATTATTCTATGGAAGTAAAAAGATGGGAAGCTAATGGTATATGATGGAATTAAACAATACATGGACATTTTAAAGAATTAATCTTGGTTCTTGAGTATCCAGGGGTTTCCTCATGGTTATTTAAAATGAATCCAGAGATGTAAAAATAAAGTCTTATACTTACCCTTAAATCTACTTGGTATGTGTGTGCCAAGACCCTGTATATGTGAAAAACAGGATTTTCTTTATTTATCTTATTTACTAAAAGATGGATTCCAACCTGTAGGGAACTGTATGGAAATGGGACAATCAAGGAATAAAAGAAGAAACATTCATTTAGACTGGTAGGAAGGGTAGAAATGGGCAGCCTGGGTGGGGAGAACATGCAGCAAGGCAGTGGCTATAGGACCAAGAAGGCAAGATGGCGGCTGGCAGACCAGGTAGTCCACATTTACATGTGGATAAACCAAAAGGAACAACTTGGGAGCAAGACAGACCATGCAATCCAGGGTTCTAGTGCTGGGAATAAGCTTCAAAACCTCTGGCTATAAAAACCTGTGGGAATTGCAGTGGTGGGAGAAACTCCCAGCCTCACAGGAGAGTTCACTGGAGAGATAGATCCAAGGGGTTCTAGAATGTACATAAGCCCACCTACCTAGAAATCAGCACCAGAAGGGCCCAATTTGCTTGCAGGTAGCAGGTATGTGACTGAAAGCCGACCAAGGGCTACCAAGTGACATTTTGCCCTCTCTGATCCCTAGCCCACATACAGCACCATAACTACAGCAACATGGCTTACCCTACCCTGCAGAATAACTGAGGCTCCATCCCTCTCACAATGTAACAAGAGCACCAAGACAAAAAATATATATATGGCCCAAATGAAAGAAAAGATCACAACTAGAAAAATACTACTAAGTGATAAAGAGATAGCCAACCTATCAGATGCAGTGTTCAAAACACTGAAATTCAGGATCCTCACAAAAATGATTGATATGGTCACAAAATTGAGATAAAAGTGAAGGCTATGCAAAATGAAATAAAGAAAAATACACATGGAACTAACATGTATATTAGCAAAGAGAAGGAAACCAGGACTCAAATCAATAACTTGGAGCCAAAGTAAGAAATAAATATTCAACTAGAACAGAATAAAGAAACAAGAATTCAAAATAAAAAAAAATGAGTACAGGTTTAGGAACCTCTGGTACAACTTTAAAAGTTCCATTATCTAAATCAGGGATGCCAGAAGGAGAAAAAGAAGAGCAAGAAATTGAAAACTTATTTGAAAACATAGTGAAGGAGGACTTTTCTAATCTGACCAAGGAGATAAAGATCCAGGAAGTCCAGGAAGCTCAGAGAGTGACAAAGAAGTTGGACCCAAGGCACATCATAATTACATTACCTAAGACTAAAGATAAGGAGAGAATCTTAGAGGCAGCAAGAGAAAAGGAGTGCCCATAAGACTATCAGCTGATTTTTTAAAAGAAACCTTGAAGTCAAGAAGGGGCTAGAAAGAAGTATTCAAAATGATGAAAGGCAAGGACCTCCATCCAAGATTACTCTATCCAGCAAAGCTATCATTTAGAATGGGAGAGCAGATAAAGTGCTTCCCAGATAATGTCAAATTAAAGGAGTTCATTATCATCAAGCCCTTATTATATAAAATGTTAAAGGGACTTATCTAAGGAAGAGAAGATAATAAAAAATATGAACAGTAAAATGACAACAAACTCACAACTATAAACAACTGAACCTAAAACAAAAACAAGCTAAGCAAACAAGTACAATGGGAATAGAATCACAGAAATAGAGATCACATGGAGGGGTAGAGAATGGGGGGAAAAGAGGTACAGGGAATAGGAATTTTGATAAGTACAAAATTGACAGCAGAAGTTTAAGAATAGTACATAAAATGGAGAAGCCAAAGAACATATATGTACAACCTATGGACATGAACTAGGTCGGGAAGGAAGGATTCTGGTAGGAAGGGGGATGCAGGTCAGAAGGGAATAAAGGGGAGGAAAAAAATGGGACTACTGTAATAGCATAATCAATAAAGCATATTTAAAAAATAAAAAGAATAAAAATAGCTACAATCTTAGAGAACATTCTATTTTACAAATTACCACACACATATATTTAATGTTTATAAAGAATCTTATAAAATAAATATTGCTAATTCTTTTATTTTACAGACAAGAAAACTAGTGCCAATAGGGTGATGTGACTTCTTCTAGAATATACAATCAGTAATTGATAAAAGTGAGATTAAAACCCAGATTTTTATCATTCCCTGTATTAGGGTTTTTCTACCACACCCCTCTTTCTATTTTTATGCAACAATGTATCATTCTTCTGCTGGTAACAAAGTACTAGAATACAGAAACAGTCTTTTAAACTCTGAAACTTCAATGAAGACTTAATTGCATCAAGTGTTTCCTGGCTATAAAACAGTCACTGACCCTTGTATTTTTTATCAGTCAGATCACTTCTAGTTTAGCTACTTTCCACTAACAAAATCATCCTATCTCTTTCTTATCACTCTCAAGAGGCTCTGGGCAAAAGAGCAGAAGGAAGAAGAGGTACGTGTTGTGGTTTCTCGTCCATAGATTTTGATTCCATCACTTAAGTTGCTTCCTACACATTTCATCCCTAAGCACTTAATATTACACATTCCTTCCTAGAAAAAACACATTAGTGATTTGCTTACATGATCATAATTATGAAACAGGAAGTCTAAACTGAACAATTAGTTGCCTGCTTAACAAGTCATCATCTTTTCAACTAAAGAGTAATGACCAACATGACTTATATAACAAGAACTTCTCTTTAGTCTATTATTTCATAAGAAAAAGCAAAGAAACTAGATGTTTTCTGTCATTCTATGGGTGTATCTCTAATACAAATAAGTAAGGAGGTAAGAAGAGAGTGACAACCCACTCTCAAATTCTTCATCTCATCTGCTCCCTTAATATTTTCTGCAAGTTGGGAACTTCCTAGCAGTCTTCAAACAGCATTAGCAGAGGAATAAAAGAATGATCCTTGCTGGACAGGATGCTTTTAGACCAAAGATCTTCTGCAACCAGTCTACAGTGGTCAGAAAAGACCAAGAAAATGTATCTCATAATTTTGGGTTCTCCCATGGCCCATAAATGATTCATCCTCTTCATACTTAAGACCTCTCACTTTCTCTTCTTTATAAGGAGGCTTTCAGACAACTTAAGAATATACATGAACAAATCAGCAAATGATTTTGTCAGCAATAGTTTAATTTAATCATCACACCTAGTTTAAAATAGACTGTCTCCATTCGGATAACCACAAATTATATGTTCATAATACTCATTACAGACAAAAAGGCTCGTGAGCTTTTCACACACCTCAAAACAGATGTTTTAGAAAGTGTCCCCTGCAGTACTAAAGAGATGTTGGCCACTGGCTCCTTTGGAAAATGTTGGGTATATTATTCCATGGTCAATTTTTGTCTCTATTTGATTCAATGTTATTTGTTTGATGTATATTAGCACTTAAATTTATTCATATACTTCTGAGAATTTTGGCAGGCTGTTGAACAAAGAGCCCATTTGATACTTACTGATGCTTTTATCTCAGATTCAATAATTCAGTTACAAACATCTACATTATTTTGACATGCACTTTATATCTTCAAAAAATTACAATGAGAAAAAAATATTGACCTGGAAATTATCAACTGCACCAAGCCTACAACACTGTAACTACTCAATAAATAATTGTTGAATAAAAATAAAATGGACTTATCAGGCAGAATTTAGATCCTAGGGATGATAAAGAGACATTGACAAACCCATCACTAAATCCAACAGGTAGTTTGAACCTCTACTTCACAGAGGAGAGAAGAACTGCCAACCACAGACTGAGGTGAGAGGTGGTTCTGCAAGAACACTCAGCAGAGAAACAATGCTTTTCTTCATCTCAAAATTTCACATTTTCTTTCCTCAGTGATGCAGGTCTTTTTTGGAAAGTATTTACAAAATATGATCTCAATCAGAGGTGTCCTTCAATTATTTGTTTTCTTAACAGAAAGACTACCCAAGGGAACACCCATATTTTCTTTTCTGTTGAAAGACTGGGAAAGTACATACCCTTATTAAAAAGAAAAAAAATCTCATTTGGGTGAAGGTTGAGGAGTCAGGCTGGGTGTTCTCACCACCTCACCATAAAGTATCCTTGTTATTCTTTCTCTTTTTACTTTTGGGTTCACAGTTCTGTGATATTTTGAGAAACAACAAAAGACATTCACATAATTCAGCCAAGTGCTAAGGTAACAGAAGCACTGAGAACAGAATTAATGTTTTTGGCATTCAAGCTTCAACAGAAGGAAGCCTTTGTTAACTTTCAGTGAGGATTCTTCTGTAAATCATTGTTCTACTCTTAAGCATAATTCTCAAAAAAAACTAAATCAACTAGCACTATTTGGATTCTGGATTCTTACCAAAACCAGGGCTAAAATCATGCTTTATGAATACTTTCAAGTACAATTTATTGGGCCTGTAAAGCATTTCCTCTGGAACTGAAGGAATACCTGGAACTTTAGCCCAGGCTGGAGTCCCAGTATTGTATCTGTCTTCACAGAGGGGAAGGGAAAAGGCAAATCTTGATAAGGTGTTCTCATAAAGTAAGAAAGTCTTCAAATATATCTAATTCACAAAGAAGAGATTAAATTTTTCACTAATAAAATTTTCATTTATATTTTTTACTATTTCTTCCTCATGTCCTGAAAAACTGCCTGGTGGATAACAGGTATTGGACCCAAAATGTAGTAATTCAGATAATACCAACGATTGCATGTGTTCAGAATACAAAATTTTTAAAAATCATCTTTGAGCTGCATGCCCTCAATTAAGACTGTAATAAGAGAAGTTGTTTGGGGGGATTATTGGTTCAAATATCACCACCACCACCCCGTCTCACTGCATGATTACATAACACAACATGTTCTGCGTTTCTGTAAACTACTGAGAGGTGAACCTTGAAGACTCCTAATCCCTTCAATTAGAAGCACTCTTGCTGGTGGAGTGCCCATGCTACAGTACCTCATGTACCATTTGTTCTTTCTCATCAAGCAAATTATTAGAGTCAAAGTAAATGGCCAGAACTTGGCACATCAAGGAAAGTAGGACAGAGTCAACAACAAGAAAGACACTTGAAATCTACAGGAAACAGAGATAACCTCCTTTCACCTTGAAGGGCCCCAAAGAACATTCTAAATGACTGGCATAGGCAGGTGGAGTTGATTTACCAAGGAGAGAACCAGACATGATTCTATGACTTCGACCACTTTGTACATTGGGTCTTTCCTTTATGAATTTCAGGATCCTTCCAAGACACACAGATCCTGGCTGTCCTCCAGAATGGTGATAGTGTTTTCAATTAAAGATAAGGATTGGGGTGTAATGCCAAAACAGCATCCTATGTGGATGAGATGCAACTAAAATGTTACTTCTTGGTAGATAGTTTAAGTAGTTTAAAAGTATGACAATAACAAGAATTTGTCAAGTACCTATTTTATGTGCTTTTTGGCCATCAGTTTTGTGGGTAGTAGATGGTGAACAATAATAGAAATGTGGGAGGTCTCAAAGAATGCCAACTCAAGAAACCAATGCAGTCTGCTGTTGGAACCCTGTTGATATAGTCTAGGGATGTGGAAGAGCTCACAAGAAAATAGATCTGCTATGACTAATATATACTGTAAATGAAGTGTGCCTTCTTGGTATGTACCAGCTTTTACAAGAGAAAAAAATTCCACTTGGGGGTATCGATTTCAGTCCACAAACTCAAAAGTGCAAGAAATGGCACATACCGACTTTCTATAAATAAATTTAATTACAAATGTGAGACTACCTTCTTCCATGCTTTCAGGAAAACTCAGTCATTCCTAACATCCCCCCAGCCAATCCAGGGCTATGCATGATTTTGTGCCTTGGACAGGAATCCAGCTGAGCTATTCCCTTTGTTTCTGCATGATTCTCCAACAGACTTTCGCAGCTCCTGTGTCTGACTAGGGCAGAGCCATGTTTGAAGATACTGATTGAGTTCTCTCTGCCAGGATGCACTGGGCAGCCATTTTTTTAGGGAATTAACCACATCCTCTAAGTGCTAGTTGGGGGAATCATGAAAGTGCCTTCTGCTTTTCTCACTCTTCTAATCCGCCAGCTTTGTAAACTTCTTTTTGTCTGGGGAAAACTCTTCTCTGTTTATATATCTTCTAAGCCACTCTGCTAATTTCTGTAAGACAATCCCTTATTTTCTCCCCTGAGACTTCAACTTCTAGAAACAAAAATCAGGAAGTTCTGCAGACAGCTTCTGCTTTTCAAAGGTATGCAAATTCTATGTTAATGTTTGTGGAAGGGAAGGGAAGGAAAACTTCAGAAGGAAAATAAATAAACTAATGTTCTGCTATACATATAAAAGGGATAGACCAGAGAAAAGGTCCAGGTTAGCAATACTTAAGAGATGCTTGGGACATCATATTTCCTGATGAGTGGCCCTTAACTTGGACACAGGTGTCACAAAAGGTATATAATGCAACATCCCAATTTTCCCTAATATGAGGTCAACAGAATTCCACATGACTGTGTATATCCAATGATGTGAATAAGCCACAGGAACTGGCCATGTTTTAATCTCAAACCTCACCTAGCAGGCCTTGCCAGCATTCTGCCCCCTTTAGGGGGCTACCTGTGTGACCCTAAGCTAATTTTGTCAACTACATGAATGTTTTTTACTGTCTGTGGTTGAACTAAAACACCATATTTTTCCAGATGAGCATCTTGTGAGGGAAGCTATATTAATTTCCTACAGCTGCTCTAACAAATTGCTTGAGTGGCTTTATAAAGCAGAAAGTTATTCTTCACAGTTTTGGAGGCTGAAAATCTGAAATCAAGCTGTCAGTATAACCATACCCTGAAACTCCTAGAAAAGAATCCTCCCCTGCCTCATCCAGCTTCTGGTACTTTCCAGAAATCTTTGGTGTTCATTGTCTTGTAGCTGCAACATTTCCAATCTCTGCCTTCAATGTACTTGTCATTCTTCTTGAGGGTCCAGGTCTGTGTGTCCAAATTTCTCTCTTCTTATGAGGAGAGCAGTCAAATTTGATTTGCTGCTCATCCTAATCATATACAACCTCATCTTAACTTAATTACATCTGCAAAGACTATTTCAGCATAGGGTCATATTCACAGGTTCCAGGTAGACATGAGTTTGGGGGAAACACTATTCAACCAGTACAGAGGTCAGAAACTCAAAGCAATAGGAAAGTTTCCTCCTTTTGTTATGAACTGTGTTCTCCCACTTGTTGTAGCTGCAGGGCTGCAACGGTCTTCGTGCATTGTCACTGAATGTCAAATGTCCTTGTACTGCTTCTATATCTCAAAAGCAGTCTTGACATTAAGTAATTCTCTACTGTTTATGGAGTTACATTTTGGGAGGCATTAATACAAGGTTTAGGATTTCCAAGGTTTAGGATTATTGACAAGTCAGTAATCCCCCCTCCCAGCCATGCCTAATAGATGGGAAAATTAAAAGCTCCCCAAGAACTGTGTGTTGACAGCCACAACTCTGTCCTCCAGTGGTTGAGAGGTGGGATAAGGTTTGGATTCAGATGTTCAAACTTTCAGTTATACAATGAATAAGTTCTGGAGATCTTAAGTACTATATGGTAATTATAGATAATAAAACTGTATTGTGTATTTGAAATTTGTTAAGAGAGTAAATCTTGTGTTCTTACCACCAAAAAAGAAATGGCAACTATGTGAGATGATGGATGTGTTAATTAACTTGATTGTGGTAATCCTTTCATATATATATATATATATATATATATATATATATATATAATCATGTTGTGTATCTTAAAAACAATTATGTTGTACACCTAAATATATATAATTCTTATTTGACAATTATACCTCAATAAAGCTGAAAAATAAATAAAAATTTAAAAACTCAAATAGAAGCTTACATCCATTTATTTCACAGAATGGCCTTTAGTAATTTCTGGAACTGAGACCATGGAGCTAGTCATCACATGCAGCTCCAGCCACTCCCTAGCTGCTTACATCCCAGATCTCCTCTGAAGGTCCAATTCAAGAAAGGAACCCTAACTGCTTCTCATCACATTGCAAATCTGGTCCATTATATGGACTGATATGAATTCATTTTCGAGAGAATAAATACAGGAAAATAGGGTCACTGGGTCTGCAGCTTGTCAATGAAAATCCTGCTGGATTCTGATTAATAGCAGCTCCTCCAGCTGAAGGTAGATGACATCCCCCATGGTCGGACATTTGGAATGAATAGGCAAGAAAGGGGCCAAGATCAGTTCTACAATGGAAGCTACTCTTGTTTTACAATTTGCCATTATAGGACGCTAGTGTCAAGGGTAGATGGATCAAGCTCTGACAAAAAAAATCCAGAATGTCTCCTTTGCTATTGAAAAATTTATATCCAGCCCCTAATTGGGAATGAGAGTCAAAGTTACAAGACAGCATAGAAGCAGAGGCTGCCTGATGGCACTGTTTCTGAAGACCCAGGAAAACCATAAGGCATTGAGAAAACTCTGCCTCCCTTCCCTGTCACCTTGGACACTGAGACTCAAACAAGAGATAAGGTATGAACTGGGAGTCAACAGAATGGCCTCA
The DNA here is from genome assembly GCF_021234435.1 of Artibeus jamaicensis. Taxonomy (NCBI): domain Eukaryota; kingdom Metazoa; phylum Chordata; class Mammalia; order Chiroptera; family Phyllostomidae; genus Artibeus; species Artibeus jamaicensis. The sequence continues at coordinate 7,226,303 of NW_026521887.1, forward strand.
AGACTGCAAGGGAAAACTAAAGGCCAGATCCCAGTTAGGGTGGCCTCTGGAAACACAAAGTTATTCAAAAAGCTAAGAAAAGTGTAAGGACCAAATTCATGGTATAAAATACTTACAGGAGTTAATACTACTGGGGGCAACAAACTAAGCCAGAGAGGATGTCCTATCTCATTGTAGCATTGACTTAGAATGAGGAACTGGTAGGACATACAGGATCAACATCTGTGGAGAAACCAAGAGCAAGATTTAAAAACTTCTCTTACTTTTATAGTAGTGTCATTTCTCAACTTAGAAGTTATTATGATCAACTAATCAGTAGTAGGGAAAATGATATACTGATTTTGCCATCTATACACATTTATCAATGTTGGCTTACTCTATCTACTATCATTATTAACATGTGACAAGAAATAGTGACCCGGATTTCTATGAAACAACCATTTTTCAAATTTAATTAGTACTTTGAAGTAAGGAAAAGGAACAATGATATGATTGTTTTTCAATGCAAAATACTTCTCTACTCTACTTTTGGATTCTTGGCAATGGGTTTCTTCCTGACCCACCACCATCCAGTGAATCATAATTCTGTTAAGACTTGATTCTTTTTTCTAGCTTTGGGATTTCTTTCCTCTCTGGGATTTAGTCTTCTGGGATCCCAAATATAGCACTAACTGGTTCAACAATATCACTGTTACACACAAAATATTGACAGAAATCTATTCAGCAAATATGAAATCATATTACAATTTAAGCTTTTCCTATCTTCTGGATAGGTGCTTCTGTCATAAAGCTGAACTCAAGCACCTCAGCGTACGTGAGATGTGATTTTTGGTAAACCAGGAAAATGCAAAGATATAATAAAAGTTCTCCTATTCAACCAAAATTATCAACAAGGTGATAGTTTTCTACTAATGTTGCCCAAAATCATGACTTTCTTTAATTTCTCTCTAAATTTCCAAAAGGAAATGATGATGTATATGAATATTATATGTTTCTGTTAAAAATTTACAATGTAATATTGCAGGAAATGTAAACTCCATAGATTAACCAAGTATAATTTATCAACATATCAACAAATATTTATTGTCCATTTTTGTGCCCTAAACACTATACTAGGCCTGTCTATGGAAGAAACATAATAAAATGTATATAGCACCATGTCTTAACCCTTGAGGAGTAAATTTCTTTTTAACATTCATGAAAAGATAATACAAAAGCAATGGAAAAAATCACAAAGAAAAAGACATTAATTTGGCACATAAAAATGCAAACCTTCTATTTCTCAAAATACAATCTTATCGGATGATAACAAAGTAAAAATTTATAGAGAATTATGTTTCACCAAGGATAAGCCCCATGATATATGGTGAGGTTATATAATATGATAGGTCACTTAGATCCCTGTAGATAGAGGGTCCACAGACATGATATTCACAAATGAGAACATGTAATGGCTTATAAATATTTGAGAGAAAAACTCTCAGTAATTAATTAAAGAAGTGAAAATTAAAACAAAAATCAGTTTAATTTACCAATTTAGTCAAGACATTTTTAATGAAAAGTGAGAAAATATAATCTTTCTAATATAAGTCTTAGAAGTGAGGAAAAGAAACAAATTGTACAGCAACAAAATGAGAGGAAAAATCTAGAGCAATAAGTAATGGAAGAGAGAACCTCTAAGGACAATAATTTTTAAGTTAATAGAATTAGAGGACTGGAGGTATTTGGAAGAGGGCAGATTGTAGCCTGGAATCTGTTCCATCTTATGAGAAATTAGGGGAAAATTTTGGCAGTGTGCAGCTGAAAAGGTCATAAGGGACATGAAGAAGCTTTTGTACTATATTAAGCGAGATATTCAACAACATTTTTACAGTTGATATGTTGTAAGTTTTGAATGGCTCTCTTTTATTTTGACCATCATTATAGGCTAATATTATCATGCAAAAATTATAGTAAAGCAATTCTTCTGATAGCCAGTAGTAGGAGGTCTGGGTGCCCAGCTCTCTTCTAATGTGACTTAACCTGGTAGATTTTAGAATATCAGAAGGAACAGATGGACTGCACAGTCTTCAAATATCTTCCCTATGGAATTTCTAAAAAATACTGTCTAACACCTGCATCTAGGCAGTCAGTCTGTGTTGTGCATTAGGCACAAACCTATATAACTGATATCTCTTCTGAGAACTGTGGAAGCTAACAAGGATTCACGCTTGACGGGAAAACCATTACTTCTTTCTGGGAAGATGAGACAAAGCATAACTGCAGGCAGTCTCCTTAAAAGTATTATAAATCATAAAAATAATGAGCATACCAGAGCCGGAAGTTCTACTGCTCTCTTGTGCTCACAAAATTCGGCCTACAAAACCTTAAAAGTGGATATAAAATATAATTCATGATGCCCAAAGAAAAATGTCAGCAATGCAGCCATACAACACCTTCCTTAGAGTAATGAGAAGCACCCTCCTAAATAAGCTATGAAGTGAACAGTCCATTTATGAGACTCTTGTTGGACTACTTTTTGTGAACCAATTAAAAGTTTAAAAACAAGTATTCAGAATAGCAACTTTAGTTGTAGAATATGGATCTGTGGCCTTAGGGTCATTATGTATCTTTTTCTGGGCACTCTAATTTCCAGATAATAAAGCCTAACACCATGAAAGGCTGTTTGTCTTTTAAAGGAGGAAAAAGTTAAACAAACCACTCAAAATAGTACATGCTGTTTAAGAAACTAATTTTTAAAGACACCAGAGAGCATCGTTTTTTAAACACACATTAAAAACATTTTATATCTCCACCTGGCAGGATTCTTTAGCCTGCTTGAAATAACTATGGGTTTATATTCATGCAGTTCATGCAGTTTAGTCCAATGCCAAAACCTACAAAATCAAAGCCTGAGTAAAAACCAATAAAAGCCACATATATCTATCATGGATTCCAGCTTATTGTTTGCCAAAGCAATGAAGAGGATCATAGTGAATTAAGATAGAATTAACATGTCTCAAGTCTATATATTCCTCATGAAAAGCTCTGACCCAAGGAAATCAGACTTGTAGTTGTTTAAATAGGCAGTTAGCATACTATTAAAAGTGAAATGTTCATTAACAAATGAGTCTGTAATTTGACAGTATAAAAATTATAACTTCTAAACTAGGATAAACTACACTTTGGGTAACAGTTTATTGAGAATGAAATCCCAAAATTAAGTAATTCTTCAAAAGCTCTATATACAAAACATTGAGTCCTCCTGAGCACATTATTAATTCATCAGGAGATGATCAGGATCTCAGACTTTGCACATTCAAATCAGAGTTCCTTACCTCTTTATCTTTATTTGCAAGTATGCTCCTCCTTCATTTTTCATATTTCAGAAAACGGTTCTGTTACCCCCACAGTTGCTCAAGCCAAGACCTACTATCTTTTTTTTAATTTTTATTTTATTGATTATGCCATTACAGTTGTTCTATTCCCCCCTTCATTCCCCTCCACCCTGCACCCCCCACCCCTACCATTCCCCACCTTTAGTTTATGACCATGTGTCTCAAGTTCTTTTTTAATGGGCACAGACAGACAAAAAATGGCTCAAGAAGATCTCAAAGCCCCAGAGCCCATAAATCTGAGTGACAAAGAAATAGCAAAACTTTCAGATGCACCATTCAAAACACTGGTCATCAGGATGCTCACAGAACTGGTTGATTTTAGTCACAAATTAGAGGAACATATGAAGGCTAAACTAATTGAAATGAATGGCAATGCACAGAAAACCAATATTAATGGAAAAGAAACTGGGACTCAAATCAAAGGAGTGGACCAGAAGGAGGGTAAAAATGACCAAGACCTACTATCTTAATCTCACACCTTACATCCAACCCAGCAGCGAATACCATTGACTCTTCCTTCAAGACTTTTTCCTTTTACTTCTACTATCCTGGATCAAGATACCAACTCCTCTCAGCCTTTTAACTAGACTTCCTGCCCCCACTTTTGTCCACCTTCAGATGAAATAATGCACAGTGCTGGGAACAATTATTTAAAGCTCAGGTAAGATTATGTCACTCTTTAGCTCACCAAATCCCCTGTAGCTTTCTATTACTCCAGAATAAAATCCAAATTCTTGTCCATGACCTAAAACAACATGCATCATACACCCACTACCAATCTCTGGACCCTCATATCCAACTATTTTCTTATTCTAGTCTAACTACAGCATCCTTCTCTGAGATATTCACCCAATTTATATCCTCACTTCATCTAAGTCTCCACTCAAACGTTGCTTAAAAGGGCCTTTTCTGGCAATCTTCTCTAAAATATCCACCAGTAATCTCTACTCTCTCACTCTCTATGCCTTAGCTCTGCTTTAGATATAATCATAGCCCTTATCATTATTATACATATATTTTATTGTTGTCTTTCCTTCTGAGATTTTCATAAGTACAGGATCTGGACTGTATCTATAGATGAATCTCCAACATTCTGAGTTGTACTCTAAACACAGTGTCTATGCAATGAATATTCATACTTTAATGCTGACAATTACAAAAAGTGGGTGAGATAACTGCAAGTCTTAATGTTATCAATTAAAATTCATTCCACATATAAGAATGTACCTTGTTGAAAATCATTTGAAAATAAGTATGAAGAGAATAAAATGTTTATTATATAAACTTCATTGATTTTGTGTATACTGTAATTAATATGTACAATGTCAATTGCATTATACTTTACTTTTTAATATCCATAGCTATATTTTTACTCTTATATTATATATACTGGCTCATTTGAACCAGAAAAATGAATACTTATTTTCACATTGACATATTAATCATCCCTAGATTTGGTATTTCAAGTTCTTAGAATATGTATTAAGAGAATTATTCAAAGCTTGAACAAAAATATAAACACAATTAAAAGTGTATGAACTTATGTGTGTGGGAAAGATAGGTGGGGAAGGATCACTGGTGAGACTCTGAGGCTTGGCTCACTCACCTGTGCTTGCCCTTGTCCTCAATGCCACCCTGATCCACATGGCTCAGGCATGATCAAGGAGATCCTCATCTTTAGTAACCATGGGAAGCCACGGCTCTCCAAGTTCTACCTGTACAGTAAGGATACACTAGAGCAAATCATCAGAAGATATTCCATTGGTATCTAAGAGAGGTGAAAATGTTTGTCATTTCCTAGAAAGAGGGTTATTAATTGCAGGATCTGACAACAAACTGATTTATAGACATTGTGCAATGCTGTCATTTGTCTTTTGTTTGGATTCTTCAGAAAGTGAACTTGTCATTTTAGATATAATTCAAGTATTTGTGGCAACATCAAACAAGTGTTTAGAAATTGTCTGAACTGGATTTTATTTTTTATATAGACAAGGACACAATATTCTTGCCAAAATGATAATGGCCAGAATGGCATTGGAGACCAACATAAATGAGATTGTTACACAAATTGATGCACAAAATAAACTGGAGAATTCTGAGGCTTAGCGGGAGCTCCAGCCCTGCTGTATCAATTGTAAAGAATATGACTCTTCCTGAAATCCCAAGAAATATTAACACTACTGACATCAGTGCCAAACTGGTCTCTTAAATTAAAAAAAAAAAATTAAAAGGCCACTCCTGGGTTAAAACAAGCAGAAAAGTCATAGAGGTTTACCATGCAGTTGTTTGCAGAAAGAAGAGGAGCATGGTCTTAACATTTGCTCTTGGATTTAAGTCAAGGTACTGTACAGAAGTTGTGTAAAATTAGTGTAGAAAGTCAGTGTCATTTTCCTTGCTCAGTGATTTTTGATGAAATTGACAAATTCCAGTATGATGTGTTTTCTGTCTTTTCTAAACTGTATTCCTACATCCTCCTAAGGCATGGCTCTATATATTGGCTACAACAGTATTTCACAAAGCATTTGAAATATTTCTTTAAATTAGGTACAATCCAAAATGCTGGTGTTTTGTAAGGATCACAAGTATAGCATCTTTAATTCTTTCTGTCATTTGTCACAATTGTTATTTAAAAGAACCAAGTGTGAATTGTTTTACCTCTTACTTTAAATGAACTCCAAGGTAAATGGACTTCTAAAGCAAAATAAATAAGTAAATAAATACATAAAATAAAAATTTAAAAAGTGTATGAACAATTAAAAATATATATTTAAAAATACTCTAGAGGTTTTTCAACTGAATCCTCAACCAGCTAAAATGTTCCAAGGTACCAGCTATTTTAACTGGTCAGGGCAGTTCCCAAACTGCCATATCAATCCCTAATTATTCAGCTCAACCCAAATCAGAATGCTTTTCAATGAAAAAATCTGTCTTTCTCATTTTATAATATACGTATACATGTGTTTAACAGGAAATTGAGAAAATGTTAAAGAATGTGAGTGCATGAGAACATGAGGAAATTTCTGAATAGCTTCTTTTTTATAACAAGTAGGAAAAGAAATAAAAGAGATGTTAGTGCCTATTCAAGATGAAAACAGACCGAAATTTTAGAAACAGTTACTAATTGTAATAACCCAGTTCTGACTAAAGACTATCATAAAAATATATCTGGGTTAAAGATATACAGATAGATCAATGGAACAGAAGTGAGAATCCAGAGTCAAAGGCAAACATAGGCATAAATAATTCAGATGGATAAGCAGACCAAGACACCCACTAAATTTTAAAGCCTTTCATAATTTTTATACAATCACATGATACTTTTCATGACAAAAATAATATGTAAATATTGGATATGCCAACATAAATTTACTAGTTGTTGAACATTTCCCCAAAGTTTTCCCAATATTATATGTATTCTTCCAATCCCTGAAAGCTGATTTAGCTCTAGCTTTGCCCCAGAAATAAATATCCAGTTGAGAATAGGGCTTCACAACATGGCTCCCTCAAAAGTACTTCTAAGTGTTGTGACTTAAAACACCAGAGATCTAATAAAGTGCTTCTGTGTGCCTTGGGAAGATGTTCCAGAATCCAATCAACATCACATCAACTCATCATCTACCAGGCTAATTTAGGCCCAGAAGGACTAAAATACTGGCCTTCCCTAGTCCATACTTTGCCCCTCAATCAAGGGTAAACATTCACATTAGGAAATTAGAGGCTATTTCTTTTCCAAGTAAATAAACCTTAGCCACCAGTTTCTATACTTCCTAAGTCCCTAGACCACTTTTTCAGCAATCAGCCAGCATTGGAGACACTTCCAAACTACAGAAAGAATTCCTGTTCTGTACCTGTCATGTAAGGTAGAAAAGGTCTCGAGCTGATTTCTGTTTGATTTATTTACCATTACAAAAGCAGAGGAGAAATCCTTAACAAAATACTAGCAAACCAAATTCAACAGCACATTAAAAGGATATAAGGCTGGTTCAACCTATGCAAATCAATAAATATGATATACCACACCTAACAAAATGAAGGATAAAAATCATGTAATCACCTCAATAGATGCAGCAAAAGCACTTGAAAAAAATTGACATCTTCTTTTTTTTTTTTAATTTTATTTAGTTATTTTTCAAGTACAGTTTTTTGTCTATTTTTCCCATCCCAAATTAGGTGCAGAAGAAATGTATATCAACATAATAAGGCCACATACGACAACCCACAGCCAATATCATATTCAATGGTGAAAAGCTGTAAGTTTTTCCTCTAACATCAGGAAGAAAATACTACTTCCCACTCCCTCCACTTCCATTCAATACAGTATTCAAAGCCCAAGAAGGTGTATTAGGCAAGAAAAATAAATAAAGGGCATTCAAATGAGAAGAAGTAAAATTGGCTCTGTTTACAGATGTTATAATCATTCATATATATAGTATATTTAGTATATATATATACTAAGTATACTACATTTATTTAGTATACTAGTATATATACACTATATATACTATGTATATATACTATATATGCTAAATATACTATATTTAGTATACTAGTATACTAAGCTATATATTCTAATATATATACCATATATATATACTATATATACACATATATTTAGAGTGCATATATACACACACACACACTAAAGACTTCACCAAAAAATAAAAACTTCTAGAATGAATAAACAAATTTGGTAAAGTAGCAAGATACAAAATTAACATATTTTTAAAAGTCAGTCACATCTTTACACACTAATAATAAACTATCTAAAAAGAAAATTAAGAAAATAATTTTGTTTTTCAATAGCACCAAAAAGAATAAAACACTTAGGAATAAATTTAACCAAGAAAATAAAAGATTTGTACACTGAAAACTATAGATCACTGAAGAAAGAAATTGAAGACACAAATAAATAAAAAGATATTTCATGGTCATGGTTTAGAAGAAGTAATGTTGTTGAAATGTCATACTACTCAAAGTTATCTATAGATTTAGAATAATACTGTGCAGCAGAAAGAAGGATCTCCTGCTGTTTGTGACAGTATAGATGGAACAGGAGATTACTATGCTAAGTGAAATAAGCCAGGCGGTGAAAGACAAATACCATATGATCTCACCCATAAGTGGAACCTAATCAACAAATAAGCAAGCAAAATATAACCGAAGACATTGAAATTAAGGACAAACTAACAGAAGAGAGGTGGGAGGGAATAATGGGGGTAAAGGAGGAAGGGTTGCCAGAAACATGTATAAAGGACACATGGACAAACCAAATAAGGGTAGGATCAAAGGGGGGAAGTAGGAGCAGGGGGGAGTGGGAGGGAAAAATGGAGACAACTATACCTGAACAATAATAAAAATTGTGGAAAAATTTAAATAAATAAAAATTGTTTTCTAATAAAAACACTCTAACACAGAAGAAAACAAATTTTAATTTTCTGACTCCCCCATAGGCATAACATTTTTTTTGTTGAGTTGTTCTTTCAAGATAGTTATTCTTAAATGGATTAGTCAAAGAGCACATATGCATGACCCGTGGACACAGACAATAGTGTGGGGAGTGCCTGAGGGAGTAGGGGGGAGGGGGGATAAAGGGGGGTAAACTATAACAGCATAAACAATAAAGCATATAAAAATAAAAAATAAAATTCAAATAGCGATTTTCAAAAAAATAGAAAAACCAATGTAAAAATTCATGTGGAAAAACAAAAAATTCCAAGTAGCCAAAGTGATCTTGAACAAAAAGAACAAAGCTGGAGGTATCCTACTCCCTGATTTCAAAATATATTACAAAGCTACAGTAATAAAAACAGTATGGTACCAGCATTTAAGAAGACATTCAAACCAATGAAACAGAATACAGAGCCCAAAATTAAACCCACGTATATACAGACTACTGACCTTCAACAATGAAGGATAGTCTCTTCAGTACATGATGTTGGGAAAACTGGATATCCATATGCAGCAGAATGAAAATAGACCCTTATTTCACACCACATAAAACATCAACTCAAAATTGACTAATACTTAAATGTAAGACCTAAAATTACAAAATTACTACAAGAAAACAGTGGGGAAAAAGACAGGCAACAAAAGAAAAAATAGACAAGTTCAATTTCATCAAAGTAAAAACTTCTCCACAGCAAAGGAAATAGTCAACAAAGAGAAGAAATAACCTACTTTACAGCATGAGAAAAAAAGTTGAAAATCATACATCTGATAAAGACTTAATGTCCAAAATATATAAGGACCATAGCTGGATGGCTCAGGTGGTTGGGGCATCATGATCTTGGCACATCAAAAGGTTGCAAGTTTGATCCTCAGTCAGGATGCATGCTAGAGGCAACTGATCAATATTTCTCTCTTTCTTTCTCTCTTTCTCCTCTCCCCCCATATTCTCTCTGCCTCTCCCTTTAAAAAAATCAGTGAACATATACTTGCATAAGGATTAAAAATAAAGAACAATTCATATAAGGAATTCAATTCAAAATAGCAACAAAAAAAACCTCATTTTTTTTACAGGGTCAAAGGACCCGAATAGACATTTCTCAAAAGAAGATGTGAAAATGGCCAAAAGGTATATGAAAAGGTGCTCAACATTACTAATCATTTGGGAAATAGAAATTAAAATCACATTGAGATATCATTCACACATATTAGAATGTCAAAAAGACAAAAGATAACATGTGCTAGCAAAAATGTAAAGAAAAGGGAAATCTTATGCATTGTTGGTGGGAACATAAATTGGTAGCATTATTAAATACTAAAAATAGAATTACCATATCATCCAGCAATTCCACTTCTTATTCAAAGGAAATGAGATCACTGTCTCAAAGAGATCTCTATCCACCCATTCATTGTGCATTATTCACAATATCTAAGATATGGATACAGCCTAAGTGTCTATCAACAGATGAATGAATAAAGAAAATGTGCTAGGGGAGAGAGAAGATGGTGGTGAGATAGCTGAAAGAGGAGTTCACTTCCCCCTACACACGGGTGAAACTCCTAGCTGATGTTTTGAGGAACAGAGCGAACAGCCAATAGTATTCCAGCATATATGAAGATTAGAGACCAAAAATTGTAGAGGACATTGAAAAATCAGACAGTAAGGAGACACTTCCGCCAAGATGGAGGTTTAGCTGGATGTGCCTGCCTCCTCACACAACCAAGTTTAGGGACAACTAAATATTAGCATCAGAAAACACAACCAGAACACGGAAAACTGAACTTTTCGGAAGTCCGCTAACAACAAATTCTTCAGCCTGACCAGTAAGGGGCGAAACCGGGTCGGGTGAGGACTTACAAAGGAGGGCTCGGTCGGACCGGGCGCGGAATCCAGATGCGCGAATCCAGTCGCGCGGGTTCCAAACCCAGGATTGGACCTAGTGAGCCACCGAGCAGCCCACCGGGGGAGCGACACAGTGGGGAGGCGGTGGCAGCGAGTTGACTGTGGTTGCCTGGTTGCGTGCGAGTGAGGGAGTGAGAGGTTGGACCGACCGGCGGCGGCGGCCGCGGCGGCGCGCCATTTCCCGCTCTGACCACGCCCCCACATACAGCATCACAACCCATCGACCTGGGAATCCAAGGCGCCGCTTGTCCCACTTAAAGGGCCAGAACAGACCAAAAATGTCGCAGGCAGAACTCAAAGCCCCAGAGATAAATCTAAATGACGAAGAAATAGCAAAACTCTCAGACGCACAGTTTAAAACACTGGTCATCACCTTCCTCACAGATCTGGTGGATTATAGCCACAAATTAGAGAAACATATGGAGGCTAAATTAAGGGAAATGAATGGAATTCCACAGGAATCCCATAGAGATGAAAAGGAAACTGGGACTCAAATCAATGCAATGGACCAGAAGAAAGCAAATAATGGACAAACAGAAAAGAGTCAAGGAGCAAGAATTCAAAGAGATGAGGAGAGTCTTAGGAACCTCCAGGACATCTTTAAATGCTCCAATATCCGAATTATAGGGGTACCAGAAGGGGGGAAAGACACAACCACCAGTGGAAAAACTATTTGAACAAATAATAAAAGAAAATTTCCCCAATCTGGCAAAGGAAATAGACTTCCAAGAAATCCAAGAAGCCCAGAGAGTACCAAAAAAGTTGGACTCAAGAAGAAACACACCAAGGCATATCATAATTACATTAGCCAAAATTAAAATGAAGGAAAGAATCCTGGAAGCAGCAAGAGCTAAGGGGACAATCACCTACAAAGGAGTCCCCATCAGGCTGTCAGCAGATTTCTCAAAAGAGACCTTACAGGCAAGAAGGGGCTGGAAAGAAATATTCCAAGTCATGAAATCTAAAGACCTACAACCAAGATTGCTCTACCCAGCAAAACTTTCATTTAGAACGGAAGGACAGATAAGGTGCTTCTCAGATAAGACCAAATTCAAGGAGTTCATCATCACCAAGCCCTTATTATATGAAATGTTAAAGGGACTTATCTAAGAAAAAGAAGTTAAAGAAACATGAACAGTGAAAGGACAACAAACTCACAGTTATTAACAACCACACCTAAAACGAAAGCAAACTAAAAGGACAGCTAGAGCAGGAGTGGAAACATAGAAATGAAGATCTCAAGGAGGGTTAGCAACAGGGGAGTGGGAGGAGGAGATGGGGGGAGAAGGTACAGAAAACAAGTAGCATAGACAGTAGATAGAAAATAGATGGGGGGGCGAGAATAGTTTGGGAAATATAGAACCTAAAGGACTTGAGACACATGGACATAAACTAAAGGGGGGTAATGGTGGGGTTGGGGGGGCAGGGTGGAGGGGAATAGAGGGGGGAATAGAACAACTGTAACAGCATAATCAATTCAAAAAATAAATAAATTTAATTAAAAATTAAAAAAAAAAAAAAGACAGTAAGGAGAGTGCTTAAAGACAATAGGGCCCCTGGGACCATCTCGGGGACGAGGGCAGCTGCAGCCCCAGGCCCAGAGCCCACCAGGTCTGCTGCAAGATTCTTGGGAGAGTGCCAGGCTGTGCTATGTGAGAGGCCGGGTGCTAGTCTGGACTGGTGGGTTTGAACAGGAGAAAATTTTTTTAAAGTGAAAGAGAAAAAAGAGGGCCTTCTTGTCTGTTTGGGGAATTCTCTGCAGCAGCCACCTGATTCCTGTGTCCCTACCCCCCAGCCCCAGGTAGGTGAGCATGGGATCCATACCTGCCCATGCCCATGCCAGACACACTGGGGATGGAACACCTCCTACCCGGCCCCTGTGCCCAGAGCCCTGTAGGGCTGACTGGCTCTCTAGGAGGTAGGCAGAAACACCCTGCAGAGGAGAGTTGCAGTACCCAGAAAGACTTGATGCAGTGGGGGGCTGAAGTACCCTGAAGGAGCACTGAGAGTCCCTAACATCTAGGACAGCAAAGAGCAAGAAGGTAGTAAGTGAGTTGGCCCTAATTGGCACACCTCAAGGACAGCACAACTGGTGGACTAAAGGCCTAGGCAAGACACAGAGGGCAGTGAGCAACTGGGCTGGAGGCTGGATGACAGCTAAGAGTGTGGCTCAGGAAGGGAGAAAAGCAAAACCAATCCCCTGTCAGCCAGACACAGCAAGAAAGACCAGCAGAACTGGCCTAACCAGTTTAAAGCCAACAAAAGGCACTTTTTAAAAATTCCTTCTTCCTTTCTGTCTTTTAAAAAAATTCCTTCTTCCTTCCTTTTTTATTCCTCCTTTCCTCCTTCTCTTTTTCTAATTGTAATTTTTTAATTCCTTCTTTCTTTCTTTCTTCCCTTTTCTTTTTTATTCTTCCTTCCTTTCCTTTTTTTTAATCCTTCTTTCTTTCCTTCCCCCTCTATATCTTTTTAACTCCTTCTTCCTTTCTTTCTTCCTTCATTTCCTTTTTTATTCCTTCTCCCTTTTTTCCTCCCGCCCCCATTTTTCTCTTCTTTTTCCACAGGTTAGACAACAACCCCTGGAACTGTGATAAAAACAGTTAGGCCCAAATAGGGGTTATCCCAACAACAGATACAGTGAGAAAAATTTCACTTTGCTACTCCAGAGAACTTCCGAGGTGGGAACGTTGAACACCAGGACATCTCCTAGAAGAGGAAACACACCAACAAGGGAACCACCAACAGATAACAACAGAAGAAGGTGAAGGAGGGAGTGGAAGCCACACTAACCTCAACCCAGGACTTATCTGAAAATACAACTAAAGGTAGAGAAATTACCCAGAACAAACAACTGAACAGGAGTGAGAGAGAAGCCTCAAAACTGCATACACACAGAAGAATCAACTTCAAAACAACCTGTCCACACCTGCACAACAGAATACAAGACGGGGTAGACAGAGTGACACTCAGTTAATCAGCTGAAGAGAAGGACCCATCAAAGAAAGACCCAATAACAATGAAAACCCAAAGACCTACAGAGAGCCAACATAAATGACCACCTAAGATCAGTCAGCTCAGGAGATCGAGGAGACTACAATACTGCATCTCACAGGTCGTCTACCATAGAAGTTCACACCATAAACCAAGCAAGTCAGAACAAATCAATTGAAAAACAAGAGGCTAATAAGAGGAGACTCACAAACAATGGGAAGAAAAAGAAACAATCCCCAAATGAAAGGAAAAGAGGAAGACTCAGAAAGAATGCTAAATGAAACAGAGGCAAGTGAGCTATCAGATTTTGAGCTCAAAGCAATGGTATCAGGAAGCTCAATGAGCTCACAGAGAATTACCAGAAACTACAGGGAAAGTACAGTGAATTCATGGCAAACCATATCAACATGAAAAAAAAACCCCAGAAACTATCAACAAAAGCCAACCGGAAATGAACAATGAAATTGTTGAATTGAAGAACACAGTAGAAGAAATTAAAGGCAGGCTCCATGAAACAGAGGATCAGATAAGAGAGCTAGAGGACAAGGTAAGAAAAAAATACCTAGAAAGAGCAAGAAAAGGAAAAGAGACTGAGAGAGAATTAACAGAAATTAAGGAAAATGCAAAACAACATGAAATGTAATAATATCCATATAATAGGAATACCAGAAGAAGAAGAAGAGCAAGGGATAGAAAACCTGTTTGAAAAAGTAATGAGGGAAAACTTCCCTAGTTTGATGGGAGAAAAAGTCACACAAATCCAGGAAACACAGAGACTCCCAGTCAAGAGGAACCCAAAGAGGCCCACTTCAAGACATATCATAATTAAAATGGCAAAATTCCAAGGCAAAGAGAGAATATTAAACGCAGCAAGGATGAAAGAGAAAGTAACATACAAAGGAGCCCTGATAAGGTTAACAGATGAATTCTCAATGGAAATGCTCCAAGTAAGAAGAGAATGGCAATAAATATTCCAAGTAATGAGAACCAAAGGCCTGCAATCAGGGCTCCTTTACACAGCAAGGCTCTCAATGAAGATAGAAGGCCAAATAAGGAGCTTCCCAGAAAAAAAGGAAGTCTAAAGGAATACACCTGCACCAAACGAGCTCTGCAAGATATGCTAAAGGGACTGCTCTAAGGAAAGGAAGGAAAAGAGAGAGAGTGAGAGGAACATAGGCATGAAAAAAAAGTCAATGAATAAGTACCTATAAAGAATAACCTTAAACATAAATGGTTTAAATGCTGGAATCAAAAGACATAGAATAGTTGAATATATTAGAAAGTATGACTCACACATAAGGTGCCTATAAGAGACCCACCTGAGGACAAAAGACCTGCACAGACTGAAAGTGAGGAGCTAGAAATAAATTTTCCAAGCAAACCAACAAGAAAAAAAATGGGGTAGCAATACTCATATCACACAAAGTAGACTTCAAAAAATGGGCCATAAAGAGAGACCCAGAAGGTCACTTCATAATACTCAAGGGAAGAATCCACCAAAAAGACATAAACATCTTGAATATATCTGCACCCGACATATGAGTCCCCAAAATATAAAGAAAATTTTAGAAGACTTAATGAAAGATATTGACATCAACACAATTGTGGTATGGGATTTTAACACCACACTGTCAAAAATGGAAAGATCTTCCAAACAAAATATCAACAAACATATTGTGTCATCGAAAAATGCCCCAGATGAAATGGACTTAACTTGTACATATAGAGCCGTACCTCCCAAAGAAGCTAAATACACATTTTTTTCAAATGCACATACATTTTCAAACATAGACCACAAAACAAACATCAACAAATTCAAAGAAATTGAAATTATATCAAGCATTTTACCCAACCACAAGAGACTGAAACTAGAAACCAACCCCAAGGGGAAAAAACCCAAAACACCCAAAATCATGGAGATTGAATAACATGCTATTAAACAATGAATGGGTCAAGAATGAGATTAGGGAAGAAATCAAAACATTTCTGGAAACAAATGAAAATGAACTCATGACAATCCAAGACTTATGGGACACGGCAAAGGCAGTCCTGAAGGGGAAGTTCGTAGCAATACAGGCCAACCTAAAAAATATGAAAACATTTCAAACAAACAACCTAACCCTACACCCATAAGAACTCAAGGAACAACAACAAAGACAGCCCAGAGCAAGTAGATGGAAGGAAATAACAAAGATCAGAGCAGAATTAAATGACAGAGAGACTAAAAGAACAATTCTAAGCATCAATGAACCCAGGAACTGGCTTTTTGAAAAGATAAGCAAAATCAACAATCCTTTCAGCAGGCTCATCAGGAAAAAAAAGAGAGGGCTCAAATATCATAATCAGAAATGAAAGAGGAGATCTTCAACTAATACCACAGTAATACAAAGCATTATAAGAAATTACTCCCGTGAACAGTATGCCAAGAAATTTGAAAACTTAGGTGAAATGGACAAATTTCTAGAAAAATATAATCTTCCAAAACTCAGTGAAGAAGCAGAAAGCCTGAACAGAACAATAACAGCTGAAGAAATTGAAGCAGGAATCAAAAACTCCCCACACACAAAAACCATGGGCCAGATGATTTCATAGGAGAATTCTACAAATCATTTAAGGAAGGTCTAACCCCTATCCTTCACAGACTATTCCAAAAAATCCAGGAAGATGGAAGACTCCCAAACTCATTTTGTGAAGCCAGCATCATCCTAATCACAAAACCAGATAAAGACACAACAAAGAAAGAAAACTTCCGGCCAATATTACTAATGGACATAGATGCTAAAATCCTCAAAAAAAAATTGGCAAATTGCATCCAGCAATACATAAATAACATCATACACCATGACCAAGTGGGAGTCATCTCAGGGATGAAAGGATGGTACAATATTCACAATAAATGTAATACATCACATAAACAAAAGCAAAGATAAAAATCATACAATCATATCAATAGATGCAGAAATAGCATTTGATAATTTACAGCACCCATTTATGATAAAACACTCAGCAAACTGGGAATAGAGGGAGCATTCCTCAACATAATTAGGCCCATATATGAGATACCTACTGCCAACATCATACTCAATGGGCAAAAACTAAAACTTTCCCACTAAAATCAGGAACAGGACAAGGTTGTCACCTTTCACCACTTCTATTCAACAAAGTATTGGAAGTTCTAGCCACAGTGATCAGTCAAAAAGGGAAATAAAAAGCATCCAAATCTGAAAGAAGAAAACAAAACTGTCATTGTTTGCAGATGATGTGATAGTGTACCTAAAAAATCCTATAGACTCCACCAAAAACTGCTCAACCTAATAAATGAATTTGGCAAAACAGCAGGATACAAAGTCAACATCCAGAAATCAAAGGCATGTATACCAACAATAAAACATCAGAAACAGAAATCAGGAAAAATATCCATTTGCTATAGCAACAAAAAACAAATAAAATTCCTAGGAATAAATTTAACCAAGGAGGTAAAAGACCTGTACTCAGAAAACTACACAACACTGAAGAAAGAAACCAAGGAAGACACAAACAAATGGAAATATATACTGAGTTCATGTATCGGAAGAATTAACATCATCAAAATGTCCATACTACCCAAAGCAATGTACAGATTCAATGCAATACCTATTAAAGTACCAATGGCATATTTCACAGATACAGAACAACACTTCAAAAATTTTTATGGAATCATAAATGACACCAAACAGCTGCAGGAATTTTGAGAAAGAACAAAGTAGTAGGGATCACAATACCTGATATCAAACTGTATTAAAGGCCACTGTAATGGAAACAGCCTGGTACTGGCATGAAAACAGGCACATAGACCAATGGAACAGAACAGAGAGACCAGAAATAAACCCAACTCTCTAAAGTCAATTAATTTTCCACAAAGGGGGCAGAGCATAAAATAGAGTAAAAATAGCCTCTTCATCAAATGGTATTAGGTGAGCTGGAGAGCTACATGCAAAAAATGAAACCCAAGCACCAACTTACACCACACAAAAAAATAAATTCAAGGTGGATAAAAGATTTAAGGTAAGTTTTGACACCATTAAAGTCCTAGAGGAGAACATAGGCAGGAAATTCTCAGATATTCCACGCATCAGTATTTTCACTGATATGTCCCGTAGAGCAAGGAACATAAAGGAAAGAACAAGATCTCATCAAATAAAAAGCTTCTGCATGGCTAAAGAAAACAGTATTAAAATTATTGGGGACTGTTCTGCCTGGTTTCAGGAATTGTAACTACCTCCCATGGCTAAGGATGAGTGAGTGACCTCAGAATGTGAGCCACAGGAGACAAAGGCTTGTCTCTGGTACTGAATGCTGCCTCAGTTTCCTGCCCCTGCCCCCAAAGCATGGTCAGAAGTCAGAGACAGGTAAAACTCCTCACACTGGGGGGCAACCTAAGCCAGACTTGATCACTTGGGAGGCCATCACAGAAGGACTCAGGGGACTGCAACAAAGAGCGAACAATAGACCCTTTCCTCCAGGCTACCTGACATAGCCCAAGTCCCCAAGTCCTCTGAGAGAAGTGCTTCCTGGCTCTAATCCACTTAAGCCTGAATACCTGATGGGGAGGGGTGCAGCTCCTTGCCTGGCCAGAGCATGTCTGGAGGGAAAAATCTGGCATTACAAAGAATTCCTAAAAATCCTGTGAAACCTGCTTGCTAAGAGTGTTTTCATTCATATGTTAAGGGTTATAAGCAGGAAACCCTAAAGTTTCTGCAAACCCCCTTCATGACAGATTCTGACTCAGACTAAGCCCTCAGATTTTTTTGAAACGTTATCTACTGTTTGATCTTTGCTGCCCTGTATTCCTGTGTATTACAGCCCAGTAAAAGCCCCTGGAAGAAGGGGCTCAAGGCCTTTTTCCTCTGAGAAATTGGCCACCTCTGCTCCCCAAGCAGATCATGTGTTGGTAGTGTTTACTTTCATCCATGATGGACAGGGGGACTTAAGGGCAAAGTCACCCCCACATAAAATAAAAAGAGAACCAAACATATGGGAAAATATATTTTCCAATGATACCTCAGACAAGGGTTTAATCTTCAAAATATATAAAGAACTCACACAACTGCACTCCAAGAAGACAAGCAACCCAATTCAAAACTGGGTAAAGAACCTGAACAGACACTTTTCCAAGGAGGACATAGAGAGGGTCCAAAGACACATGAAAAGATGTTCAGTATCACCAGCTACCAGAGAGCTGCAAATTAAAACCACAATGAGATACCACCTCACACTGGTCAGAATGGCCATCATAAACAAAGCAACAAACTGCAAGTGTTGGAGAGGTTGTGGAGAAAAAGGGACCCTAGTGCACTGTTGGGATTGCAGACTGGTACAGCCACTATGGAAAACAGTATGGAATTTCCTATGAAAACTAAAAATGAATCTGCCTTTTGACTTGGCAATTCCACTAATAGGATTTTACCCTAAGAACGATGAAACACCAATTCAAAAGAATGTATACACTCCAAAACAGCACAATTTACAATAGCCAAGTGCTGGAAGCAACCTAGGTGCCCATCAGTAAATGAATAGATCAAAAAACTATGGTACATTTACACAATGAAATTCTATGCAGCAGAGAGAAAGAAGGAGCTCCTACCCTTTGCAACAGCATGGAACTGGAGAGCATCATGCTATGTGAAATAAGCCAGGCTATGAGGGACAAATACCATATGATCTCACCTTTAAGAGGAACCTAATCAACAACAACAAAAAAAAAACAAGCAAAATATAACCAAACACACTGAAATTGAGAACAGACTAATAGAGACCAGAAAGGAAAAGGGGAGGGAATTTCAGACGAAAAGGGTGAAGGGTTTGCAGAAACAATTATGAAGGACACAGGGACAATAATCGGGGTAGGTGGAAACAAGCAGGAGGTGGGGAGGGCTGGGGGGTTGAGTTGGGGTTGGGGGAAAAGGCAGAAAACTGTACTTGAACAATTTATAAATAAATAAATAAATAAATAAATAAATAAATAAATAAATAAATAAATAAATAAATAAATAAAAAGATGTTCTATATATAGTTAATGAATACTATTCAGCCTTAAAAATAAGGAAATCCTGCCATTTGCAACAGCATGGATAAACCAAAAGTGCACTATGCTAAGTGAAATAATCCAGACACAGAAAAATAAATAATATATGATTCCACTTATATAAGGAATTTTAAAAAGTCAAACTCATAAAAACGGAGCACAGATTAGTGGTTGGCAAAGACTAAGTGGAGAAGGAAATGGGGTGCAATTTGTCAAAGTGTACAAACTTTTCCGTTATTCAGCATGAATAGGTTCTAGAGGGCTAATGCATAGCATGGCCCTCATATAGTTAATAGTAGTATATGAGGGGGGGCACCCAAAGAAAAAAACAGGAATTATCTTCTAGAGGGTGGGATTTTTGTAGTACAGAATTCCCCCACTAGGTTAGTCTTTTAGGAACCCATCTGTATCAATGTACCAGCTGCCATTGTTGTAAGAGGCTGTGTTCTACTTCAGGGAATTTTTTTGGAAGACGCAACACACTAGTTCATTTCATGATGGGTGATTTACGAGTGCACCTGCCCACAGGACACTGAGTGTTCAGCAGAGTTTTTTAAAATATTTTATTGTTTATGCTATTACAATAGTTTAAGCTGTCTTACTTTGTCCCCCTTTGTCTCCTTCCACTCAGTCCACCCCACCCCACCTCTTTATTCAGTCCCTCACCATTGTCCAACAGTTTTCAAGCAAAAACAGCATGACCTCTGTGCCCCACCCTCTCTGTCCACACAATCTCCCCCCAAGCAACATGTTTTGTTGTTTCTCTAGATTAAAAAAGGTCTTAAATGGAAACATTTTGCCAATGTGAAAGAGGTAAAACAAAAAATGGAAGAAGCATTGAAAGACATCAAAATTGACAAATTCAAAACTATTTTGAGCAGTGGAAAAAAGTCTTGATAGGTATATAACGTCAAATGGAAAATACTTTGAAGGTGACTGAAGTTTAAACATGTAAGAATAAATACACAATTTTTTATAAATAAATTCCAGTTTTGGAGGGGCACCCCCCTAGTATTATATACTGGAAATTTGCTAAGGGACTAGACCTTAACTGTTCTCACCACACACAAAAAAAGTAATTATGTGAAGTGATAGATATATTAACTAATTTGATTAGTAATCATTTCACAATGTATACATATATCAAAACCACATGTACACCTTAAATATATACAACTTTTGTCAATTATACCTCATTAAAGATGGCGGGGGAGAAATTAAAAGATAAATGAAGAGCAAAAATGGAAAAAAGGACAGATGACAAAAATGTTTTCTTCATTCTAGCTGCCACAGTCCCTCATTTCACTCTTCAAACTTCACTTGGATATTCTTGTTATGTACATAGTGTTTCAGAACATAAACTATAATCATCTCTGGCTGGTGTTAAGATAGGAGCTAGGGCCAGGATCTGACAGAGCCTCCCCTAAGGGCTTCCACTATGTAACTGCTCACTGACAGAATGAGGGTCATAATAATCTAATTCAGTGCAAGACTGGCCCTTGAAGACTTAAAGAAATTGAATAGATACACTAATTAGGGCCCTGCCAATTCCCCTATAATTTGTGCATAAAGACAATGAAAATTTTCCTTGTTATAATTATCATTTAATATGTATTGCATATATTTTGTTTCCTTTACAAAGAAAAACTTTTCAATTAGTATAACTTAACAAGTATAGATTTATTTTCCAGTAATTATTTAGTAAAGACATCCAGCAGAGATCTCTACTGTATGTCTTTACTGGATATTGATTACCCAGTATTGAAGATAATGGATTGAAGACTATGGATTAGGTAGACAGGTCATACAATGCTGTTATTTATACTTACATGATAGACTAAAAGTAAGATACAAGAATATATACTTCCATGCTAATATGGCATGGGTCTTTCCTCATGTAAATAATTCATCAGTTTAAAACCTGAAACAGAAAAAGTGATGGTGAAGGAGTATTTTAGACTCCCTGTCAGGGGAACTAAGCCAGCTCAAGCCTCAATGACTAAGTGACATGTGATATTCTGGTTATCAAGCCAGCTCTAGAAAGTATATGAGTTCTGGATCAAAATAATCTACAACCTCCATAAAATAGAGCAAAAGTGGGGACCTATCATGTCCTAAGAAAGGTAAGAGGCTCCATTTTAAGTATCTCTCTTTATCTAGACATAATGTAGAACACAGGATAATTTGATGTAAGCATTCCAATGTTTCTGTATATATAATAATGAAAATGACAAAATGTTAAAAGCACTATATTTATTTTTTATTCAGTAGAGTAAATAACAGAAATTAAACTTCACTCCTGTACTGACCAAGTCCTCAGTCTCTATCCCTGAGACAGGTTCAAAACAGGGTAGGGCTTGGAAACACAGTAATGATACCTGCTTTGCATATTACCGAGAATATTTTTTAATTTTTTAAATATATTTTTTGATTATGCTATTACAATTGTCCCATTCCCCCTCCTTCATTCCCAACCACTCTGCATACCCTCTCCCACCCACTTCCCTGGCTTTAGTTCATGTCCACGTGTCTTAAGTTCTTTAGCTTTTACATTTCCCATACTATTCTTGCCCTCCCCCTATTGTCTACCTACTGTCTATGCTATTTATTCTCTCTACCTTCTCCCCCTCTCCTCCTCCCCCTCCCCTGTTGCTATCCCTCCATGTGATTTCCATTTCTGTGGTTTTGTTCCTGTTCTACTCGTTTGCTTAGTTTGCTTTTGTTTTAGATGTGGTTGTTAATAATTATGAATTTGTTGTCATTTTACTATACATATTTTTTCCTTTTTTTTAGATAAATCCCTTTAACATTTCATAAAATAAGGCCTTTGTGATGATGAACTCCTTTAACTTGACCTTACCTGAGAAGTACTTTATCTGCCCTTCCATTCTAAATGAAACCTTTGCTGGAAGAGCAATCTTGGATGTAGGTCCTTGTCTTTCATGACTTGGAATAATACTTTTTACCAGCCCTTCTTGCCTGTAAGGTCTCTCTTGAGAAATCAGCTGACAGTCTGATGGGAACTTCTTTGTAGGTGACTGTTTTCTTATCTCTTGCTGCTTCTAGGATTCTCTCCTCCATTTTAATCTTGGCTAATATAATTATGATGTGCCTTGGTGTGTTCCTCCTTGGGCCCAACTTCTTTGGGACTCTCTGAGCTTCCTGGACTTCCCGGAAGTCTATTTCCTTTGCCAGATTGGGGAAGTTCTCCTTTATTATTTGTTCAAATAAGTTTTCCACTTGTTGCTCTTCCTCTTCCCCTTCTGCTACCCCTACAATTCAGACGTTTAAAGATGTCATGGAGGTTCCTAAGCCTCTCCTCATGTTTTTTCTAGTTCTTGTTTCTTCATTATTTTCTGTTTGGTTGTTTCTTTCTTCCTTCTGGTCCCTTCCATTAATTTGAGTCTCAGTTTTCTTCCCATCATTATTGGTTCCCTATGCATTTTTCTTCATTTCACTTAGCGTAGCCTTCTTTTTTTCATCTAACTTAAGACTAAATTTAACCATTTCTGTGAGCATCTTGATCCCCAGTGCTTCGAACTGCACATCTGATAAGTTGACTATCTCTTGGTCACTTAGTTGTATTATTTCTGGAGCTTTGATCTGTTCTTCTGTTTCGGTCATTTTTTTGTCTTGTTGCACCTGCTATGTACTGAAGGGCAGAGCCTTAGGTATTCACCAGGGTGGGGCAACCCAACTGCTGGGGTCTGAGAGGGAACCATGATACTTGCTCCCCTCTCCCTTGGACCTCAGTCCCTTCTGCCACATACCCCAAGCAAACTGAGCCTTTCTGGTGCTGATTCCTATGTGGGTGGGCTTGTATGAGTTTTAGGACCCTGTGGGTCTCTCCAATTAATTCTCCTGTGGTGTTGGGAGTCTCTCCCTGTGCCTCAACCCCCTCAGGTGTTTTCAATTAGTGTTTTGAGGCTTTATTTCCTGGTGCTCGGACCCTGGGTTGCAAGGTCTGTCTAGCTCCCCAGTTATCTGCATGCACCTGTGGAACTGCCACCTGGTCAGCCAGCCACCTTGCATGCAGTGGCTTGCTTCACAGTCGCCACCTCACTGGGGCTGCCCATTGCTACTCCATGCCCAAGGTCTGCCAGCTGCCACCTGCACACCCAGGGTCCACCCTCTGCTGTCTTATGTGCCCAGGGTGCCTTGCACACCCAGTGTCACTACTTCTTGTGCCGCAATTCCTCTCCGCTGAGCTGTTCAACTCCACCCCACCTACCAGTCTGGATGAATGTGTCTATTTCAGCTCCTTGGCTGTCCAACTTCCACAGAGTTCAATTTTCTGTCAGTTCTGATCATTATTTTGCTTCTAAATTTTTGTTTTCCTTATTTTGGTTGTGCAAGGAGGCACAATATGTCTACCTATGTCTCCATCTTGGCCAGAAGTACTTAGAGTAATTTTTATGTGAAGTATTTAATGAGTTTTTACAACAAACCTGAAAGTGTCTGCAAACAGCCATTCCACAACATTATATAACCAACCATAGGACACAGTCCACATTCTATCAGATACTTAATTTCAGGATGAGATAGCAAATCAATATTCATCTTATAATCTTTTCCCAGCCTCCTTCCTGGGCAGGGAATGGGCATTTGAATTCGGTGAAAGATCCTGAATCAGCACTGAAGACAACAACACCAGAGGTGGATGCTTTGTGATTAGATTAAACATCACCTTCCCTGAGCTTATCTGATAAAGTACAGGATTCTGATACTGAAAGATGATTAAGAAAATCAGCAGCATGTTAAATATTAAGCATTTCTTGGAACATGAACACTATGCTAGAGGTTACTACATCACAAGAATGGAATCTTTAAAAGATCTCAAGGTCACTGGTTCTAAGAATGTGCTTAAGCACGAAAATGTCAAAGTATCTAAATGGGTTCCAGAACTGATGCTAGAAGAAAACATGATTGCAGTGATGTGCTTTACTTCTCAGATCTCCAGATATTTTCCATTTCACCTCTAACACCATTGCCCTCAAATACATTCAGCTTTAAGGAAAAATAAATACAGTTAAATCTGTCTTCTTGGTAACCACCAAATGAAGACTCTCTTTTGACTTTCTGTATTGTTCCTATTTGAACATTTTTCTCTCCCTCTTTCATAATATTATCAGATCTCTCCAACTCTCCATAATGCTAGAACAAATAATAGTATACCATATTTTTGGACTATAAGACGCACTGTTGGTTTGTTGGTTGTCTTTTGGGGTTTTTGTTTGTTTTTAATTTTGTTTTTTTCCCCAAATTTGGGAGGAACAATGGTTGTTAATGCTCCTATTGGGTTCTGTTTACATTTACATTGGTGAAATATTATGTTGTTTATGTTATCAAATATTTTACCACATTTTTTGCCTCAATAATTTTTTTCTATTTTCCTCCTCTAAAACCTAGGTGTGTCTTATGGTCTGAAAAATGTGGTACTTACTTATTCTTTAAATATTTTTGAGTACCTACTACATGCCAGGTTCTATGTTATGCCTTGAAGAGGTTAATTAGTAACTACCAGGCTTTTTCATCCCTTGTCAAACTGTTAGAATAATGACTTTGCCATTATTCTATTTTTTTCTGCTTCAAGTCCACATTGTATTCCTAAATAACACTGGGGATGTCTTTTTTCCCCTGCCACATATACTCCGTAAGTCATACCCCTCTAGCCTGCAAGGATTACAATACCTACAGCACCTGATTGGCCTTTCTCAAACAATGGTAGTCGAACTTACTAGTTTTCATTTTAAAATTTTCCATTCTCAGTAAGAACCAGCAGAGCCATTCCCAATCCTCTGTGTGCAACATCCAACTTGCTGCCCACCCTCTCAGATATGCCCATTCCGACTTTTAACCACTGGGATCTTGAGATAATTCTTGATTAAATAACACATCCTATTTTAAGATAAAATTAAAGCTCATAAATTTTATCATTTATAATTGCCCTGATAACACTAACAACACTACTATTTATTTGTGCCTTGGTATATACAAAAAAAAATGCTTGCTTGTCACCTTTCCCTTATTCAAGCACATTCTTTTTCTTCTTTCTCTTCCTCCTCTTTCTTTTCCTCCTCCTTCACCTCCTCCTCCTCTTGTCTTCTCTTTTCTCCTTTCCCTCTTCCTCCTCCTTCTTCTCCTCCTCCTCTCTTCTTCCCTTCCTTTTCCTTAAAGAACATCCTGAAAGTCCAAATTCTCTATAAAAGTTTTCTCACTACCTTCACAATTATTTTAAAATCCAGCATTAATATAATATCAGCACACTCCAAAACAATATATTTTGTGTGTTTATACCTGAAAGAAATCCCCATGTTTCTGACAGTAACTTAAGTGCTGTGTTCATTAATCCACTCTATATCAGTGTCAAAAAATTTTTATAAGTAAGATTTTTTAGTAACTGTTAATTGCTATTCATTACTTTAAGTGTGAAAGGTAAGAAACAGGACATGAAGGTAGAAAGAATGCCTATCTGCTTGCCTCTTATATCACTTCTATGGAAGCTGAGGATTTGGAAGATAAAAGATACTCTTCGAAAGAGAAAAAAACCTAGCAAGGGAAGAATTCCTGTCTTGGGTTTAGTTGCTGTAGGATTTAGATGGGGGGTAGAGGGTTTTTAAAAAAAATTATTTACCTTTAGAAGGGAAGGAGAGAAGGAGAGAAATATCAATGTATGGTTGCTTCTGGTGCATCCCCTGCTGGAACTGGCCCCTGCTGGGAACTGGCCTGAAACCCAGGCATGTGCCCTGACGGGGAATCGAACCACGATCTTTTGGTTCCCAGGCCCATGTTCAATCCACTGAGCTACACCAGCCAGGGCTTTTTTTTTTTTTGAGATGTAAAAGTATTTTATTTGTTTATCAGATATAACATAGAATGCATAAAATTTGGTTTAAGTCATGGATTGCCTACTAAAACTTGGCACCTTTGAAAAACCACCACATCTTTGCAATTCAACTCTTTTCATGTGTAAAATTAAAGGCTTGTGATAGAAGGTTCTTTGATCCCCCCAGAATATGTTATTTACGGTTTGTGCAAACTGTACAATTTACCTATATAATGACCTAGGCAGAAAGGTATGTAGAGATAATCCCCTCAACCTCCAGTTTGTATCTACTGATATTCCAGGAGTTGGAAGATCTTCTAAAAGATTCAGAATACTCCCTTGGTGATAAGAAGTAACAAAAAAGCAGTATTAAAAAAGGTTTTGTTGTGCACAACCTAAGAACCATATAAGGTAGTATAGAAAGCTCCACTTAATAAGCAATGAATTATAGTGCACTAACTCCTGGGTAACATTAACAAGTAACAATGCAGAGAAACAATGAAGTACTCAGAATCATGGATATTTTCAAAATAGAACATTATGACCATTTAGATTAATCCACATATAAGTGGATATTGGAGAAATTGAAGGTTGTTTCAAGTTTTCATCTAGTTATTACACAGAGTCAGAAAGAGCCAAAATAGAGGGGGTTGGCAGGTGTTATGAATAACAATCTTTGCTTTAAATTGCAGTTGAGATTTGGAGTCAAAGGCAGAAAATAAAGTACTGTGTGAAAGATGTATCAGTTGAGGAGCTATAAAGGAACCTAGTCTCACCTAAGTGGTATTCTTCATTTAAATTTGGTAAACACCCACAATGTATTGGGCACAAACCCTTCACTCCCAGTTAAAAGAATACACAAAATATTGATCCATACATTCTGTAGGCTTCCAGTCAAATTGGTGAGAGAATGGAGTAATGCTCAATGCACAATTAGGAAAATTATTAAATAATAAATTTTTAGAGATTCATACATTCAGATAAATTCAGAGAGAAAGAAAGATTACCATAGCCTGGAATTATTGGATTTCCTAAAGAACAATGGGGTAAGCCAAAGCATTAGTATTAGAATTCTGACTCTGGCTCCATGCCTGGCTTCTTTTGTTCCCTGGGTTGTCTATGTGATGAGAGGCAGCTTCTACATGGTAAATAGAAGTAAACAAATGTACAAGTTGGATAAATGAACACTTTAAGTGCATATGAAAAAATAATGTAATTCTTGGTAATGGAGATATTGGTAACTAAGGGAGAAAAGGACAGCAATTTTGCCAGGAAAAATTCCAATTTAGGATAGGTTTAGTCTAGCAATAACATCAGGCTCTCCCTACAGTTAAAAGACTCAATTATGAATATGATGTGTGGGCATTAAGTGCAATTGCCATCCTTGGGACAAACTGCACTCAATCAGCACAGAAAGAATTGCTACTGTGTATCAAATACTTACAGCTCAATTCACTAACCCAGTAAAAGTTCCATAAGGAACAGCATCTAAAGCACAGATAGATTCCATTAACAGTTGACTCTACATAAAAATGGATTAATCTTTAGAGTTATTTGCACAGTGTAGAGTCTAAAAGAAAAATAATAACAGCATTTGTTTTTGAACCATGCTCCAACTAACCCCTCTCAGGCCCATTCCTGTGCATGCAGTGTCTCCTAACTGGTCCCTTCCTTCATTTCCTTCACATTCCCAACCTTCATTCTTACTGCTGCTAGACTAATCTCTCTAAAACATGGCTATAATTACACCTCTACCTTACTCAGTGGCATTCCATGATTCTCAGCCCTGCCCTATAGTGTCTAAATCCTTTCCTCCACATTTCCTGTCTTATTTTCCACTATAGTCTTAGTTTTAAGTTTTTCAAACTGGATTCTCTCAAGTATGCAGCACATATGTCAAAGTACTCATCTTTTCTGTGGCCTGCTCACTCCTCAAGTTGGATGTTCTACCCTTTACCTTCCCTGACACCATTGTGAAGTTTTTAGAAATATATTTAAGTTTTTTATATTCCTTTTTTGAGAGCTGGAACATAATTTCTCTCTTTTGAATATGAGATGCACTTAGTGGCTCACTTCTAACCAACAGAATGAAGCAGAAGTGAAGTGATGATAATGACCCTCTAAGCAAGGTTATAAAAAGATGATTCTCTCTCTCTCTCTCTCTCTCTCTCTCTCTCTTTCTCTCAATGCCTCTATCTCAGATTGCTGGCTCTGGCTAAAGAAAGCCAAGTGCCTTTAGGCAGTCCTATGGGTAGGGCCATGAGAAACTGAAGTTTCCTGACAACAGCCACCTTCAATGAGACACCTTAGAAGAAGACCCTCCAGACCCTGTCAAGCCTTCAGATTGACTGCAGCCCTGCCCAACAGTTCAACTGCAAACCTTACTAAGACCCTGAGCAGAACCCCTTCTTAAACTGATCCTAATTCCTGACCTACAGAAACCGGAAAAAGAATGTTTGCTGTTTTAAGCCACAAAACTTCTGGAGTTATTTGTTATTCAGCAATAGATAACTAACAATATTAATAGCTAATAGTAACTGATAACTAATAGATAACTATGAGATAACTGACCTAGTTCCAAATGTCTAAATTTTAAATACATTTTTGAATATATCCTAAATTAAATGCCTCCTCTTCCACACATCTCTCCTGGCCTACCTGTATAGAAATAGTATCTAAAATCAGACAAGGCCAGATCTGTACCTGTTTTATAGAATCTCGTATCTCTACTATACATGGTGACAAGTACTACTTGCACATTTTTCTCCCTTATTAGATGTTAAGTTTCATTAGGATCTGGTTCCAAAGTTTTTCTATTATCATGGGAATTGGGTATATTAAAAAATGATGTGGTCAATATTTGTTGAGAGAATGAGCAGCCTGACTGTAAACTAAAGTTTCTTCCATTGCAGGAGGTGGGCTGGATGAAGGAGGGCAAAAGGGGAAAAATGGGACAACTGTGATAGAATAAATAGAAAATTTTTAAACAAAGAAAATCTATTTGTATTTATTGTGAGTTATGTACAACTGAAGAAGCAAGTCACAATATAAAAAGTATCCAATTACTTCATAACTTTTACAAAGGAGAAAATTATCCAGAGAAAAATAATTAGTATGATCTCATTTACAAAGCAGATTAGGTAAGTGGAATTAAAACATCACAATTGTTATATTAGTCCTTGTCCAAAACCAATGCAGAATGAAATTAGAAGCATCGAGAATCTACAGATGACTATATTCCTGCCCAAATAACAAAGTTCTCACCAATTTTTCTTCCAATTGAAGACAGTAACTTTTCTCTTTTACACTGTTTGTGAGCTGACATCATCCACTAAAACACTTCCACCCTCCTTCCCTTGGTCTCCAATTTGTTTTGTACAATTAATATTGTACAAAGAATCAACAGCAACATATGAAAAGTATATAACTGTTTTTTTATTGTTTGTACCTAAAATCGAGGCTTCTCATTTTCTCTGAGTAATGGAAAATGTGAAAACTGATTATGAACTGAGCTTGAAATGTTCATAGAATTTGGCTTTTAAAAATGAAAGCACAAAAATTATTATGCTTTGCTGGAGCTTCCCAGATATAATTACATAAAAGGAAGGATTCTTTCTGTCAGACCTTGTCTTTGCCATTTGGTAAGAGAACATGCTGTCAGAGCCCGTGTTTCTGTGTCTTCTGTCACATTTTTAAAGTGTTTACTATCAGCCAGTGTTCAGCAGTCATCAAGGAAGTTCTGAGTGGCGCAATGATATCCTAAGTAGTCAAATCACATCTTTCTCTTATGCAACCAGATTTGATCCTTGATCTAAAACAACCACAATAAACCTATTGAGACATTTTGTACAGGGATAATTGTTTTTATAGTAAATCAGTATCCATGTACAGGTTATTATATACTGTAAAACAACTAATATACTATTTATGTGTGGACTGTTATGCACTGTTGTCATGCAAGACATTAATTCAGCTGATTCCTCTTTCCTAAGCAACAGTGACAACAAAAAAACCTGAGTTCCAGTGGTTTCCAGCTTTGTGTCAAATGTTAAGATAGATATTTTTTTCAGTTCAAAATTCTAGTAATATAACAAAGAAAGGTATCATATTATTAGTTTCCAAACTGCATCCTTAGATTTTTTGACCATTACTGTCTTCACTCTTTTACCTTCAAAATCTGGGTAAAATATTAAGAGCCTGGAAACCCTTTGAGTAGCATTATTTGCACAGCCACATATTATGTTATAGAGCATCTCTAGATTATTTTATATACTAGATAAATGAAATAAAACTTTAGGCAAAACTCAGGGGATTTAATCAATGTTAGCTACCAGTACAGGTGATTCAAGCCCTGGCTGGTGTGGCTCAGTGGATTGAGCGTGGGCCTGCCAATCAAACAGCTGCGGTTTGATTCCCAGTCAGAACACATGCCTGGGTTGCAGTTCCCAGCAGGGGACACATGAGAAGCAACCATACATTGATATTTCTCTCCTTCTCTCCTTCCTTTCCCTTCTAAAGATAAATTAAATAAATAAATCTTTTTAAAAATACAGGTGATTCAAGATAGTATAATTTTAGTCCTTGGTATTAAAAGTTTTCAGCCTAAATTTTCTAGATAAATAACTCTATATTTCTCTTTTTCATATGGACAAATTTTGGAGGAGAAACTTTACTTTTTTTTCCCATCAGATACCAGCCATTCAAATCACACTCTTAAAGCAATATAGTCTATCTAAACCAAACTAGTGGACTGTAATGAGCTGCTGTTATTAATTTTCCCTATGGATAGTGAAAAAAGACTCTCTCACATTCAACCTCTTGGTTAATTTCATCAATCTTACCTCAAGCCCTATGAAATTTTAACTGAGCAGTGAAAGTCATTGAAAGCACAGTCATAGATTAAAGCAATGTTTGTCATAATACAACTTCCCTGAAGTGGAAATATCAAGAACCAGGACAACAGAAAAACAGTCATAGAACTACTGTCTGAGGAAAGTCAAGAGGAAGAAAAAAGTTACAGAGGAAGTACATAAGAACACAGTGAGGCAATTCAACATTCCTATGGGTGTCTGGAAAACACTATAGGAAAGTGAGTATGTGCACCTGATGTGTGAGTAACAGATACTGAACAGTGGTGATTCTGAGGAACTATGTTTTTTTAATCAGATTTTTCAAAAGCAATTAAAAGTAAGCCATAAATATTTTCACTAAAAGAGAAAATTTAGTAACACACTGGTCTATTGATTGCTACGCACGCAGATAGCCACTATCAGAAGGAAACACATTTGCTGGCGGACCTGGGATCATGCCTGTGCTTCTGCATAACAATAGTGTCACTTTCCCCCCAAAAAACCCCACCAATTTGGGAAACAAACAATTTGTTCATCTGAATTTTTAGTGGATTAGTATTTAAATTTAAAAATAATGACATAAGTACACATAAAATCTTAAAACTATCTCATCTGTCTTTCTCATTCTGATACTCCTCAATCTTAGTGAAGAGTAACCAGTAAGTTTACTGTTTCTTAGCAGCCTTGAATCTGGCCCTCTAACCTAGCTAAGACATACTGCCCCACACTTTTGGCACTGCCTTTACATATTTGCCCAAACAATTCCCGTAACTGGCTCTTGTTTGCCAATCAGTAAATCACTTCATCCAAGACCAAGATCAAGACTCACTCACTCACTTTGTCTTGCTGATCCGACTTCATTTTACCTCATGGGAGGCAGATCCTAGAGGTAAAGGTACATTATTTAAAGGTACATTATTGCATCAATTTGCTCAGAAATAGCTATACATTGCATTCAATATTAGTAACAAAATGCATTGTCCAAGCCCTAGCATGCTTAAGAAAATTCTGGCTGTTGAGAAATAGCTCCACTGCACTTCTAGGGGCTCACAAGCCCCTTTGCTTGAAGGGCACAGTTCTAGATACTGCCAAGTTACAAAGAAATTTCCTTGGCCTCATTTTTCCCTGTATCTTTAATGTATTTTATTTTGCTAAAAACTTCTTATAAATCTTTTTAAATCTTTCTACCACAATGGGGAAAACACGTGAATAATCAAAGATGGCTCTTGTCTTATAGACCATAAAACTTAGAAGAATAGGAAACAGAATTTAGAAGAATAAGAAAAACAGAAACCACAGAGCTATAGTATAGAATATTATACAATAAGTGCCATGAAATAGAAACAATGTGCTATTTAGGTTCAAAAGAAGGAAGAAATCACTTCCATAGGGGAAGGGGTATGGAAAAAATGAAAGAATTAATAGAGAGTAGATTGTGTGGAAATGAGTTTTGAGATTATATAATGAGGTTAGATAATGGCAGAGAGGTGGAGACAGAGGGATGTCTAGTGGAAACAATATAAATAAAGGTGTAGGGGTTGGAAATTATAGAGTATAATTGAGATAAAACAATAATTTAATCCAGAAGAATGACAGTTTTTAGGAGTAAGACTTATCCTGTCTAAAAAGTGTATCCCTAGTATATATAGAGCGATCAGATTGACAAAGAAAATATGCATGCTCACAGCATTTGTGTAAGTGCTTGAGTATACCTACAATTTTATTAAAAATACACATGATTAAGGGCTCATTTGAAAAATGCAGGGATTGAATAGTCTACATCTGCTTACCTTTACAAAATAGCTGCTTTCTGCTCAAATAGAATCAACCAGGGCCTCCAAAGAGGTCTACTCTCCAGCAGAGATTCAAACTCTGTGTGAGAATCAGGAGACAAAATAGACCTAGGTCCATGCTCCTGTAGATTTTCAAGTTTATGTTGAGTCACTCTGATCAGGATCAGGCTTCCAAGCTCAGATCAGACTGCATTTTTGTACTGAATGCTGGGGAACATGGAGGACAGTAGAGGCAATTGCCATACTGAAGCAAAGATACTGTAATGTCTTCTGGACTTGGTGACAGTCTCACTTTTCTCCACTCTACATCTCAATCAGTTTGATTGATACACAGAACTATTCATCTCTCTTCTCCCTGGGGAGGGAAAGGAGGATAAAGTGCAATGTTGTAGAGCAAAAAGGGGTTTTATACATATCATCTTAATTTTCAGTGATGGAGAATGAAGAAAAAGAATAAGAATTCTAAGTGACAGATAAAGGTTCAAGGTTAATCTGATTGCCAATATATGAAATGCCACTTACCTCAGGCCATTTCAAATTGCCCCTCATTCTCTCCACAGTGAATGAAATGATTCTTTCCAAAGAAAGTGTCATCCATGGATAATGGCTGCTATTACATATTCATACACCATTTTACATTCTGTAGCTTATTTGGCGTTAACTCTTCTAAGTCTCTCTTTATAGATTCCTTGTCAGAGAGGTGAGGTCTGGATTGAGCAAGCTCTCACTGGCACTTTTTGGTAGACAGTATATGGAGACAGTATGAGGGGAAGCAAACCTCACTCATGGCATGCAGATTATCTATGCCTCCACTGCCTGCCCCCTCAGTACATGCAGAGAAATGCAGGGTCCAACGACAATACTTCATAAGTCACTTAAGTTCCTATTTGTATAATCTATAGTTTTAACAAAGAGTTCTTCTCAGCACCTGGAAGATAATGAAAATAATCATTGTGTGCTTTAAAACAAATAATGTGATACAGTTCTCTTTTCACATTAAGAATAATGTCCTCATAAAAATACTAAGAATGAATTTTTTTTGAATTTTTATTTATTTAAAAAAGATATTAAAAAGGAAAAGTCATAAGTTTTTATGTACAGCTGAGTTTTCAAGTTGTGCTATAACCAACAAACACTTCTCTGGAGCACCATCCCAATGAAATTGGGGTTAAGTCAATTCAATGCTTGTTTGCTTTCTAGCAAAGACATGCCTCACATGTTTGTGAGGCACGATGACAGCAAGTTTTATTTTCATATAAGCCAGTTTATTCCAGACAACACAGGTGTGGCCACAGACAGATTTACTCAATACAGCCAAAAGAAAGATGAAAATAATTTATGGATGGCTCAGTGCATACCCATTCCACCTTAAAGAAACATAAAAC
Source organism: Artibeus jamaicensis (assembly GCF_021234435.1). Lineage (NCBI taxonomy): Eukaryota > Metazoa > Chordata > Mammalia > Chiroptera > Phyllostomidae > Artibeus > Artibeus jamaicensis. Next base: position 7,260,937 of record NW_026521887.1, read on the forward strand.
TCAGGGATTATTTATGCAGAATCATTAACTTCACATATTTAAATCATAATATCTCTTCTCTCTCTCTTTTTCTCCCTCATTCTCTCTCTCTCTCTCTGTCTCTTTCTCTCTCTCTTCAGTTTTTTAGTAATATGTGCAATTGCTGAAGTGCTCCTCATGATTAACTCTCTTCTTTCAAGGTCAATGATTGCCTTGAGTGTGATGACAGTGCTCAAGGTAATGCACAATTCAGATAAACATTGATATGTTGACCTATCATAAGCTTACTATAATTAAAAGGTGTGTCTACACCTGGGCCAACTGTTTGAAACATGTTTTCTAGAAACCTAGTGTCTCTGAATTTACCCAGAAAGTCTGTTCATAAATTTTCTTCAGAAGCCCATAGTTCAGGGTAATTTTTACAAAGCATTAAAAATTTGCTTCAAATTAATGACAGAAAGTAAGCTTGAGCTGATTTTTGTTAACCTTTAATAACAACTTCTGGTTTAAAATTAGAGGAAAAGGATTTTCTATTTATATGCTGCTAGAGAATGTGAGATGGATTCAAATATTTTAAGAGTAAACTACTGTCCATCCCATTTGTGGAATCTGTATTTTGAAATGCAGTGACATTTCCTGACGAACCGTTCCCTATAGCTGTTCTGACCATAACTGTTTTTAGTGTGATTATTTTTTTTATTGCTAATGGGATTGGTGCTCCCAAATATACAATGTAGAGAGAGAAAATAAGAGCAAAAGAGATATTCCCTCTGAAACTATTCTAGAATGGTCTTGCCTTCTCACCTATAAATATCCTTCCAAGATGTCAAGATATATTTTGGCTATTTATGTCTCACAAAGTAATCAAGGGCATTGTTTGAGGACCAAGAGGCAAAATTCTTACTCCAACAGTTGATTCATCCAGGTTCAGCAGTAAATCAACTTAAAATCATTGGACAGGAACAAGGAAAAATGTTAAGAAAAAGGAATGTGGCTGGGTAACTAAATTAATTTTGAACAAACACCTATTTAGGGGATTGTCATTTACAATAGAAAAATATCTAAAACAACTATGTCACCCAAAGTGGTAAGGCCAAAAATTAGTGGCAAAATGTACATATGTTCGGAGAGAAAATCTTGCGCAAGTAGTGATTATGGTGATCTGCTCCTCTATCAGGTCCAGTGGCAACTGAGAAAGTAGAATTAAAGTTACTAAATTATTCTGTAATCTCTAGTGCACAAGCTCAGCTGCAACCATAATGCTATCTTTCTGGCTGTTCTTCAAACTAAAATACTATTACTCATCTATAAAATGAAAATCATAATACCTACCTACAAGAGTAGCTATGGGGATTAAATGAATATACAGTAAAACTGAGCACTATGCCTGGCATGCAATAAACTCTCAACAAATGAATGCTGCTGTAATCACACTCACAACTATCATCTTTTACCATTTAGTATTTATCCATGAACTGATTTTATTGGAAAAGATGTATATTTGACCATAATCCTCTTTCCATTGATCAGAAGAGTATGTATTGACTTGCTTCTACATTCCAGGTACAAGACAAGGCAGAGGGATCACATTCCCAGGTGTTGGGACACAGTTGTGCAGGTGAAAAATTAACTGTGGCCACTGAAACTGAGACTGAAGACCAGCCTAGACAGTGTCAACTTCAACTTCAGAAGTCTTGCTGGCTCAACACCTAGACAGAAATAGGTTATTTTGGTAAAAAGTAAATAAATAAAACTTTCATTTTAGGAAATTTAAGTAAGGGCCCTCTCAAAAGGATCACAGTGCACTCCAAGTAAATATGAGCCAAGTAATCATGTAAACCATCAATTTATAAGAACCCATAAACACCTGGAAGTCAGGAAAATAAAAATGTAAATTCACAGAATGGAAAGAGAGCCTCAGGCAACACTAAGACATTAGAACTGAAGGTGTTTCATTGCAAAAAAGCCCCCAAAATGAAAACACTGTCTTGAAGCCCTGTCCTGGGTTTAATCACGTTGATCCACACTCACCCCTTTTTACACTCATTCTATTTGGAAGCTGTCCTGTGATGCTTGCTTGGCTCAAATTTATATATACACACACACACACATACATGCAGTCTTGCCAAGACCTTCAGTTACATGTGCATGTTCTAAATGATAAGCAAAGGTTTGTTTTAGCTTTAGCTAACACATTAAGCCTTAAGGTAAAAAAACACATAACTACTTTTCATGATCTTTAATATTGACAATGTTTTTCCTACTTTTAAAACATTCTTTTGATCTCTTAAAACAGCCAAATTTTATTCACAACAGAAATTTGTTACATGCAATACTATTATCCCCTTATAATTATTTATAACATTTTAGGATAGTTTTTGCTGCTTTTATAATGACACAAGCCTTCCCAACATCTCACTTTTACATTTAGAACATTGGTACAAATTTTAAAACTATGGAACCATCCATGGCTAATCACAGCATTGCATTAAAAACCTTGTACTTTCCCTTTACATCAGTTTACAACAATTCTTTCTTTAATTATCATTTGAATGTATTTCATACATTTTTTAATTTAAAAAATTTTCAATTATTGTTGACATACAATGTTATATTAGTTTCAAGTGTACAGTATAGTGATTAGACATTTATACAATGTATGAAGTGATTACCTTGTTAAGTCTTGTTGGGGATTGCTCTGCCTGGTTTCAGGAATTATAACTCTACCCACCTCCCACCCCCATGGCTAATGATGAGCGAGTGACCTCCATTCCAGAATGCGAGCCACAGGAGACAAAGCTTGTCTCTGGTAACAAATGCAGCCTCAGTTTCCTCTCCTTGCCCCCAAAGCTTGGTCAGAAGTCAATGACGGGTAAGTCCCCTCACAGCGGGGGACAACCTAAGCAAGACTTCATCACTTGGGAGGCCATCAGGGAAGGACTCGGGGGACTGCAGCAAAGAGCAAGCAATGGACCCTTGCCCCCCAGCTATATGACATAGCCAGAGTCCCCATATCCTCTGGGAGAAGTGCTTCCTGGCTCTAATCCCCTTAAGCCTGAATACCTGTTGGGGAGGGGTGCTGCTCCTTGCCTGGCCAGAGCATGTCTCGGGGGGAGGAAATCTGGCATCACAAAGAATTCCTAAAAACCTGTGAAACCTGCTTTGCTAAGAGTGTTTTCATTCATTTGTTAAGGGTCTGAGCAGAAAACCCTAAAGTTTCTGCAAACTCTCTTCCTGACAGACTCTGACTCAGACTAAGTACTCAGATTTCTTGGAAATGTTATCTACTATTTGATCCTTGCTGCCCTGTATTCCTGTGTATTACAACCCAATACAAACCCTTGGAGGAAGGGACTCAAGGCCTTTGTCTCCTGAGAAACTGGCCACTGTTCATGGCCCTACCCCTTTGGGGGATTTGCCACCTCTCCTCCCAAAGCAGATCATGTCTTAGTAGTGTTTACTTTCATCTGTGGTGGATGGAGGACTTGCGAGAAAAGTCACCTCCACAAAGTCTAATACCCATCTGACACCATACATTGCTATTGCAATATTATTGTCTATATTTCCTATGTACTTTATATCTCTGTGATATATTCCATATGTTTTTAAATTTTATCTTTTATTTGAATTTATTGCCAATTTTTCCATTTAGACTCTGCTTTCATAATTACTCAAAAAACTCCATATCAGTACTACAGCAGAGGGTATTTATTAAATGGAAATGTTGCCAATAATGTGAATGAAGAATAAAATTTAATAGCTAATTGTAGGACTGTTTCAGTACCAGGCAGAAAGCAAAGCATCTTACATGTATTATCTCATTTAACTTTAGGAAATTTTATGGGGAACTGGTGTTATCAAATTCATTTACAAATGAGAAACTGAGGCTGGGAGACATTAAGTCATTGACAGAGGTCACAGCTAAGAAGATACAAAATTCAGAACCCCATCTGTCTAGCTCCAAGACCTATACTCTAAAGCATTACACCATGTGCAGAAAATTTTACGTGCTCTTTTATGTGTGTGCTTTTGTACAAAATACTTTTCAGTGCTAAGGTAGCCAAAGGAAATCCAAACAAAATGGAATAAAGGTTTTGGCACTGTTAAGTCTCTTTAAACTTTTATTTTTTCCTTCTAATGTAACTCTTTCTATTGCTTCGTTTCTATTCAATCACAGTTAGAATGCAATAAAAGAGGTAATACACAAATGATGCTGAAATAACACAGGCAACCAGAGCAAAAATCCATGGGGAAAACAGAACAATATGAGAGCAAAGTCTGAAGTGCCTCACCTTTTGGTGAGTCTGAAGCACCCTGGATTCATGGCAATCAGCCATATACTGCATAACAAAAATTTCAATCTCTAAGCTGTTATTATGGGCCTCATAGACAATCTGTGTAAGGTCATATTTGCATAAGTCAAGTGTTCCACAATCTGTACAGCATCTTTACCTAATGCAGGACTAAATCACTGATGTGGATTATAATTAACCCTCCAGATTTCCCTAAATGCCAGCCAGCATTCGCTTAGAGAACAGTGGTTGGAATATGGAAGTAAAGCAAGGAACTACAGTCAATCTCTCCAGCACTAAAAGCCACCAGAATTCACAAATAATTCAAGAAATAAATATTTTTCTATGCACCAATGTTCTTTTACTTAATAAGTTAGTACAAACAAGGGAAAAATAGTGTGTGAATTGGCGATGGCAAGGAATCAAAGGACCATGCAGGGTATCACTGGGCACCTGTCTTTAATGCAACACAGATATCCTTTAGTCTAGTACCTCCCAAACTGAATTTCCAGAAGTCCTGCTTTCCTGCTGTTTTAGGAATGAGAGAGAAAGGCTCAATTAGGGGGTTACAAGTTTTCAATCCTTTCCCTCAACCAATGTGACTTCACTCTTATTTAATAGGCATGCTGGAGTTTCATGAATGATTTAATTGGAAAAAGTATCTGATGATGAATATGAAGTTGGAACACCACTAATTCAGGGAAACTTCTGTCTTTTATCTATATGCAGACTGGCACCCAAGTATTCAAATACCTGATCCAGTGTTCAGCTTACCACACCTTCAATCTTCTTCATGCATTCCTTCTTCTGCTTCTTTCCACTCCACCTTGAGATGTCCATTGTCATTTCCCCCAGTTTTGGTAAATGCATAAATGAAAGAGATACACAAAGCGTTTCTCCATCAAACCTTTAAAAAGTGAGCAGACCTATGAACCATATAAGGCAAGTAGTCTTTGGTGCAGAGGTACCTTTGGTGAACTTTGCCTGGATCCAAATTCTGCACATAAAAGGTCTGAGCCTGCCCATGTTAAAATGTCTAGCCCAATTCCTTCAGCAATTGTATTGGATAGGGCTCTAAGCTTTACCAAGAGTATGTTCATATTTGTCACCAAAATAAAAAAATGTTTCATGTTTTGAAGTTGGTTCTTCTGCAGAGCAGTAGGAAATTATTTCTCCTACTGGGAATGTTGAGTTTTATGATTAGTTGGGCTTTGCAGATGACCCAGTACAAGTCTTTCAGTCTATGTAGTTTTCAGACTATAAGTAAGGTAACTGAGACCAAAAAAAATGTCAAATGATGTCATCAGGTCATTAGTATCTAAGCCAAGACTATAGATACTAACACAACAACTAATACCTAACACCCTCTCACTACATATTTCAGTTGTGTGCAGTTACACCTAGACACTGCAATAGGCCTTGATGTTCTTTAAGATTTTGATGATTAGAGACTTTGAAGATGGTGGCAAGGTAGGTGGAAAGTGAACCCATTTGCTTGTGCACCCAACTGGGACACCTAGCTGATCTTCTGAAGAACAGGGCAAACAGTCAAAGGAATCCCAGCTTGTATGAAGTTTGGAAGCCAGAGATCACAGAAGACATTTAAAAACAGACAATAAGGAGATTTTGTAGGCCAATGGTAAAGTTCCAGGGCCCTGAGCTGTGGACCACAGTGGCTGTGGTCCCCAGGTCCTGCATCAGAGACTGCAGCTGCTACTGTAGGAGCATTGGAGGAGTGCCAGGCCAGTAACTGTAACTTTGCAGCTCCAGCCCTTCTCAGAGCAGGGAAGCCAGTCCCAGGTCAGGAGAGACCTGGATGCTTGAAGTCTCTGAGGAGATAAAGGCACACAGCAGGTGGCATTCCCTGGCTGGGACAGTATCAGAGTAATTTGGGAGCCAAGTAACACCTGGAGATGGGAGAAGAGTTGGGCCATGATGGAACCTGACCCAGATAGTCTCCAGACTGGTCATAGAGTTGGGCTGTGTGAAAAGCCAGGCACTTGTTGGGAAAGGCCAGCCTCAACCAAGTGGAATCTACTAAAAAAAAAAAAAAAGGCTTGCAGCCACTGTGCAAGGGCCTCTTACCCAGAGCTGCCAGCCAGCCAAGAGTGGGGAGGAGGGGCATGACTTACTCCAAATCAGGGTACCTCATAGACTAATCAAAAGGGGAAATCAGGAGATCAGAGGCGTAGTAGTCCCCAGAGAGACTCAATTTAATAGGGGAACTAAACTGCCCTGAAGGGATTTTTGCACATGCCCAGCAAAAAGTGAAGAAGAGGGGTGTCAGTTGCTCCCACTCAGCGCACCTCACAGACTTATCAAAATGCAGCACAACAAGGTAGATTAAAGGAGCCAGGATAGCACATATAGACAGTAGGGGCTGGTCAGTGTTCTGAAGGCTTGGGCTGGAGCCTGGGACACCTGTGAATATTGAAGACCAGACAGAGACCCAATCCTTGTGAAATCACAGTAAATTAACAAAAAAACAAGCCCAACTCCCCTCTGCCTGCTACATCAAGGAAGACCAGAGAACCCGCTTGGCAGGTTTAAAGTAAGTAGGAGATTTCCCCCCTCCCCCCCATTGTGAGACAATAAGACCTGGAGCGATGAGAAGACAAAAGACAGATCTGGAGAGAGTTCAGAAGGCTAATGCCAACAACGAGACAAATTTCACTTTGCTATCCTACAGAACTTACATTTGATTTTTTAACTTTTATTTTTGTTATTATTTTTTTATTTCTCTCTTTCCATTTAGTTTTCTTTGTTTTGTTATTTGTTTAATTACACTGTTTGACTGACTGGTTTTCTTTGATTTTCATTTTAATTTTTCTTCTTTCACTTCGCCTGTATTCTAATAACACACTACTCTCAGTCTTTTATGTTTTATTCTTTTTTATTCAGATCATGTATTTCTTGTCATATTATTGTTGTCCCAAATCCACACATATCACCCTTCCCTGGTCTTGGTCCATTTCCTGAGTTTTATTACTGTTGTGGTTAACTTTATTCTTTTGCACACTACACAAAGTTTCTATCATTTAGTCTCACTACATCTCACCATCTAAACTCACATATGCACTCTGCTTTCTGTAGTTAGCTCACATTCTTTTTCCCCTCTTATAAGAGTCTTACCTCTTTTTCACTTTTATAAAAAGTGGCTAGTTGGGTGAAACATCACAGTTATTGCTGGACTTCTTCAATGTTCTCCTACCTGTTCTCTACTTGTTGGTACTATAAATCCCATAGAATACTCTCCCAAAGCCTTATTCCATTTCACCTTCACCCTGCTGCTGATCACACACAAGATAAGGTACAAGTTTTAATTGTCAGTAAACCTGCTGGAGGAGAGCACCAACCAAAAAAACCCCACCAACAAGTAAAACCCAAGTACAACAAGAGAATCCACACAAACAGAAAAAAGGGCAAACCTAGAGCATTCAGATGAGGAGATCAAAGGGACCACACCACTGAGTCCCATAGAACTCCTACCATAGAAGTTCAGCCTACAAAGACAGCTAGCAAAGTGGAGCATCAGGAATCACAGAAATAAACAAAAGAGTCACCTAAAATGGGGAGACATAGAAAGAACCTGAAATCAAAAGGAATGGAAGACTCCCCACTAAAAGAGCTAAATGATATGGAAGCAAACAAACTATTAGATATAGAATTCAAAAGAATGATTAAAAGAATGAAGATGCCTGCCCAAGGAACTCACAGACAACTACAAGGAACTGAGTGAGAACTACAACAGTGTGAAAAAAGGAAATAGGAACTATAAACAAGAACTTGGAAAAATGTAGAATATAATATCTGAAATAAAAAAAACACACTAGAAGGAATTACAATCAGGTTGGATGAAGCAGAGGACTAAAATAGTGAGCTAGAAGTCAAGGTAGAAAGAAACACCCAGGTAGAGCAGCTGCATAAAAAAAGACTCAAAAATATAATGATACCTTAAGGAAATTGCAAGACAACATAAATGCAACATGAGAATCATAGAAATACCAGAAGGGGAAGAAAAGGAGTAAGGGATAGAAACTGTGTTTGAAAAAATAATGAAAGGGAACTTTGTGAATCTAGAGAGGAGAAAACTATGCACATTCAGGAAACACAGAGGGTCCCAATCAACGTGAACCCAAAGAGGCCTACTGCAAGACACATCATAATTAAAATACCAAGTTTTAAAGACAAAGAGAAAAATCTCAAGGACAGCAAGGTATAAACAAGAAGTAGCATACAAGGTAACTCTGATAAGGCCAGTAGCTGATTTCAAAAAAGAAATATGACAAGTCAGAAGAGAATGACAAGAAATATTCTAAGTAATGAAAAGCAAAGGCCTGCAGTGAAGACTACTCTATCCAGCAAGGCTCTCAACTAAAATGGAAAGTGAAATAAGTAGTTTCCCAGACAAAAGAAGGCTAAAAGAATACACCTCCACCAAACCAGCATTGCAAGATATGCTAAAGAGACAGCTTTAAGAGGATGAAGAAAAAGAGTGAGAGAGAGAAGAACACAGGTACAAAGTGGGGAAAATGAATAAGTACCTATCAATAATAACCTTAAATGTTAATGGATTAAATACTCCAGTCAAAAGGCATAGGGTAGCTGAATGAATAAGAACATATGACCTGCATATATGCTGCCTACAAGAGACCTACCTCAGAACAGAAGACTTACACAGACTGAAAGCGAAGGGTTGGGAAAAAGTATTTCAGGGGAAAAAAACTGGGGTAGCAATACTCATTCAGACAAAATAGACTTCCAAAGAAAAGTCATATAAAAAGACACTGAAGGACACTTCATAATACTCAAGGGAAGAATCCATCGAGAAGACAAAAACATTATAAACATATATGCATCCAACATAGGAGCACCCAAATATATAAGGAAAATCCCAGAGGACTTCATGAAAGATATAGACAGCAACACACTTATACCAGGGGATTTTAACACCCCACTGTCAAAAGTGGAGAGATCTTCCAAACAAAATATGAACAAGGATATTGTGGCATTGAACAATTCCCTACTTCAAATGGACTTAAGAGATATGTATATTGAAACCCTTCATACCAAAGAAGCAAAGTACACATTCTTTTCAAATGCACATGGAACATTTTCAAAGACAGACTACATAATAGGATGCAAAACCAACCTCACCAAGGTCAAGAAAATTGAAATCATATCAAGCATTTTTTCAGACCACAAGGGACTGAAACTAGAAACCAACATCAAGGAAAAAACTCAAAAGCACTCAAACTCAAGAGATTGGATAGCATGATATTAAACAATGAATAGGTTAAGAATGAGATCAAGTAAGAAATCAAAAAGTTTCTGTAAACAAATGGAAATGAACACACAAGTGTCCAAGATTATGGAACACAGTGAAGACAATCTGAGAGGGGAGGTTCATAGTGATAGAAGCCTACAAAAAAACAAGATAAAAATATTTCAAGTAAACAACCTAACAATACATCTACAAGAACTGAAAGAACAACAACAAGCCCAGGGGAATAGAAGGATGAAAATAACTAAGATTAGATCACAATTAAATGACATAGAGACTGAAAGAACAATTCTAAGGATTAATAAATCTAGGATTTGGTTCTTTGAAGAGATAAACAAAGTCAGCAAGCCTTAAAGCAGGTTCACCAAGAAAAAAGAGAGAGGACTCAAATAAATAAAATCAGAAATGAAAGAGGGGAGATTACAACTGATACCACAGAGATATAAGGGATTGTAATAAATTACTACTAAGAACAATATGTCTGTGTGAAACAAACAAATTTCTAGAAAAATAGTATCTTCCAAAACTGAATGAAGAAGCAGAAAGCCTGAAAAGACCATTAACAGCTGGCAAAATTGAAGCAGTAATCAAAAAACAAAAGCCCTGGGCCAGACGGTTTCATAGAAGAATTTTACAAAACACTTAAGGAAGAGCTAACCCCTATCCTTCTCAGACTATTCCAAAGAATCCAAGAAGATGGAAAACCACCAAACTCTTTTTATAAAACCAACATAATTGTAATCCCAAAACCAGATAAAGACACAACAAAGAAAGAAAACTATAGGGCAATGTCACTGATGAACAGACATTAAAATCCTCAATAAAATACAGGTAAATCATATCCAGCAATGCTTTAAAAAGATCATACACAATGATCAAGTGTAATTCATCCCAGGGATGCAAGGATGCTACAATATTTGCAAATCAATAAATGTAATACATCACATAAACAAAAGAAAAAACAAAAACCACAAAATCTTATCAATAGATGTGGAAAAAGCACTTGAGAATCTACAGCACCCATTTATGATAAAAACACTCAGCAAAGTGGGAGTAGAAGGAGCATGGCTAAAGCTTCTGCATGGGTAAACAGCATTAAAATGAAAAGGGAACAAAACAGATAGGAAAATATATTTGCAAATAATACCTCAGACAAGGGTTTGATCTCCAACATATATAAAGAATTCATATGACTGCACTCCAGGAAGACAAGCAACCCAATAAAAAAAGTGGGCAAAGGACCTAAACAGACACTTCTCCTCGAAAGACATACAGTTGACCAAAAAGGATCTTCAGCATCACTAGCCATCAGAAAGATGTAAATTAAAACCACAATGAATTACCACTGCACACTGGTGAGAATGACTACCATAAACAAACTAACAAGAAATAAGTGCTAGAGAGACTATGGGGAAAAGGGAACCCTGATGCACTGTTGGTGGGAATGAAGACTATAGAAGCCACTGTGGAAAACAGTATGGAATTTCCTCTGAAAACTAAAAACAAAACTGCCCTTTGACCCAGCAATTCCACTGCTGGGATTATACCTTAAGAATCCTGAAATACCAATTCAAAAGAACCCAGGTACCCCAATGTCCATAGCAGTACAATTTACAATAGCCAAGTGCTGGAAGCAACCTAAATGCCCACCAGTAAAAGATGGATAAAAAAAACTGTGGTACATGTACACAATGGAATACGCAGCAGAAAGAAGGAGCTCCTACTTTTTATAACAGCATGGATTCATCTGGAGGGCATTATGTTCAGTGAAAAAAGCCAGGTGCTGGAAGACAAATACCATATGATCTCACCAATAAGTGGAATCTAATCAACAACAAAAAAAAAACAAGTGAGCAAAACATAACCAGAGGCTTTGAAATAAAGAACAAACTCTCAGTAACCAGAGGGTAAGGGAGAGAGGGGTAATACGGGAAATAGGGGACGGGTCATCAAAGAACATGTATAAAGGCCACATAGACAAAACCCAAGGGGGTTGGTTCGAGGATGAAAGGTGGGGATGTGTGGTCCGGAGTGGCATGGTAGGGGGAAAATGGAGACAACTGTATTTGAACAATAATAAAAAAAAGATTAAAAAACAGACTTTGGTGATCCCACTCATAGAGGAACATATGTGGATACTTGGTAGCTCAAAGCAAAGCTTCATTGTATAAGTACCTCTGGGGACTTGTGCTATACATTCTCATAAATCCGCATGCTTTCCTTCTGGTTACCTAGCATAATTTTGTGGTTCTTATTTTTTAATTTATTTAAATGTATTTATTTAATGCATTTATTTCTTTGTTTATTCAATGTTTTTCCAAGCCATAAAAACATAAATTCCATGAGACCATTGCTAATGTTGCCATGTTTAACATTGTTATTTCCAGACTCTAGCACAATAGCTAGAACATTGCAGAAGTTTAATGAATGAAGAAATGGGTGAGTTAATAGATTTCACAATACCCTAAAAATACATCTATGATTGTATTTATAGTTTTTAAACTATGCATTCATGGTTGAATAAACTAGGAGCTTCTTGAGGGTAGTGTCTATGTCCTGTTGTATTGGCAACTAGTGTATGCCTTATTAACTCAGCCAATATATATTCATCTGATAAATATATTCATTCATCATGAACAAAATGCCATCAGTGGTTTTGTGAGAGTGTTTTCCCCTCAAAGGCACTTTCAAGCCTGGTTCACTGATGAACTGCCCACATTGGGAACACATTCTAATAAAAGCACATGCGTTATAGAGGTGAGAACCCTTGAAACAAAATTTGCATCTGCTACAAGACTTACAATGTAATGGATTTCTAACTAATTAGCATGATTTCCCAGACTGAATTATGCCACATGTAAGAGTAGCTGGATATAAAAATAAATTTGATTATAATGTGAAATATATATATATATTCATTCATCAATAAAATCTAATAATCCTAAGTATACAATAAGTGCTCAAATATTTTTACCTTATTGCTTAACAGTTACGTTGGTTGATTAGTTGGTTGGTTGATTAATAAAGGTCCATAAAAATAAGATATTTTCAGGGTGACATATCTGGGAGCCACCTCACCATCATGAAACCTAGTATTTTTATGAGAAACCAAAGATATTTTTTGAAATATGATTCCACTGAATTTTATTCTTCTATCTTCCCTTTTCTTCTTTACTATTTACAACAGAAATATATCTAATTTATAGAATAAGTTTTTACTTCTATTCAGTACAGTGTACAAAGGTAAACCATTAGGGGGCAGGTTAGGGAGCCTGCCTCTATATAAGTCACTTCAAGTCCATTGATTCACAACTTTGAAAACCAAAGAGGGGATAAAGTTCAAGGTAACCACTTATGACTGTGAGCATCACAGCAGGTAATAAAATAGTCATAGAGCTACTGTTTATTGGATTTGAGATGGTCATTCTGAGTATGGCTCAAGGCTAAGTACCTAATTGTATCATGGGTAATGCCTTGGATTTGTCTGAACCTTTTAAGAACAACTAAGATGACAGCTGTGGAAAACAGAACACACACAAATTCATATAGATCCTTTCCACTAGCATTTTGGCTTACTTTTGCAATTTTACAATGCCTAGTCCAAAAATGGAAACATAACAGAAACAGCCATTTGTGGGCACAACTTTTCCCCACGAGTACCCCATCCACCACAAATGAAGTAAACACTACAAAGACATCTGCTTGGGGAGGAGAGGTGGCCAGTTTCTTTGAGGAAACAAAGGCCTTGAGCAGTGGCCAGTTTCTCAGGGGACAAAGGCCTTGAGTCCCTTCTTCCAAGGGTTTGTATTGGGTTGTAATACACAGGAATACAGGGCAGCAAGGATCAAATAAATAGTAGATAACATTTCCAAGAAATCTAAGTACTTAGTCTGAGTCAGAGTCTGTCAGGAAAAGAGTTTGCAGAAACTTTAGGGTTTTCTGCTCAGACCCTTAACAAATGAATGAAAACACTCTTAGCAAAGCAGGTTTCACAGGTTTTTAGGAATTCTTTGTGATGCCAGATTTTCACCCCCCAGACATGCTCTGGCCAGGCAAGGAGCAGCACCCCTCCCCATCAGGTATTCAGGCTTAAGGGGATTAGGGCCAGGAAGCACTTCTCCCAGAGGATATGGGGACTCTGGCTATGTCACATAGTCAGGGGGCAAGGGTCCATTGCTCACTCTTTGCTGCAGCCCCCTGAGTACTTCCATGAAGGCCTCCCAAGTGATGGAGTCTGGCTTAGGTTGCCCCACGCTGTGAGGAGTCTTACCAATCTCTGAATTCTGACCGTGCTTTGGAAGCAGGGAGGAAACTGAGGCAATATTTACTACCAGAGACAACAATTGTCTCCTGTGGCTTGTATTCCAGGGGTCGCCCACTCATCCTTAGCCTTGGGAGGTAGTTACAATTCCTGAAACCAGGAAGAGTGGTCCACAACAGCTGTCATGTTTCTTAACAGCTACTGAGAATTGAAAAAACAACAAGAATTAGCCTTTCGTTCCTACCATATTCCAAGGAGAAGGAAAAGAACATGCTCTATTTTGGCAAGTGGTGTTTATATGAACATATAAGTGCTTATATATTTCAACTGTTGTTAGCCCTAAGCTCAGGTAAAACAAAGGGTCAATGGATAATTGAGATCTGCCACTGATTTTAAACATTTCATTTCATGTAATTATCTTACTCTCATCTTTCACTATATATCTTGCTAAAATGATATTTAAGCTGCTTTCTCTTCCTGTGTTTGCTGTTCTGTTGGTGAAGTAGTTTAAAAAGAATGAATTTATCATGAAACAGGTACCATGACATGATAAAATAAGTTCTAAAAAATACATAAACTGTCCCTCAAAGCTTGCATTGTCAAAAGCTATCTATATTGTTGATCTGTCACCTGCTGGATGAGCTCCTAAATGAAGTGTACAATATTCAGAATGTCAGAGATTCCATATACTTTTGGATACCAGAAGGAATCTTAGCTCACAGTCACACATTCGGGGACACATCCTGTGAATTAGCAGGGTGAGCTCTTTAGAGGCTTATTTCAAAGAGCTATGAAGAAATTGCCTCTTAGAGATGTCATCAAAGGGAAGAGTAGGTAGGCAGAAAGCACAGCTGGAGGAATGCTTCAGCATTGGAGCATTTTCAGCACAAGTTCTCTTATTGACTTTGTCTCCTGACTTAGCACACACTGAACAGCTGACGGAGGCCTGTGGAGAGAGTATTGTAGGGCTGAGGATGACAACCCAACAGAAAAGCTCAACCACTAAACCACTAAAACCACTGCTTAGAAAAAATACCCCTCTTCATCTTACCAGAAATGATGATATGATGATGGCGATGATAATGATGATGACAAAGGGGAAGAATAAGACAGAAGTGAGAGAGAAGCAGTCATTCTTTACTTCACATTAAAATGTAATCATTTTAGGGAATTTCCATCTCCCTAACTTCACCCTGAGGTTCCAATGTGCAAACATAGCAAAACCCAGAGGCTGCTTTGTTAAAGCTGACAGGTCATGTTAGCATCTGGCAGTAATAGACATGCTTATAAGCACAACTAGGGGGTTTCCAAATTATTTAGTGTTTTGGGGTCACATCGTGAGACAAATGAAATTCCAGTGGTTCCTGTTCAAAGTGCCCCTATTTTTTCTCACAACCCAAGGAGGCCAAAGGAATCTCAGGATATATATATATCCCTTCATAATACATTTAAAAAATTAAATAACCATTAGATATATGTGAGTTGTGATCTATAACCCACATATTCAAATTTAGATTGCATGTTTTAAAAATGTATTAGTTGTCTGCTATATGCAGAATACTGTACTATGTGCTGTGTGGGATTTAAAAGATTTTTTTAAATATGGTACATTTTTATAGTGAATATGATATATTATTGACTGTATATCTGCATACAGTTATATATGAGAACCCAACCTCAACTTCTACTTCTGGAACTGTACACATTCAAGTCACTGTTACCAACCAAATAAACCAGTTCAAAAGGCCTATAAGTTGCAAAGGATATTGTTGTGAACAAGTCCATGTACTTTGCTCTCAAGAAAAAGAGAGTATCCCAGAACTCAGAAGCCACAGGCTTAGTATGATGTATAAATTAAGAGTTGTCGATGTGAAGTTTAGTGACCTGCAGTCCCCTGGTAGCTAACATCATAAAAAGTGACAACTAACAGCAAGGGAGACAAGATGAAGAAACTGAAAACTGTGAAAATCCATGTCCCTGACTGAAGTGATAAGCTAAGTCACCTCCATGACCCTTAGGATGCACACATGTCAAAACACATCTATGCAGTGTTTAACTAACATCTCTGAGTCATTGTGGGGGCGACTTTCCTTGAAAGTCCCCCCGTGTGCCACAGATGAGAGTAGGTATGACTGAGACATGATGTGATCTGCTTAGGGAGAAGTGGCCATTTTCCAAGAGGAAAAAGGCCATGGGCAGTGGCCAGTTTCTTAGGGGGAAAAGGCCTCAAGCCCCCTTCTCCAGGATCTTTTATTGGGTTCTAATACACAGGAATACAGGGTGGCAAGGATCAAACAGTAGATAACATTTCAAAGAAATCTGAGGGCTTTGTATGAGTCAGAGTCTGTCATAAACAGAGTTTTAGGGTTTCCTGCTCGAACCCTCAACATATGAATGAAAGCACTCTTAGCAGAATAGATTTCACAGGTTTATCAGGAAATCTTTGTGATGCCAGATTTTTCCCCAGGACACGCTCTAGCAAGGCAAGGAGCTGCACCTCTCCCAAACAGGTATTCAGGCTTAAGGGGATTAGAGTCAGGAAGCACTTCTCCCAGAGAACATGGGGACCTGGGCTATGTCAAAGCTGGGGAGTGAGAGTTCATTGCTCCCTCTTTGTTGCAGTCCCCTGAGTCTTTCCATGAAGGCCTCCCACGTGATTGAGTCTGGCTTAGGTTGCCCCCCGCTGTGAGGGGTCTTACCCATCATTGACTTCTGACCAAGCTTTGGGGGCAGGGTGAGGAAACTGAGGCAGCATTTGCTACCAGAGACAAACTTTGTCTCCTGCGGCTCTCATTCCAGAGGTCATCCCTCGCCCTTAGCCACAAGGGATTGAGATACAATTCCTAGAACCAGGCAGAGCAGTCTACAACAATTCATTACAAGAGGCATGTTGCATTGTCTCTTCTGTAACCTAGGCAGCTCATAGAAACATTATATTTAAAATTCTCATAATTTCTTTAAAAATGTGTTCAACTAATCACTTAAAGGCTAAAACCCAAGAATATTCCTTACAAAACTATAGTGACACATGTGGAAATGAAGACCTGTATCTGGCCTAAGTCAAACAGCAAGTTAGTGATAAAACCCAAATGACAACCAAGGTTCTGAGACCTGACTGAGATAGGAAAGGAAATGACAGATCTTAAGAATTCAATGAAACTAAAGAAGTTATTCATCTCCAACCTCTTGAGCAAGATAAGTAAGTAACTTGCTCAAGGTCATAATTCAATGAAGAGGAGAAATAGGACAAGAACTCAGATCTCAAGGATTCTAGTATTATATATAGTCTTTCCATCAAAATATACTCTTTTCTAAGGAAGTTTAATAGAACTTACACCCCCCTCCAGGCTAAAAACAGTCATTCTCTATTTTACAACAGGTACATATACTATTTGAAGTAGCTACAGCTCCTGCTTGCCATTACCTAAATAAAGTGAGAATAAGGAAACTGACCGCATTAATTCACTATAAGCAAATGTACAGCTTTCGATATGTGACATAGGCATTTTAAGCAACTGCTGCCATTTATGTTTCAATTGGGAGATTTAATGAGAAGAAATTATGTGCTACCCCTCAGCTGTAGGAACAAGAGCATTAAAGGAAATGGGGGACAAAAACATACACAACTTCCTTCCCAAGGTTTCAAACATTTATTAAGAACCTACTATGTATGAGAACTCTGCCTACACTTCAAGTATCCTAAATTCTTAAACATAAATGGTCCAGTCTCAAAAGAATGACCTCAAATCTTCTAACAGTGCTTGTAAATTTTAATAATTGCAAGGTTAACACCAAATCTCATTTATTGCTGCTTTAAATGAAACAGATCATTGTTAATAAAGAACCCGCAAATTAAAGTAACCCAGTAGTCTTAACTAGCAATTAAAATAACTTTTCCTGTCAAAGGTGAAACCATATGCTGGAGCACATTTTTGTCATGTACATGATAAATGAGTAGTTTTGCTCAGTAGGGAATAATTTCAGTTCCTATTGAAAGATCAGCTTTAATATGAAAATCCTGTTCTCTCCATGTTAGGATTCTGATACTGATTACCTGAAGACACCTGAGCTCAAAAGTTTTCCCTGTGAGAACAAAAGCACAAATTAGGTGTTCTCTTCATTCCTTCCTAAACCCTCAGACTAGAAAAGCAGGGGGAATTTGAAGACCAATATTTTCTAGGTTGTGATCTAAATGTCAATAAAAGCCTAAATAAACTGAGTTTCACCCTCCTTACTGGCACATTTTAAGGGCACATTCAACACAATTACAGAAGTGTGTAGGAGATGGGGAACAAGTTGGGAGAAAAATGTGCATGGAAACATTGAATCTAGATTGATGCTCATTTTACCAGTAGATACCTAAGAGCATGTTGGAAGGGATGAGATAGGCTCTGGAAAATATCAATCATCTTCTAAGAGGAAATAAAGTGGTGATCCATGAAGCTGGACACAATGCATACATAATATTAACAAAATAATAGTCAATACCTTACAAGGTCAGCTTTTTGAAGTATTTCTTCCCAAATACCTTACTTGCCTCCATTTTTTCACTTGCATACATGGAAAAGGGAGTATAGGTAGTGAAGGTGCCATATCTGATGGGAAGACAAGAAACAATTACTTATATCAGAAGACAGAAGAAAAGACAGGTAGAAAGAAAGAAGGTTAGGTAAATAGATATACAATTGAATGGTTGGATGGATTCTCCAACCATTCTGGAGACAAACAGACATTATATACATTTATACACATATATTTATATCTACATGACAATGGGTATGGGGTGGATCACTGAGTGATTGGTAGGAAAGAAGAAGCAAATACACATTTCTTAGATACCTACCTGGTTCTGGTCACTGAACTTCAAACTTCCTATGCATAATCATCACCTCATATAATACATCTGTGATGGCACTGCTGTGTTAACTATTTTGCAAAAAAATAATTATTAAAATATATATTAAAAACTGTTTATATTAAAAAACTTTTAACAGAAGAACATTACCAGGGTTAGAGTTAAAACCCAGTTCAATGTAGTCACAAAACCCTTGAGTTGTCCATTATCCACACCACTTTTCATTCAAAATCATGGTAAAACTCAGAAGACACTACATTAGAAAACAGAATCAATTTGCTCTATACCCTCAAATGTACTCAATCATTAAACATATGCCTTCTACTGAACACTAGGATAAAAAGGCAAAACAGCTTAAGAAACTCATCATAAAACTTTCACACTTGATGGCAAGTAGATGAGAAGCACATTTCTATCCAATATTATATTTTACCACCTCTCTCCTCCACATTCTTTATGTTCTCCTCGCCCCTACTTGCCAGCCA
This sequence comes from Artibeus jamaicensis, assembly GCF_021234435.1. Lineage (NCBI taxonomy): Eukaryota > Metazoa > Chordata > Mammalia > Chiroptera > Phyllostomidae > Artibeus > Artibeus jamaicensis. Next base: position 7,280,093 of record NW_026521887.1, read on the forward strand.
CTTTTTTACCCCAGCAGTTCTCACCCTTTAACATATGTGGAAATTGTGTAGGATTTTGTGATAGTGCAGATTCTGGTTCAGAAGATGTAGACTCTGAAATTTAGCAGTTCTAACAAGTCCCTAGGTGATTCTGGTTCTTCTGGTCTGAGGACCACACTTTTTTAGATAACTAACCTTCTGCTTTTTACCCCACTTTTAGAGAAAATCAACATGTTGCACATAAAATTCTTAGCAACATCCTCTGGGCACTAACACATATACTACACCTGATAATAAGAAATATAATCTAGATGTGGGAGATTTAGGCTAGATGTGTATTTAAATGAGGAAGATTTCAAAGTCATAGAATTCTCCCAACTCTACCTTCAAATTACCCAGACACAGTTTTATATCAATAAAACCAATAACCGTGCAGTAAAGAGTAGATGCCATCATGTCTTGGCTGGGTTGCTCAGTTGGTTGAGGTGGTATTCTGTACACTGAAAGGTTCCTGGTTCAGTCCCTGGTCAGGGCACATACACAGGTTACAAGTTTGATCCAAAGTTGGGGCACATATGGAAGACAACGGATTGATGTTCCTCTCTCACATCAGTGTTCTCGTTCTCTCTCTCCCCACCCCCTCTCTCCACCCTCCCTTCCTCTCTCTCTAAAATCAATAAGCATATCCTTGGGTGAGAATTAAAAAAGTAGATGCCATCTTAATGCTATTTAAATACATATCTACTTCTAATTCATGATCTTTCACCCATTTAACTTTCTCTGAGAGATTATTCAGATCACTTTTTAAATGGGTTTCAATGTTTCCAATGCTGTAGCTCATTATAAAAATGTTCACAGCAGATAGAATCTTGCTTCAGCTCAGCACTATCTTCAAGCTGGCAGACACAGACATTGGTATGTGGATATTGTACCATAAACATTCATTTAGTATTATGTGGAAGGTTGATTGATTAATAAATACATAATCCAGGAAGCCTAATTTAACTCTTAATTCCTTTTTTTATTTCACAGAGAGGGGGAAACTAATCTAGAAGTATTGGTTGGTTAGGAGTTTTAGTCTCGTCTAGACAGCAATGGAAAATGACTATGAACCCGGGACTTTGCAAACCGCATCATTTGCAAAATAAACCTGATCAACATATTTCATCACACAGTGATTGATGCTCAGAAAAGAAAGCTTGAAGTGATCATGGAGAAGAATATGTAATTATCTGAAGAGGCAGCTTGCTTTGCAGAATGAATAAAAGAGAAAGAATTAGCTAATGTCTTCAGCTCAGAGATGGACATAAATGAAAGAAAATACACTAGAAATTTTTTCAAAATTAATGAGCATTAGTATACTAGCAAACTAGAATTAGTACGTTGCATTCTTAACAATGTAAAGAATATAAACATATTGTAGCTGCTGTGGTCCTACTACAAAATTGCATGATGCAAATAACCAATTTACACTCTTGCTATCATTAAAAGCCTACACAGTTCAAATCTGGATGTAGAACCCAATGTTCTATATCCATATTTAAACAGTGCTGATTTTTTTTCTCAAAACAAGAGAAACATACACATGTTTTTTCTTTTTGAAGTGTAGCAATTAAGCTGAGCAGAGCAATTTCTTATGAATTAGACCTGCATCTTATTTCTGATTCTTTTTTTCCTTTCTAGCTCATATTTACACAATGGCAATTAAGGTCAAGTTCCAAGCCCTAAGCTGCAGAAAGCTGACATCACCATCATCAATACTACTTACATTTAGTGCATCCATGAAACAAAATGGAAGGAAGGAAAAAACAGTAACATTTGAGGACCTGCTAAATTAAAAACTTAAATATTACATCCAAAGATTCTGATCAAGGTTCTCACATCAACTCTTTATTTTATTTTTTATTTTTATTGTATTTTTCCATTATCATTTAACCTCTTTATACTCCCTTCCCCCCTGTTATTACCACACTGTACATCAACCCTTTGTTTTATTAATCCTATTTTACAAATGAGAAAACTAAAGATCAGGGATCTTGGAAAGACTGGTCAATGTTTCAATAGCTATTAAGTGGCAGAACCCCATTTATGTTGGGTTCTGAACATGCTCTAATAATGATCTTTTCACATCAAGTGTCAGAATGGCTTTAAGATCTTGTTTATTAAAAAAAAAAAGAGTGTCGGGCTCCATACTCAGAGTTTCTGATTCAGTCAATGTATATATTTTCTATTGCTAATGAAACAAATTACCACAAATTTGTTGGCTTGAAAACACAATTTTGTCATCTCACTGTTCTGTGAGTCAGAAGTCCAGAGAGAGCATAGTTCATGTGGGTCCTCTGCTTACAGGTTCACGGGGATGAGATCAAGGAAACAAGTGTGGCATTCCTCCCTGGAGCCTCCAGAAAGAATCTTCTTATGAGCTCATACAGGTTGTGGACCCAATTCAGTTCCTTGAAGTCACCAATTCCTTTCTGGCTGTCAGTCATGGGTTGAGCTTTGCTCCTACAGGCTGCCTAGATTCCTTCTCAAGTTCTCCATGTGGCCCCCTCCACCAAGGCCATCCTTTCATACTTTGAATATCTCTGATTTTCCCTTTTTGTCTATCTCTCTGACTCCCGCTAGAAGCAGTTCTCTATTTTTAAGGACTCTGTGTGATTAGATTGGGCCCACTGGATTATCCAGAATAATCTTAAAAGTCTATAAACCTTAATTACATCTAAAAAGTTTCATTTATATGCAATATATTGAATTAGAGGGTAGACATGGATTAGAGGGTAGACATGTTGTTTGCAGGACAGCATTCCATTTACTGTAGCAGCCTAGAATGGGGCCTCACAATCTCCATTTCCAACAAGTACTTAGGTGCTGCTGGCCCAGGGACCATACTTTGAGAAACTCTGCTCCAGCTTCTACTCCAAGTGTGGCCCATGGCATTAGCATCACCTAGAAGGTTGTTATAAATACAGAATCTTGGGCCTCATCCCTGATTTGGTGGATAGAAGCTGTAATTTAACAAATCCCCAGGTAATTTGTGTGCACATTAAAGTTTGAGGAGCATCTTTCTAGGGCATTGAAAAAATGAGGAAAGAAATAAGCTGTTGTGTTATTTACTCTCAAAACCTTTTGGAAAGATACAGCTCCTCCTTTGTCCAGTTATTGCTCTTCTTTTTTCTTGGAAGTAGTGGAAGGAGGTATCTTACCTATAAAGTTGTACTTTTAAAAATTCCTGAACTTTCTCCTCGAGTGGTTTTATTTGTTCATCCCTACTCTCAATTTTAATTCAAAACTAGGGAAATGAGGACCAAGATGGCTTCAGAGTAAAGGAAAGCTCCATCCACTTGCTCCCAGACCTGGACCGGTCTTGCAGCCTAACCAGAGTAATCAACTCGAACATCCAGCAAAGAGTGAGTGAGAGTGTGAGTGAGTGTGTGCAAATGAGACAGTGGGAAGAACACCAGCAGGGACAAGGGTTTGCCTGCCTGCAGTGTGCCCAGGAGCAGGTTGCCCAGGCTCTCTAAGCAGAGCAACTGCCAGTACTGTGGCCCAAACCAGTACTTTTTGCTGCGCAGGGTTGGGGTGGCTGTGGATAGGTACAGAAGCCAAGAGCACGGGTGGTGGAGAAAGACGATCTGAGAGTTGCTAACTCCAGAAACAGTGCAGTGGAAGCAGAATCCACCCAGGCTGAAAATCTCTGGATGGGATGAGAATAGCATCCCACTCCCACCTGTGTTATCACAGAACTGCAGCATTCTCTTCCCACCACCATCCAGGAAAGATCCAGAGAGAAAATTTATCTAAAACTGTTGGAGGCTCTGACCAGTGGTGGCCAGCCCTGACCATGACAGATTCTGTGATTTTTGGAGACAGGGAGCACATGGAGAACAGGTCCCCCAAGGGCTTAGGGCTTCAGCATGGGGGCCACAAAGAAACTCTTTTAAAGGGAAGCTCAGGTAAGACCGAAGACTTGGCAGGGACCCAGGGCTCAAATGCATGTGTATGCAACCATAGCAGCTCTGCTAACAGAGAACTCAGAGGGATATAATCACACTGAAGGGACTGTGTGTCCCACCCAGCACAGCTGGTGAGCAGGGACTGTATCGAGTGGAGAACTCAGGCCTGGTCCTCCTGCAAGAGACCTAAAGTCTGGAAGGCCAGGAGCTGAATGCCTGAGATTTGCAGCAGATGGCCAGAATCCCTCACAGACAGGTGAGCCTAACCCCCACCTGCATAATTCCAGGCTCTGAAGGTCAGTGAGGCTAGACTCAGGAACATCCCGCTGGGTATATTTCCATAGGAGAAAGAAGAAAAAGATGTGAAAGAGCCCTTAACTAGACACTACAAGATACACTTTTCCTTGATCCCTGATCTGCTAAACCCAGTAGAGCAAAGAAAATAGAGACACCTGCAACAAGGGGGATTGAGGGTCCCACACAGCTTCGGTGTCTGGACAGAGCTGCTGCCTGTGCCAAGCAGGAAAGAGCTGCCTCATTTACACAAATTAGCTCCCCAAAGTAAACAGTAGGTAAATTCACCAAAACCCATATATTATTGGAAACGATCTGGGACAGAAGAAGATGTGTAATGAGAGGACAGGGAAACACTCCTACCATCTTCCCTGAATGGTGCCCGCCAGGAGTTACCCTAGGTTCCCACCCACCTAGTGACAACAGAGGCCCCCCGTGGAGAAGATACTGGCAGTCCTCTTGGGTCATTAAAGGAACCACTACTGTGCCCAGGGCTGAGGGAAACATGGCAAGGTAGAACAGTGGGGTCCAGCCAAATCTGAAGGAGATAGCCACAGACTGTGGATCTCCTGCATCCTTGGACAGGCTGCCCAGAGCCAGACTGGGACACCATCTGACATCACCTTCGACAGATCCAGGAAGAGAAGACAGTGGTAAACACTGGATTCTACTGAGATGAATTCCACCGCAGTGTTCTTCATGATTTGCAGTATGTTCTCTCCTGAACAGCTTTTTAACATTCTTTTCCTTCAATTTAGTGTTTATTAAGTCACTAGTTTTTATATTATACTTTATTTCAGATCTCTTATTTTGCTCCTCCATTCTTTTACTCTATTTTTCCTTCTTACCTCCTCTTTTTATTTCTGTTTTAAATTTTATTTTGCTTCTCCCTATGACTTGTTTCTATTCCACCCTGTTAGTATTTCTCCCCTCTCCAGGCTCTCAGAACCATTTTTCTTGTCATTGGTCATCTCGTATTCTTTTACAAGTTATTTATTTATTTATTTATTTATTTATTTATTTATTTATTTATTTATTTAAATTGATGTTCGAGTACAGTTTTCTGTCTTTTACTCCCATCACAGCCCACTGCCCCCATTGCTCTCGACCTCCCTCCCATTTCTACCACCCTCAGTTTTTGTCCATGTGTCCTTTATACTTGTTCCTGTAATTTCCTCCCCTTTTCCCCTGAAATTCCCTCCACTCTCCCCTCTGGTCACTGTCAGCCTGTTCTCTATTTTAGTGTCTTTGGTGATATTTTGCTTGCTTGTTCATTTTCTTGATTAGGTTCCAGTTAAAGGTGAGATCATATGGTATTTGTCTTCCACCACCTGACTTATTTCACTCAGCATAATACTTTCCAGCTTCATCCATGCTGTTGCAAAGGGTAGGAGCTTCTTCTTTCTTTCTGCTGCATAGAATTCCATTGTATAAATGTACCATAGTTTTTTGATCCATTCATTTACTGATGAGCACCTAGGTTGCTTCCAGCACTTGGCTATTGTAAATTGTGCTGCATTGGGGTGCATAGGTTCTTGTGGATTGGTGTTTCAGGGTTCTTAGGATATAATCCCAGCAGTGGAATTGCTGGGTCAAAAGGCATATTCATTTTTAGTTTACTTAGAAAATTCCATACTCTTTTCCATAGTGGTTGTATCCAGTCTGCAAACTCACCAAGAGTGAACTAGGATCCCCTTTTCTCCACAATGTCTCCAGTACATGCTTTATTTATGATAGCCATTCTGACCAGTGTAAAGTGGTATCTCATTGTGGTTTAATTTGCATCTCTCTGATAGCTAGTGACATTGAGTATCTTTTCATGTGTCTCTGGATCCTCTGTATGTTCTCCTTAGAGAAATGTCTGTTTAACTCCTTTGCCCACTTTTTAATTGGGTTGGTTGTCTTCTTAGAGTGGAGTCCTGTAAGTTCTTTGTATATTTTGGAGATTAAACCTTTGTCTGAGGTATCATTGGCAAATATGTTTTCCCATACAGTTGGTTCTCTTTTTATTTTAATACTGTTTTGTTTAGCTGTGCAGAAGTTTTTTTATTTTGATGAGATCCCATTTGTTTATTCTTCCCTTTATGTCCCTTAATCTAGGGAACATATCAATAAAAATGTTGCTGTGTGAAATATCTGAGATTTTCCTGCCTATGGTCTCCTCCAGGACTTTAATGGTGTCATGGCTCATACTTAAATCTTATATCCACCTTGAACTTATTTTTCTGTATGGTATAAGTTGGTGCTCCAGTTTCTTTTTTTTTTTTTTTTGCACATTGCTGTCCAGTTCTCCCAACACCATTTGTTGAAGAGGCTATTTATAGCCCATTTTATGCTGCTGCCCCCTTTGCCAAATATTAATTGACTATAGAGACTTGGGTTGATTTCTGGTCTCTCCGTTCTGTTCCATTGGTCTATGTGCCTATTTTTATGCCAGTACCAGGCTATTTTGAGTACAGTGGCCTTATAATACACTTTTGGGTGTATTATAACACACTTTTTAGTATCAGGAATTGTGATCCCTTCTACTTTGCTCTTCTTTCTCAAAATTGCAGCTGCTGTTCATGGTTATTTATGGTTCCTTATAAATTTTTGAAGTGTTTGTTCTATGTCTGTGAAGTATGCCATTGGTACTTTAATAGGTATTGTACTGAATCTGTAAATTGCTTTGGGCAGTATGGACATTTTTTTCCATTTTCATTTTATTTATATTTTTATGTTTTTAATCTAATTAATTGGTGTTGAAGTACAGTTTTCTGTCTTTTTATGATGATTCTAATACTTTCAATCCATGAACACGGTATATGTCCATTTGTTTGTGTCTTCCTTCATTTCTTTCTTCAGTATTGTGTAGTTTTCTGCATACACGTATTTTACTTCATTGGTTAGGTTCATTCCTAGGTATTTTATTTTTATTTTTACTATATCCAATGTGATTTTTTTCTTGATTTCTGCTTCTGCTGTTTCATTGTTGGTACATAAAAATGCCTTTGATTTCTGGATATGGACTTTGTATCCCGCTGTTTTGCCAAATTCATTTATTAGGTTCAGCACTGTTTGGGTGGACTCTCTCGGATTTTCTATGTACATATTTGTCATCTGCAAACAGTGACAGTTTTGTTTCCTCCTTTTCCATTTGGATGCCTTTATTTCCTTTTCTTGTCTGATCACTGTGGCTAAAACTTCCAATACCATATTGAATAGAAGTGGTGAAAGTGGACAACCTTGTGCTATTCCTGATTTTAGTGGAAAAGATTTTAGTTTTTGCCCATTAAGTATGATGTTGGCTGTAAGTCTCTCATATATGGCCTTTATTATACTGAGGAATGCTCCCTCTATTCCCACTTTGCTGAGTGTTTTTATCATAAATGGGTGTTGTACCTTCTCAAATGCTTTTTCCACATCTATTGATATGATCATGTAATTTTTGTCTTTACTTTTGTTTATGTGATGTATTACATTTACTGATTTGTGAATATTGAACCATCCTTGCATCCCTGGGATGAATCCCACTTGGTCATGGTGTATGATCTTTTTGATGTATTGTGGATGTGACTTGCCAATATTTTGTTAAAGATTTTAGTGTCTATGTTCATCAGCAATATTGGCCTGAAGTTTTCTTTCTTTGTTGTGTCTTTATCTGATTTTGGAATTAGAATGATGCTGGCTTCATAAAAAGAGTTTTGGAGTCTTCCATCATTTTGTATTTGTTGTAATAGTCCATGAAGAAAGGGGTTAGCTCTTCCTTAAATGCTTTTTAGAATTCTCCTGTGAAACCATCTGGTCCAGGGCTTTTGTGTATTGGAAGTTTTTTTTTTTTTATAACTGCTTCAATTTCATCTGCTGTTATTGGTCTATTCAGTCTTTCTGCTTCATCTTCATTGAGTTTTGGAAGATTATGTTTTTCTAGAAATTTTTCCATTTCACCTAGGTTTTCAATTATTTTGGCATACAGCTCTTCATAGTAATTTCTTACAATTTCTTGTATTTCTGTGGTGTCAGTTGTAATCTCTCCTCTTTCATTTCTCATTGTGTTTATTTGTGTCCTTTCTCTTTTTTCTTGATAAGCTTACTTAATAGCTTGTCAATTTTGTTTATCTTGTCAAAAACCAGCTCCTGGATTAATTGATGCTTAGAATTGTTCTTTTAGTCTCTATGTTATTTAATTCTCTTCTGATCTTGGTTATTTCCTTCCATCTACTTGCTCTGGGCTGTCTTTGTTGTTGTTCCTTCAGTTCTTGTAGGTGTAAAGTTAGATTGTTTGTTTGAAATGTTTCTATCTTTTTTTAGGGAGGCCTATATTGCTATGAACTTCCCCCAGTTTCACACCCTTCACTGTGTCCCGTAAGTTTTGGGTTGTTGTGAGTTCATTTTCATTTGTTTCCAGAATTTTTTTTATTTCTTGCCTAATTTCATTCTTGACCCATTCATTGTTTAATAGCATGCTATTCAATCTCCATGATTTTGAGTGTTTTGGGTTTTTTTCCCCTTGGGATTGGTTTCTAGTTGCAGTCCCCTGTGGTTGGAGAAAATGCTTGGTATAATTTTAATTTTCTTGAATTTTTTCAGGCTTGTTTTGTGTCTTATCATGTAGTCTATCTTTGAAAATATTCCGTGTGCATTTGAAAAAATGTGTATTTAGCTTCTTTGGGATAATGGGCTCTATATATATCATTTAAGCCCATTTCATCTAGGGCATTTTTCAATGCCACAATATATATGTGAATATTTTGTTTGGAAGATCTGTCTATTTTTGACATTGGGGTGTTAAAATACCATACTATAATTGTGTTGCCGTCAATATCTTTCTTCAAGTCCTCTAACATTTTCTTTATATATTTATTTGGGTGCTTCAATGTTGATTGCATATGTATTTACAATGTTTATGTCTTCTTGGCGATTCTTCTCTTGAGGTTTATGAATTGACCTCCTGGGTCTCTCTTTATGGACCTTTTATTGAAGTCTATTTTGTCTGATCTGAGTATTGCTACCCCGGCCTTTTTTTCCTGTCTGTTTCCTTGGAAATTTGTTTCTAGCCCTTTACTTTCAGTCTGTGAAGGTCTTTTGTCCTGAGGTGGGTCTATTGTAGGCAGCTTATATGTGGGTCAAGCTTTCATGTTCATTCAGCTATTCTATGTCTTTTGATTGGAGTATTTAATCCATTTACCTTTAAGGTTATTATGGATAGGTAGTTATTTATTGCCATTTTTGTACCTGTATTCCTCTCTGTCTCTCCCTTTTTATTCCTTTCCTTAAAGCAGTCCTTTTAGCATCTCTTGCAGAGATGGTTTGGTGGAGGTGTATTCTTTTAGATTTCTTATGTCTTGGAAACTCTTTACTTGGCCTTCTATCTTGATTGAGAGCCTTGCTGGTTAAAGTAGCCTTAGTTTTAGGCCTCTGGAACTCATTGCTTGGAATATTTCTTGCTATTCTCTTCTCGCTTGGAGCATTTCTATTGAGAAGTCAGCTGCTAACCTTACCGGGGATTCCTTGTATGTTACTTCCTGTTTCTCCCTTGCTGCCTTTAATATTCTCTCTTTGTCTTGGAATTTTGCCATTTTAATTATGATGTGTCTTGAAGTGGGCCTCTTTGGGTTCCTCTTTATTGGGAATCTCTGTGTTTCCTGAATTTGTGTGACTTTTTCTCCCATTAAATTATGGAAGTTTTTCATCATTACTTTTTCAAATAGGTTTCTATCCCTTTCTCTTCTTCTTCTCTTTCTGGTATCTCTATTATTTGAATATTATTACATTTCATACTGTCTTTCATTTTTCTTAATCCCTCTTCATTCTTTCTGAGCCTCATTTCCTTTTCTTGCTTTTTCTGGGTGTTTCTTTATACGTTGTTCTCCAACTCACTGGTCTGATCTGCTTCATCCATCCTGTTTTTGATTCCTTTCACTGTGTTCTTCAGTTCAGAAATTGTATTTTTCATTTTCTCTTGGCCCTTGTTGATGGTTTCTATTTCCTTTTTCATGTTGATATAGTTCACAGTGAGTTCATTGTAGTTCCCCTGTAGTTTCTGGTAATTCTCTGTGAGCTCTTTGAGCTTCCTGATAACCACCACTTTGAACTCAATATCTGATATTTGACTTGCCTCTATTTTATTTAGCATTCTTTCTGAGGCTTCCTCCTTTCCTTTCCTTTGGGGATTGTTTCTTTGTCTTCCCATTGTTTGTGAGACTCTCCTTGTTAGCCTCTGCTTTTAAAATTGATCTGTTCTATCTCACTTGGTTTATGGTATGGTCTTCTATGGTAGAAGACCTGTGAGATTCAGTGGTGCCATCTCCTTGATCTGAGCTCACTGGTCTTGGGATGCTCTTTAAGTTGCCTCTGTGACTGTCTTTGGGTTTTGATTGTTTTGGGGTCTTTCTTTGGTGGGTGCTTCCCATCAACTGGTTAACTGACAGTCACTCTTTCCACCATCTCTTGTATTATGTTGTGCTGGTGAGGGCTGGTTGTGTTCTAGCTGGTTCTTCTGTGTGCACAAGGTTTTGAGGATTCTCTTTTGCTCTTGTTCAGTTGTTTGTACTGGGTAGTTTGTCCACTATTTAATTGTATTTCCAGACAGGCCCTGTATTGAGGTTTGTGTGGTTTCCATCACCTTCTTTACCTTCTTCTGTTATTATCTCTTGGCGGTTCCCTTTGTTGCTGGGTTTCCTCTTCCAGTGGGTATCCTGGTGTTCACTGCTTCCACCTACTCTGTTTTGTGATCAGTTGGAGGGGAGGGCAAAATTGTTTAAGACAGCAGGAGAGTATTCTATGATATTTATAGTCACAGCAAGTAGAGAACAGATAGGAGATCCTTTGACCATGTATAGTGTTAACTGTAATCTTCAACCCCACTAGCCACTTTTTAGAAAGGATGGAAAGAAGAAAGACTCTTGCTTGGGAGAAAAAAAATGTAAGTTCAATCTAGAAAGCAGTGAGGTTGTGGGATGTCATATTCTAAAGTAAGGCGAGAGTAAAGGATAGTAAATAGGTATAGTTTGTGAGAGAATAGAGTTAACCACTACAATAATAGAGTTCAGGAAACTGTGAAGTGGGCTTGGATCTGGGAGGGGTGTTGTCAAATATGTATAATTGTATGGAACAGATATTATTTACAATAATATTAGAGCAACAATCATATGACAGAATCTATGTGATCTGAATAACAAGAATAGGGGGTATAGAAGTTTGAGTAGTGTGCTAAAGGAACACAAGTGACATGAAGGATCATAAATTCGCAATACACTGTGGAAGAGAGAACAGGGAAAACCTGTCAAATTATGAAATATAATGAGCCAAGTTTAGAAGACTATACAGAAAGAAGAGAAATACAAAAATACTACTAAAATAAAAGATGTAAGAATAATGAAAATAATAATATAAACATACATTAACTTCTAGTTTCTCTGCAATAGCAAAGTGAAATTTGTCTCACTGTCTCAACTGTCGGGATGCCCCCACTTTGGGTCCAACTCTGGTCCTTTCACAGTTCCAAGTTTTTGTCTCACTTGTAGGTATTTTTTAAAAAGGCAGGAGAAGGGATAAAGAAGGGATAAAATTGAAAAGAAAGGAAGAAGGAATAAAATAAGAAAGAAGGAAAGAGAAGAAATAGGTGTTTAAAGAAAACACAATAATAAAAATTTAAAAAATAAAAGGTTACTTAAAAAAACAAACAAACAAAAAACACCTCTAGTTGGTTTCAAACTGGCCAAGCCAGTTTCTCTGGTCTAGCTAACCACAGCAGGCTGAGGGGCAATTGGTGTGGCTTTTCTCCCTCCCCGGTGTGTACTCAGCCAGTCTTGCCAGCACTCTCCCAAGAAATAGTCTAGAGGCTCTCCCTGGAGCCTTAGGTGGTGGATCCAGGTCTTCTTCAGAGCTCTTTCCCCAGGGTTATCGCTGTAGGCTGGAGTGTGGCACCTGTGCTTGGCCAGGCTGCCTCCATCCTGCCAGTTTGGGTATGAAACCTTCCCAGTGCTATGGGGGAACACAGGACCTTCTGCACAACCTCAGGATCGCTACCCAACTGGGTGTGGAGTGGGCCGAGTGGCTGTTGCAGGAGAAACCCCCATTCAGTTTAACTTTTTGAGAAATTCCCCCTACTCACACCTGTTTCTCAGTATAGTCAAATTCTCCAGCCAGACCAATAACTATCGGGGTCAGTGTGCATCACTGCATGACTCTCAACTCTCCCAAGCCAGCAACAGCAGACTCCACGAGTGATCATGGCCCTTATGTGTTTGCCTTTTTGTCCTTATTCCCCTTTCTGCAACTTCAAGCAGCCAGGTCTCTCCTTGTGCTGTTCAAACCCTGCTTGGCCTGAAACAAAGGAAGCAGTTGACACAGCTCTCTCCCAAGGATCCCAGGGCAGGCCTGCCACTCCCAAAGAGTTTGTGGTAGATCCAGCACCAGTACCAAGCCTGGTGCTACAGCCACCACCCTTCCCCCCTGCACCCAGTCCCTGCACTGGTCCCTGGTACCTTATTATCCTGAAGCTCTCTCCTTACTATCTGCTTTTTCAGTGTCCACTACAATTTTCAATCTCTTATTTTCACATATGCTGGGGTACTGTTGGCTGTTTACTCTGTTCCTCCATAGATCGGACAGGTTTTTCTCCCATGTGTAGGGGGAGGTGGAATCAGCTCCCTCCTACTCCATTGCCACATCCCAAATCCCCACAAGTTCTTAAATACCCTTATTCTCTCTCAACCTTTGTCAAACTTTCCCTGTTGGTTATGAATACAGTGCTTGTTGTTGCATTGTTACAGTTTTATTTCTGGATCTACACTATTTTTCTATTTTTAATATATTTTATTGATTATGCTATCGTAGTTGTCCCATTCCCCCCCCTTTATTCTCCTCTGCCCTGAACAGCCCCTCCCACACACATCCCCCTCTTTATTTCATGTCCATGTGTCATATATTTAAGTTCTTTGGCTCCTACATGTCCAATATTATTCTTAACCTCCCCCTGTCTATTATGTACCTACCATTTATGCTACTTATTCTCTGTACCTCTTCCCCCCTCTCTCCCCTTTCCACTCCCCTGTTGAAAATCTTCCATGTGATTTCTATTTCTGAGGTTTTGTTCCTATTCTAGTTGTTTGTCAAGTGTGTTTTTGTTTTTGTTTTAGGTTCAGTTGTTAATAACTGTGAGTTTGTTGTCATTTTACTGTTCATATTTTTATCTTCTTTTTCACATAGATAATTTCCTTTAACATTTCATATAATAAGGGGTTGGTGATGATGAACACCTTTCACTTCACCTTATCTGAGAAGTACTTTATCTGACCTTCCATTCTAAATGAATGGATAGAGTAATCTTGGATGTAGGTCCTTGCCTTTCATGACTTGGAATATTCTTTCCAGCCCCTTCTTGCCTGTAAGGTCTCTAAATCAGCTGACAGTCTTATGGGAACTCCTTTGTAGGTGACTCTCTCTTTATCTCTTGCTGCTTCTAGGATTCTCTCCTTCATTTTAATCTTGGCTAATATAATGATGATGTGCCTTGGTATGTTCCTTCTTGGGTCCAACTTTTTTGGGACTCTCTGAGCTTGCTGGATTTCCTTGAAGTCTATTTTCTTTGCCAGATTGGGGAAGTTCTCCTTCATTATTTGTTCAAATAAGTTTTCAATGTGTTGGTCTTCCTCTTCTCCTTCTGGTATCCCTATGATTCAGATGTTGGATCATTTGAAAATGTCCTGGAGGTTTCTAAGCTTCTCCTCATAATTTTGAATTCTGTTTCTTCATGCTTTTCTGGTTGAATATTCCTTTCTTCCTTCCGCTCCAAACTGTTGATTTGAGTCCCAGTTTTGTTCCTGTTAGTGTTGGTTCCCTGTACATTTTCAGTTATTTCACTTAGCATAGCCTTCTTTTTTTAATCTAATTTGCAAACAAATTCAACCAATTCTGTGAGATTCCTGATTACTAGTGTTTTGAACTGTGCATCTGATAGGTTGGCTACCTCTTCATCGCTTAGTTGTATATTTTTCTGGAGCTTTGATCTGTTCTTTCACTTGGACCATTTTTCTTTTTTGTCTCCTCATGCCTGCTACATATAAGGAGCAGAGCCTTAAGTATTCACCAGGGCAGGGCAACCCACATCACTGCTTCATGACACTATATGTGGGGAAAGGGCCCAAGAGGAAACAATGGCACTTGCTCTGCTCTTTACCAGATTTCAGTCACTTCCCCTGCTACCCACAAGGAAAGTGGGCCCTTCTGGTGCTGATTCCCAGGTAGGTTGGCTTGTGTACATTCCAGGACCCTGTGAGTCTCTCCAATGCATTCTTCTATGAGCCTGGGAGTTTCTCCCACTGCTGTATCAACCCTCACAGGCATTTTCAATCAGTGGTTTAAGGCTCTATTTCCCCGAGCTGGGACCCTGGTTTTCAAGGTCTGTCTCACTCCCCAAGTGTTCCTCCTGGTTTATCTGCACATGAATGTGGGACAGCTTGCTCCACCAGCCAATGCCTCACTGGGTCTGCCAGTTGCTGCCTTGCCAGCCAGCTGAAGCCTTGCCTGCCCCACTCCACAATCCGCCTCCTTCCCCACCCAGGTCTTCCAGCAACCGCCTTGCTTTGAGTCTTCTCCACCCAGCTTTCTCTCTCTGCCCCTCCTACCAGTCTGATGGATATTTCTTCTTTAACTCCTTGGTTGTTGGACTTTCATACAGTTTAGTTTTTTGTCAGTTCTGGTTGTTTTTTGTTCTTAAATTGTTGTTGTCCTTCTTTTGGTTGTGCAAGGAGTCACAGTGTGCCTACCTATGTCTCCATCTTGGCCAGAAGTCCTATTTTTTTTTATTACAAATCTCAAATTTTGTGCTTGCTTCGGCAGCATATATACTAAAATTGGAGCACTACAGAGAAGATTAGCATGGCCCCTGTGCAAGGCTGACATGCAAATTAGTGAAGTATTCCATATTTTTTGACTAGAAGGGAGAGGGGAGGGGATTTCAGGGGAAAATGGGAAGGGTTTGCAGAAATAAGCATAAAGGACACATGGACAATAACAAGGTGGGGTGGAAACAGGTGGGAGGTGGGGAGTTCTGGAGGGGGTGGGCTGGGGTGGGGGTAAAAGGCAGAAAATTGTACTTGAACAACAATTAAAATAAAAAAATTTTAAATCTAAAATTTTACCATTCCCCTCTCCTAATCCACTTTGCCTTCCTCCTACCCTTTCTTTTTCTCATTTTAAATTTTAATGTTTGTTTGTCTTAGCCTGGTTTTCATTCCCCATCTTATTATTTCTTCTCCCTCTATCTTCTCAAAATCACTTCTCTTTCCTCTAAATATCTCTTAAGCTTTTCTTTCTTTCTTTCTTTTCTTTCTTTCTTTCTTTCTTTCTTTCTTTCTTTCTTTCTTTCTTTCTTTCTTTCTTTCTTCTTCCTTTTTTCCCTCTCATTCCCATTCCACCTATACTAATCCTTGCTCATTTGTTGTTGATATTGCTGTGATGGATCTTCACTAATTTAGTTCCCTTTTTTCACTATATTTTCTTTAAATTTTAGTTTAAATCTAATACTACACACTTCCCTTCTCTCACTACATTCTGCCTTCTTCTTTCCCCTTTTTATGATGTAAATTTTCTTTTCTTTCTCTCTTTGCCTTGTTTTCCTTTTCTACTCTTATTATTTCTCCTCACTCCACCCTCTGAAAATCATTTTTATTTCAGTTAGTCATCTCATATTTATTTTTTCTTTCCTGTAATAATATTAATCACTTTACACCTTTATCAACATTTGTTCATTTGCTGTTCATATGCAGTTGAAACAACCAAAACTGCCAGAACATCAAACTGCATGGAACTCTGACAACCAAGAAAATACAGAAACATTCATCTAAACTGGTAGGAAGGGCATAGATGGCCAGCTGGGTGGAGAGGACCCGCAGCAAGGTGGTGCACTGTGTGAGTGAGGCAGGACTGGCTGACAAGAAAAATAAGCACTCAAAACCTCTCGCTGTAAAACACTGTGGGGAATTGTGAAAGTGGGAGAAACTTCCAGTTCCTAAGAAGAATTCATTGGAAAGTAGGGCTAGAGCAGAGAGAATGAGGAGAATTATTCCCTATGACCCCTCCCTGACAGACAATGCCACAAAACAGTGACCTGGGTTGCCCAGCTCTGGTGAATACCTAAGGCTCTACCTCCTTACAACATAACAGGTGCTCCAAGACAAATAAATATGGCCCAAGTGAAAAAAAGAGATTAAAACTTGAGAAAAAGAGCTAAGCAACAGACAGACTATCTGATACAGAGTTCTTTGGTTTGAACTCACAGAATTAATTGAGCTCAGGCTCAAAACGAAGGAAGAAATGAAGGCTACCCAAAATGAAATAAAGCAAAATATACAGGGAATAAACAGTGAACGGAAGGAAACCAGTACTCAAATCAACAATTTTGAGCAGAAGGAATAAATATTTAACCAGAACAGAATGAAGCAACAAGAATTCAAAAAATGAGAAGCTGAAGAACCCCTGGGACAACTTTAAGAACTCCAACCTCCAAATGACAGGGGGGCAAGAAGGAGAAGAGGAAGAGCAACAAATTGAAAACTTATTTGAACAAATAATGAAGGAGAATTTCCCCAATCTGGCAAAGGAAATAGACTTCCAGAAAGTTTAGGAAGCTCAGAGACTCCCAAAGAAGCTGGGCCCAAGGGGGAACACAACAAGGCACATCATCATTAAGTTACTGAAGATAAAGATAAGAGAAGAATCTTAAAAGCAGCAAGAGAAAACTAGACAGTTTCCTACAAAGGAGTTCCCAAAAGACTATCAGCTGATTTCTCAAAAAGAAACTCACAGGCAAGAAAGGGCTGAAAGAAGTATTTGAAGTTGTGAAAGGCAAGGATCTACATCCAAGATGACTATATCCAGCAAAGGAATCACTTAGAATGAAAGGTCAGATGAGGTGCTTCCTAGATAAGGTAAAGTAAAGGAGTTCATTATTACCAACCCCTTATTATACGAAATGTTAAAGGAATTTATCTAAGAAATAGAAGAAGATTAGCAACCATGAACAATAAAAATGACAACAAACTCATAACTATCAATAACTGAAACTAAAAAAAAAGTAAGCAGACAACTAGAACAGTAACAGAATCACATAAATGTAGATCACATGGAGGGTTATCAGTGGGAAGGGAGAGGGGGAAAATGGGAGGTAAAGGTACATGGAATAAGAAGCATAATCAGTAGGCATAAAATAGACAGGGGGAGTTAAGAATAGTATGGGAAATAGAGATGCCAAAGAACTTACATGTGTAACCCATGGACATTAACTGAGAGGGGAATGCTCAAGTGTGAAGGAGTGCAGGGTGGTTGGGGTATAAAGGGGAGAAAAAGTGTTACAACTGTAATAGCATAATCAATAAAATGTACTTTAAAAATGACCCAAAAAGAATAAAGAGGGTTTAAGGGAGCTGCAGGACATCATGAAATGTAGCAATATCCATATTGTAGGGATACCAGAAGGAGAAGCATGGGACAAAAAAAAAAAAAAACAGCTTGAAAAGTTATGACAGAAAACTTCCCAAACCTGATAAAAGAAAACATCACACAAGTCCAGAAAGAATGGAGGGTCCCATCTAAATGAACACAAAGAGGCTCACTCCAAGACAGGTCATAATGAAAGTGGTAAAAAAAAAAATCTAAAGAAAAAGAGAGAGCCTTAAAAGCAGCAAAGGAGAAACAGCTACTAACATACAAGAGAGTTCTGATAAAGCTATCAACTAATTTCTCAAAAGAAACACTACAGCCAGTGGGAATGGCATGAAATATTCTAAGTAATGAAAATCAAGGACCTACAACCAAGACTACCCAGCAAGTCTCTCATTTAAACTAGAATGTGAACTAGAGTTTTCCAGTCCCAAATGGGCCTAAAGAATACAACTCCACCAAACCAGCATTGCAATAGATGCAAAAGGGACTGTTTTAAGAAGATGAAAAAAGAGAGAGAGACAGAGGATAGGGAACACAGGTACAAAGGGATAAAATGGAAATAAATAACTACCTATCAATAATAACCCTAAATGTAAATGCATTAAATGCTCCAAACAAAATATATAGAGTAGCTGAATGGATAAGAGAACATGAACTGTATACATGCTGCCTCAAAGAGACCCACCTCAGAAAAAAACTGAAAGTGAAAGAATGGGAAAAGTATTTCAAGCAAACAAATATATAAAAAAAGCTGGAATAAGAATACTTATAGCAGACAAAACAGATTTCAAAACAAATGCCATAAAAAGAGACAAAGAAGGACATTTCATAAGACTAAAGGGAACAAGTCATGAAGACACAAACAATGTAAACACATATGTAGTCAACATAGGAGCACCCAAATATATAAAAAAAATATTGGAGGACTTCAAGAAAGATATAGACTGCAACACACTTACACTGAGTGATTTTAACACCCTACTGTCAGAAATGGATAGATCTTTCAAACTTAATATCAACCAGGATATTGTGGCATTGAACAATGCCCTAAATCAAATGGACATAACTAATATATATAAAACCTTTCATCCCAAAGAAGCAAAATACATATTCTTTTTAAATACACATGGAACATTTTCAAAGATAGATCACATGATTGGATAAAAAGCAAGCCTCAACATATTCAAGAAAATT
This sequence comes from Artibeus jamaicensis, assembly GCF_021234435.1. Taxonomy (NCBI): domain Eukaryota; kingdom Metazoa; phylum Chordata; class Mammalia; order Chiroptera; family Phyllostomidae; genus Artibeus; species Artibeus jamaicensis. The sequence continues at coordinate 7,298,941 of NW_026521887.1, forward strand.
GAAATCATATCAAGCATCTTCTTGGATCACAATGGCTTGAAACTGGGAACAAACCTTAAAAACAAACTTTAAAACATTCAGATACATGGAGACTGAAATTAAATAATGAATGGGTTACCAATAAGATCAAGAAAGAAATCAAAAAGTTTCTGGAAACAAATTAAAATGAACACACCACAGCCTAAATTCTATGAGTCATGGCAAAGGCAGTCCTGAGAAGGAATTTCATAGTAATACAGGATTACTTAAAAAGAAAAATCGCAAACAACCTAACCCTACATCCACAAGAACTAGAGGAAGAACAACACGCAAGGCACAGAGCAAGTGCAAGGAAGGAAATAAACATGATCAGATCAGAATCAAATGGCATAGAGACAAAAAAGACAGTTCAGAGGGTCATATAAATAAATCTGGAGCTGGTTCTTTGAAGAGATAAACAAAATTAACAAACCTTTAACTAGTCTCATCAACAAAAAAATAGAGAGGACCCAAATAAATAAAATCAGAAATGAAGGGGAGAAATTACAACTAATACCACAGAAATACAAAGGGTTATGAGAAATTACTACAAACAACTACATACCAAGAAGAATGGACAAATTTCTAGAAACATATAATCTTCCAAAACTAAATCAAGAAGCTACATCAAATTGAAAAGTTTCTGCATGCCTAAAAAAATCATCAAAATGAAAAGGGAACCAACTGTAGGGAAAACATGTTTCCCAATGATACCTCAGACAAAGGTTTGATCTCCAAAATATGTAAAGAACTCTGGAGTTGGAAGATGGCGACAAACTAGGAGGGAGAAGATTCCACTTCCCCCTACACACAAGAGAAAAATCTGGCCAATCTATGGAGGAACAGAGCAAACAGCCAACAGTACCCTAGCATATATGAAAATAAGAGACCAGAAATTGTAGCAGACACTGGAAAACCAGAAGGTAAGGAGACTACTCCAGGACAATCAGGTCCCGGGGACCAGCAGGAGAAACTCGGCCATAGCCCCAGGCCCACACCCAATGCCTGGTGCCCAGCGCCCAGCACTGAGACTACCACAAACTCTTTGGGAGCCATGGGACTGCCACAGAATTCTTGGGAGAGAACCAGGTCAACTGCCCCCTCCATCCCTGGCCAAGCAGTGTTTGAGTAGCAGCAGGAGGGACCTTGTTGCTTGAAATTGCAGAGAGGGGAATAAGGACAAAGAGGCAAACACACAAGGGCTTTGATCACCTGCAGAGTCTGTGGTCACTGGCTTGGGAGAGTTGAGAGCCCCGAAGAGGCATGCAGTGACCCTGATAGTCATTGGTCTGGCTGGAGAATTGGGCAGTACTGAGCAGCAGGCTTAAGTAGGAGAAATTTCTCAAAAAAGAAAACTGAATGGGAAATTCTCCTGGGACAGCCACTTGGCCTACTCCCCACCCAGACAGGCAGCATCAATCCCATGGTTCCACGGAAAACCCTGCATTCCCTCAAAGCACTGGGAAGGGTTTACACCCAAACCTGAGGGACTGAAGCAGCCTGGCCGGGTGTGTGTGCCTGCACCCCAGCCCACAGCGATGCCCCCTGGGGAAAGAGTGCTCTGAAGAAGACATGAATCCCCTGCATGGGGCACTGGGGAGAGGTGCCAGACTAGCTCTTGGAACAGTGCTTGCAAGACTGCCTGAGAGTATACCTGGGAAGGGAGAAAAACCACATTAATCGTCCCTCAGCCTGCTGTGGTCAGGAAGACCAGAAAAACTGGTTTGGCCTGTTTGAAACCAATAACAGGTGTTTTGTTTTGTTTTGTTTTGTTTTATTTTGTTTTGTTTTGTAAGTAACCTTTTATTTATTTTTTATTATTGTTTTACCTTTCAATACCTTTTTCTCCTTTCTTTCTTTCTTTCTTTCTTTCTTTCTTTCTTTCTTTCTTTCTTTCTTTCTTGTTTTATACCTTCCTCCTTTCTTTCTAATTTTATCTCTTCTTCCTCCCTTCTCCTGCCATTTTTTAATATCAACAAGTGAGACAAAAAACTTGGAACTGTGAAAGGACCAGAGTTGGACCCAAAGAGGGGGCAACCCAACAGTTGAGACAGTGAGACAAATTTCACTTTAATATTGCAGAGAAACTACAAGTTACTGCGTATTTGTATTATTATTTTTAATTATTCTTACATCTTTTATTTTAATAGTAGTTTTGTACATCTCTTCTTTCTGTATAGTCTTCTAAGCTTGCCTTGTTGTATTGTATCATTAGACAGGTTTCCCCTGTTCTCTCTTCTACAGTGTATTGCAAATTTATGATCCTTTGTGTCACTTGTGTTCCTTTAGCACACTACTCGAACTTCCATACCCCCTATTTATGTTATCCAGATAACACAGATTCTGTCATATGCTTGTTGCTCTAATATTATTGTAAATAATAGTTGTTCCATACAATTGTAAATATTTCACATCACCCCTCCCAGATCTAAGCCCACTTCGCAGTTTCCTGAACTCAATTACTTTAGTGGTTAACTCTATTCTCTCACACACTACACCTATTTACTATCCTTTACTCTCAGCTTACTTCAGAATTTGACCTCCCAAAACCTCACTGCTTTCTAAATCCAACTCACAATCCTTCCCTCTCCTACAAGAGTCTTAGTTTCTTTCCATTGTTTCTTAAAAGTGTCTAGTAGGGTTGAAGATCATAGTTCACACTATATATAGCCAAAGGATCTCCTGTCTCTTCTGGACCAGCTACTACTGTAAATATTGTACAATAATCTCCTGGTGTCATAAACCATTTTGCTTTCCCTTCCAACTGATCACAAAAAAAGATTAAGTGAAAGTGGTGAACATCAGGATACCCACTGGAAGAGGAAACCAAACAACAAAGGAACCACCAACAGATAACAACAGATGAAGGAGAAGGAGGTAGCCTCAATCCAGGACCTATCTGGAAATACAACTAAATAGTGGAGAAACTACCCAGTACAAACAACTGAACAAGAGCAAAAGAGAATCCTCACAACCTTGTACACATGGAAGAACTAGCTTCAGTACAACCTGCCCTCACCAGAAAACAAATACAACAGGTGGTGGGCAGAGTGAGAATCAGTTAACCAACTGGTGGGGATATCTAACAAAAAAAAGACCCCAAAATGATCAAAACCCAAAGACAAACACAGAGCCAACTTAAATGACAGCCCAAAACCAGTGAGCCTGGGAGATCAAGGAGACAACGCCACTAAATCTCACAGGGATTCTACCACATAAGATCACACCATAAACCCAGGTGGCCAGAAAATATCAATTTAAGAAGCTGAAGCTAACAAGAAGAGTCTCCCAAACAATGGGAAGACAAAGAAACAATCTCCAAAGGAAAACAAGGAAGGAAGTCTCGGAAAGAATGCTAGAGGAAATACAGCCAAGTCAGCTATCAGATATTGAACTCAAAGCACTGGTTATCAGGAAGTTCAATGAGCTCACAATGAGATAACAGAAACTACAGGAGAACTACAATGAACTCACTGTAAACAATATCAACATGAAAAAGGAAATAGAAACCATTAACAAGGGCCAAGAGAAAATGAAGAATACAATTTCTGAACTGAAGTACACAGTGGAAGGTATCAAAAGCAGGATCAATGAAGCAAAACATTAGATCAGTGAGTTGTATGACAAAGTAGAAAGACACACCCAGAAAAAGCAAAAAAAGGAAAAAAGGCTCAGAAATAATGAAAAGGAATTATGACAAATGAGAGATAATATGAAACATAATAATATCCAAATAATAGTGATACCAGAAAGAGAAGAAGAAGAGAAAGGGATAGAAACCTATTTGAAAAAGTAATGATGAAAAACTTCCATAATTTAATGGGAGAAAAAGTCACACAAATCCAGAAAACACAGAGACTCCCAGTAAAGAGAAACCCAAGATGGCCCACTTCAAGACACGACATAATTAAAATAGCAAAATTTTAAGATAAAGAGAGAATCTTAAAGGCAGCAAGGGAGAAACAGGAAGTAACATACAAGGAAGCCCCAATAAGGCTAGCTACTGACTTCTCAATGGAAACACTCCAAGCAAGAAGAGAATGGCAAGAAATATTCCAAGTAATGAAAACCACAGGCCTAAAACCAAGGCTACTTTAACCAGCAAGGCTCTCAATCAAGACAGAAGGCCAAGTAAAGGGTTTCCAAGACATAAGAAGTCTAAAAGAATACACCTCCACCAAACCATCTCTGCAAGAGATGCTAAAAGGACTGCTTTAAGGAAAGGAATAAAAAGGGAGAGACAGAGAGGAATGCAGGTACAAAAATGGCAATAAATAACTACCTATCCATAATAACCTTAAAGGTAAATGGATTAAATACTCCAATCAAAAGACATAGAATAGCTGAATGGACATGAAAGCTTGACCCACACATAAGCTGCCTACAATAGACCCACCTCAGGACAAAAATATCTTCACAGACTGGAAGCAAAGGGCTAGAAACAAATTTTCCGAGCAACAAACTGAAGAAAAAAAGCCAGGGTAGCAATACTCATATCAAATAAAATAGACTTAAAAAAAAATACCAAGAAGGTCACTTCATAATCCTCAAGGGAAGAACCCACCAAGAAGATATAAACATTGTAAATATATAGGCAGCCAACATAGGAGCACCCAAATATATTTTTAAAAAATTAGAGGACTTGAAGAAAGATATTGATGGCAACACAATTATAGTATGGGATTTCAAAACCCCACTGTCAAAAATGGACAGATCTTCTAAACAAAATATCAACATAGATATTGTGGAATTTAACAATGCCCTAGATGAAGTGGACTTAACTGATATATAGAGAGAGCCCTTCATCCCAAACAAGCTAAATACACATTCTTTTCAAATGTACATGGAACATTTTCAAACATAGACTACATGATAGGACAAAAAACCAAGCATAAACAAATTCAAAAAAATTGAAATCACAGAAAGCATTTTCTCCAACCACAAGTGACTGAAACTAGAAACCAACCCTAAAAAAAATATCCAAAACACTCCAAATTATGGAGATTGAATAGCATGCCATTAAACAACATATTGGACAAGATGGAAATCAAGGAAGAAATCAAAAAGTTTCTGGAAACAAATGAAAATGAACTCATGACAACCCAAAACTGATGGGACACAACAAAGACAGTCCTGAGAGTGAAGTTCATAGCAATACAGGCCTACCTAAAAAAGATAGACACATTTCAAACACAAAACCTAACCCTATACCTACAAGAACTCAAGGAACAACAATAAAGACAGCCCAGAGCAAGTAGATGGAAGGAAATAACCAAGATCAGAGCAGAATTAAATGACATAGAGACTAAAAGAACAATTTTAAGGATCTATGAATCCAGAGGCCATTTTTTTGAAAAGATAAACAAAATTGACAAGCCTTAAGTAGGCTCATTAAGAAAAAGAGACAGAAGACCCATGTAAACACAGTCAGACATGAAAGAGTAGAGATTACAACTGACACCACAGAAATACAAAGGATTTGTAAGATCTTACTATGAAGAACTGTATGCCAAAAAATTTGAAAACCTAGGGGAAATAGACAAATTTCTAGAAACATATAATCTTCCAAACCTCAATGAAGATGAAGCAGGAAGCCTGAACAGACCAATAACAGCAAATGAAATTGAAGCAATAATCAAAAAACTCCCACCACACAAATGCCCAGAACCAGATGGTTTCACAGGAGAATTCTAAAAAGCCTTAAGAGCTAACCCCTATTCTTCACAGACTATTCCAACAAATCCAAAATGATGGAAGATTCTCAAACTCTTTTTATGAAGTCAGCATCATCCTATCCCAAAACCAGATAAAGACACAACAAAGAAAAAAACTTCAGGCCAATATTGCTGATGAACATAGATGCTGAAATCTGCAACAAAATATTGGCAAACAGCATCCAATCATACATTAAAAAGACCATCAACCATGACCAAGTGAGCTTCATCCCAGGGATGCAAGGATGGTTCAATATTTGCAAATCAGTAAATGTAATACATCACATAAACAAAAGCAAAGACAAAAATTACTTGATCATATCAATAGATGTGGGGAAAGCTTTTGATAAGGTACAGCACCCATTTATTATAAAAAAAAAAACACTCAGCAAAGTGGGACTAGAGGGAGCATTCCTCCATATAATAAAGGTCATATATGAGAGACCTATAGCCAACATCATACTCAATGGGCAAAAATTAAAATATTTTCCACTAAGATCAGGAACAAGAAAAGGTTGTCCTCTTTCACCACTTCTATTCAATACAGTATTGGAAGTTTTAGCCACAGTGATCAGACAAGAAAAGGAAATAAAAGGCATCAAAATCGGAAAGGAGGAAACAAAACTGTCATTGTTTGCAGATGACATGATAGTGTACATGAAAATCCTATAGACTCCACCAAAAACCTACTGAACCTAATAAATGAATTTGGCAAAACAGCAGCATACAAAGTCATAAATTACTGATATTTTTGTATACCAACAATGAAACAGCAGAAGCAGAAATCAAGAAAAAAATCACATTTGATATAGCAGAAACAAAAATAAAATATCTGAGAATAAACCTAACTAAGGAGGTAAAAGACCTTTCTGTTGTGCACAAAACTACACAACACTGAAGAAAGAAATCAAGGAAGATATAAACAAATGGAAACATATACCATGTTCATGGATTGGAAGAATTAACATCATCAAAATGTCCATACTACCCAAAGCAATTTACAGATTCAATGCAATACCTATTGAAGTACCAATGGCATACTTTACAGACATAGAACAAACACTTCAAAAATTTATATGGAACCATAATCTACCCCAAAGAGCAGCTGCAATTTTGAGAATCAAAAGTAGGAGGGATCACAATGCCTGATACCAAACTGTATTACAGGGCCACTGTAATCAAAATAGCCTGCTACTGGCATAAAAATGGTCACATAGACCAATGGAACAGGACAGAGAGCGCAGAAATGATTAATATTATTAATTAATAATATTAACTAATATTATTAATTGATTCACTACGGTTAATTAATATTCCGCAACAGCAACATAAAATGGAGTAAAACTAGCCTCTTCAACAAATCGTGTTGGGAGAACTGGACAGCTACGTGCAAAAATAAAAAGAAATTTGAGCACCAACTTACACCATACACCAAAGTAAATTCAAGGTGGATAAAAGAATTAAATATATGCGATGACACCGTTAAAGTCCTAGAGGAGAAAATAGGCAGAAAAATCTCAGATATTTCATGCAGCAACATTTTAACTGATATGTTCCCTACAGTGAGGAACATAAAGGAAAGAATAAACAAATGGCATCTCATCAAAATAAAAAGCTTCTTCACAGCTAAAGGAAACAGTATTAAAATAAAAAGAGAACCAACCGTATGGAAAAACATACTTGCCAGTGATACCTTCGACAAGGGTTTAATCTCCAAAATACACAGGAACTTACACGACTCCACTCTAAGACAAGAAACCCAATTAAAAAGTGGGCAAAGGACTTGAACAGACATTTCTCCAAGGAGGGCATACAGAGGATCCAGAGTCACATGAAAAGATGCTCAATATCACTACCTATCAGAGAGATGCAAATTAAAACCACAATGAGATACAACTTTACACCAGTTAGAATGGCCATCATAAACAAAGCAATAAACAGCAAGTGCTACAGAGGTTGTGGAATAAGGGGGACCCTAGTTCACTGTTGGCGGGATTGCAGACTGGTACAACCATTATGGAAAACAGTATGGAATTTTCTCAGAAAACTAAAAATAGATCTGCCTTTTGACCCAGCAATTCCAGTGCCAGAATTATATCCTAAGAACCCTGAAACACCAATCCAAAAGAACCTATGCACCCCAATGTTCATAGCAGCACAATTTACAATAGCCAAGGGTTGGAAGCAGCCTAGCTGCCCATCGGTAAATGAATGGATACAAAAACAATGGTACATTTACACAATGGAATTCTATGCAGCAGTAAGAAAGAAGGAGTTACTACCCTTTGTTACAGCATGGATGGAACTGGAAAGCATTATGCTGAGTGAAATAAGCCAGGCAGTGAAAGACAAATACCATACGGTATCACCTTTAACAGGAACTTAAACAACAAAACAAACAAGCAAGCAAAATATAGCCAAAGGCACTCAAATAGAGAACAGTCTGACAGTGACCAGAGGAGAGAGGGAAGGGAATTTCATGGGGAAAAGGAGAATAAGGGTTTACAGGAACAAGTATAAAGGACACGTGGACAAAAACTAAGAGGGGTGGAAATGGGAGGGAGGTGGGGAGCACTCGGGGGTGAGCTGGGATGGGATTAAAAGACAGAAAACTGTACCTGAACAACAATTAAAATAAATAAATTAAAAAATAACTTTCATGACTCCATACTAGGAACAAAAACAATCCATTTAAAAAAATGAGCAAAGAATCTGAGCAGACATTCTTTAAGGAGGATATACAGATGGCCCATAGACATATGAAAGTATGTTCAACATATTAGCCATCCAAGAAATGCAAATTAAACCACAATGAGATAGCACCTCACACCTGTCAAAATGGCCATTATTACTTCCGCCAAGATGGAGGCATAGGTGGAGAAGCAGTGCTTTCTCACATAACCAAGTTTAGAGACAATAAAATATCAGCAACAGAAAACACAGCCAGAACACAGAAAATTGAACTTTTCCGAAGTCTGATAACAACGAATTCTTCAGCCTGACCAGTAAGAGGGGCAAAGCCAGCAGCTGATAAAGCAGGGTTGCACAGGAAAACTCAGTCAGACGCCCCAATGAGCAACCCAGTGAGCGACCAGTGGACCCAGCCAGGGCGCAGGGCGGCAGGTTTACTGTGGTCATGCATTCATTTACAGATAGACAGGCGAAGGAGTGGGCAGTGAGATGGGACTGAACAGGCCCCATTGGTGGGAGGCAGCAGAGGGGGCCTCCATTTCCCCGTTCTGACCCCACCCCCAAATAAACATCACAGCCCAGTGACTGGGTGGCCCCGCCCTGGTGAACATTTAAGGCTCTGCTCCTCATACTTAAGAGGTGCGAAAAGACCAAAAATAGCTCAAGAAGATCTCAAAGCCCCAGAACCCATAACTCTAAGTGACAAAGAAATAGCAAAACTTTCAGATGCACAGTTCAAAACACTGGTGATCAGGATGCTCACAGAACTGGTTGATTTTAGTCACAAATTAGAGGAACATATGAAGGCTAAACTAATTGAAATGAAGGGAATTGCACAGGAAACCAATAGTGATGAAAAGAAAACTGGGACTCAAATCAAGGGAGTGAACCAGAAGGAGGAAAAAAATGACAAAACAGGGAAATATGAAGAAACAAGAATTCAAAAAAATGAGGAGAGGCTTAGGAACCTCCAGGACATCTTTAAACACTCCAACATTCGAATTATAGTGGTACCAGAAGGGGGAAAGGAAAAGCCACCTGTGGAAAACTTATTTGAACAAATAATAAAGGAGAGTTTCCCCAATCTGACAAAGGAAATAGACTTCCAGGAAATCCAGGAAGCTCAGACAGTCCCAAAGAAGTTGGACCCAAAAAGGAACACACCAAGGCACATCATTATTATATTAGCCAAGATTAAAATGAAGGAGAGAATCCTAGAAGCAGCAAGAGATAAGAAGACAGTCACCTACAAAGGAGTTCCCATCAGCCTGTCAGCAGATTTCTCAAAAGAGACCTTACAGGAAAGAAGGGGCTGGAAAGAGGTATTCCAAGTCATGAAATCCAAAGACCTACAACCAAGATCGATCTATCCAGCAAAGGTTTCATTTAGAATGGAAGGACAGATAAAGTGCTTCTCAGATAAGATCAAATTCAAGGAGTTTGTCATCACCAAGCCCTTATTATATGAAATGTTAAAGGGACTTATCTTAGAAAAAGAAGATAAAAAAGATGAACAGTGAAAGGACAGCAAACTCAGTTATTATAACAACCACACCTGAAACAAAAGCAAACTAAGAGGACAGCTAGACCAGAGCAGAAACATAGAAATGAAGATCTCAAGGAGGGTTAGCAACAGGGGAGTGGGAGGAAGAGAAGAGGGGAGAAGGTACAGAAAATAAGTAGCATAGACAGTAGGTAGAAAATAGATAGGGGGGAGGGCAAGAATAGTATGGGAAATATAGAATCTAAAGAACTTGAGACACATGGTCATAAACTAAAGGGGGGAATGGTAGGGAGTGCAGGGTGGAGGGGAATGAGGGGGAGGAATAGAACAACTCTAATGGCATAATCAATAAAATAAAAAATTTAAAAAAGATTTACCAAAAAAAATGGCCATTATTAACAAACCAGCAAACATCAGAATCCTGCAAGGATGTGGAGAATATGGAACTCTTATGCACTGTTGGTGGAAAAGCAGACTGGTGCAACCACTGTAAGACACGTTATGGAATTTCCTCAAAAAAACTAAATATGCAACTGCCTTTTGCCCTGAGATATCTAGTGGCATACCCTAAGAATCCTGAAATGCCAATTCAAAAGAATTTTATTCACCCCTATGTTCAGAGAAGCATTATTTATAATAGTCATGTGCTGGAAACGACCTAAGTACCCAAGAGTAAATGAATGGATTAAATAACTGTGGTACATTCACACAATGGAACACTTTGCAGCAGAAAGAACTCCTGCCTTTCCTGACAGCATGGTTGGAACTGGAGAGTATTATGCTAAGTGAAATAAGCCAGGCAGTGAAAGACAAATGCCATATGGTCTCTCCTATAAGAGGAACCTAACAATAAAACAAACAACAAAAATAGAACCAGAGGCATGGAAACAAGGAACAGAGTGACATTGACCAGAGTAGAGGGAAGTGGGGCAGGGGGGAAAGAATGGGAAGTATCTAGTCAAACAATACATATGCACGTGGTTGACAGTGTGGGGATTGACTATGGGAGTGGGGATGGACAGAGCTGTGGAAAGCAATAGGGGAAAATTTGGACTACTGTAATAGAACAACAATAAAATAAAAATAAAAATAAATCTAGGGAGATATCTCTGTGATCTCAGTCCTGGACATGTTTGGTAACCTGAAATAATACAGCCTGGACTTGATTCATTAAGTCAAGTTTGATATAAACATCCCTTCTTTGGTACAACCCAGGGTTTAATGGGAATAGATTTCAAATCACTCAGATGAATACAGTACTGGCCATCACTCCTGACCAAAAACAGGGTGAGCGCTGATGGGTGCAGCATACTCTACTATTATTTTGCCATCAGTATGATTTCTTCAGTCTTGGAAAGCGATTCAGCAAAATCTAAGGCTCCCAGAGAAGAAGGAAGTATTATTAACCCTTTTATTGAGGATGTTACTGGTTTTCTGTGAGTTACCACTGGAGGAAAGTGAGTACAATTAGAACATATTGAAGAAAACTACAGAATAATGCAGACAGCCTGTGACCTAATACACAGCTAACTTCCATCTTCAACTTAAAACACATAAATGTAATTACGTAAATCTGATTATTAAATATCCAGAGAAAAGTGGACTATGTCTCAAGTTGTAGACATTAACTGAAAATTAATTACCTCAAACTCTCTTGCTTTTTCTTAATTTGAGTTGAGATAAAGAGAACAAAGTAAAAATAGAAGGATGTTTGAGAGTGAAAATGAGAACACGTGAGTATGATAAAGTGCTATTAAGTTAACTCTATTGGTAAAAGAAACCAAATTTCTCTTTCTCTCTCCCTCCCTCTCTCTATCACTTTGACACACACACACGCACACACATGCTATGCTATTTCTTTTTTAGTGCACCAAACTGTAGACTATAGGCCCACACTGTCTGCTTAAATTAGCTGATTATTCTAAAATCAGCATGAAGAACTATATAAACTATCTCTTATTCCCAGCACATTCTCCGCATCCTTGCAATCATTCCTTTTTCATTGCATAAGAAGGTTGTGTGAATTCCACTACTAACGGTCCTCTAAAACATTACCAAATTATCTGTGGGTACTCAATAATAAAAAAAATTTGTATTGACAAAGGATGTCAGCAACCCAGAAACATTTAATGAGGCACCTGGAAACACAGGCCAATTACACCAGCAAAGAAGCAATAAGACAATGGCCTTTCAGGCATAATACAGGACAAAAGTCAGAAAGATGAAAAGCACCCCAGCAACTTTTGAAGAGAAAAACAATTCCCACCTCTGATCAATACTACCAATCCCTTCCACTTCCATTTCTGAAAACTATTTACCTCAAGAAGCACTTGAGGTAAAATAAATAAATACATAAACCAGTTTCCTGAAATCTGAAGAGTGTTTACTTTTAAAAATCACCTGGCAAAATAGCTTATGTGCAATTGTTCTTTTGGATCTGTGTTTATTCATGGAATAGGGAGAAATGGGAGAGAGCTCAAGTCAAAGATGGGATCTCTCTGGGTCACTCGGGTAGGGGGGAATGTGACACAAGATGGCCCTTCACTGGATCCTTGACCAAATGGGCAGTAGCCAGGGGTTTCCATGCAGCCAATAAACCTCAGAAAATGTTTTCCCTGAGTATTTTTCTAATTCCTTTTGAAAGGTCAGTCTATTGTATATCTCTTCTCATGAACCAAAAATATAATATTTGCATTTGTTTTGTATATTGCTACTGAAAATGCTCATATAGATTAGTTAGGCTCTTCTGGATCTTCAGTTGTAGGCTTCACTGCAGTGGAGGTCAGCACTGCCCTCTTTCCATCAAAGCACTATCATGAAAAGGATTTTCTATCCTTATCACCACCATTCTTCCACTCTTTTCAGATTCTCATCAATATAATTGCTCTTCCTCTTCTCCTTTCCTTCCCAATCAATAAGTCCTAAAGTCATTAGCAGGAGCAGAGCATAGTAAGAACCTGCAAAAATCAGGAATGAGAGGGGACCTTAATGACCTAAAATGGGCTATCAGAGCCCTTCCCTAAGTAAAACCCACTCTCATTTTAGAATTTCTCTCTTGACATGATCCCACTTACCCATACTTGTGGGAGCATTGTGGTCATTTTCAAGTTTTCCTTTTCTTTTGCTGATTTATATTCAACCTGTTAACTTAATGGGTTGTGGTACAGAATTAAGTTGAAGCACTTAGCAAAGTACTTATATCATAGTTTTCTGTTTTTAATTTCTAAAAGAATCTTCCTCCATCCTATGCATTGGGTCTGTCAGCACTAACAACCAGCATGAGTCAGATTGTAAACTTGAGCTCTCCTCATCTCTAACACTCACTAGCTGTGTGAGCCTAGACAAGTTCCTTACCTGTCTGTCTCAGTGTGCTCACCTGTGAAATGGGAGTGATGATATAACAGCGCAGCCTAATCAACTGTCGGAGGTTGAAATGCATTTCACTCCTAAACCTATGAAACCTCTTATTTTGTGCCTGGTACCTAAAGAGGGCTTTCATAAGGGTTAACCTCTTTCAGTCTTTCCTTATCTTACTGACTCTGCTTGCTACTTTCTCATTTCAGGCTCTCACCATGCCTCCAGGGTACAAATGCCGCCACCAGTTAACTTAAATCCTACCTCTAGCATCACCTCCTAGAAGAAGCCATCCTTCCCCTGCCATCAGAGAAATAAATCAGTGTAAATTCAAAAGCCCCTATATCATTTTCTACTAAAAGCCTTACCTATAGTCAACTTTCCAAACTATTTGGGCTTAGCAACCAACGTAGGCCTCTTTCCTTCCGTTTGCAAATGCCACACCAGAGCCTCAAGTCTGCCTACCAGTAATGAGTGGTCATACAGAACTGCTCCAGCTTCTTGATGAAGAGAGGCACTCAGGCATACAGCACCAAACCCAGACTTCAGAAGGCCCACAACTTCTTCCTTCTAGAATGGGTTGATTCACTTCGAGACAGTGGGCGTGGAGCAGGCAAAGGTGTGTGATGGTCATCATGAAGCACAGAACCAGCCTGGGAAAGCCGGCCACCTCCTACGTGCAGACTGATATCAACAAACAGTGTCTGGGCCACCCCAGCAGATTCTGGCACAGGTGCCACAGGAGTAAGCACCACCTGGATCTGCACATGGCTGCCACCCACTGAGGCATAAACAATCTTTGCAGCCAGAAGCCTGTGGTGATGAAGAGGAAGGGGGTCTGCCCCACTATGCACCTCTGAGCACCCCCCACCAGAGCAATAAAAGTGTCAGAAGACTTTCAACACCCACACATACTTTTTTAAAACATAAAAATTAATTATTGGAAAATTTAATGAAAAAACTAAAAAAAACAAGCCTAAAATTTTTATTATTAGATTTAGCAAGCATAAATACTCCTTCAAACTGCTTTTAAAGTTTCTAAACACTCCCAATTACTCTCATCTCTTAATGGACCTATGGCAAACAGTTGCTGAGAAGAGAACTTTCCTTTGAGAAGTCTGAGAAACACTATTAGGTGCCCTTCATTACCTAGGCTCTGGCTAGTTTCCTGTTGAATCTCCACCTACCCAATTCTTTGTGTGTGTGTGTGTGTGTGTGTGTGTGTGTGTGTGTGCACATACACATTGTTGGGGGTTCTCCCAACATACAACCTTTCTATTTCTTTCCCACATGTTATTCTATTTTCTACTCATTTTGTGATCAGAGAACTCCTAAACATTTTTAAAAATTTTATTCAGGTATTGCATGGCCTACAGTTTTGCATATCTGCTGTTTGGTACTGGATGTAGCTCTATCTCTGACACTGGTTGATTATCATCACTGTCCCCACACTCTTGTTGGGCTGCTAGCATTCCAGTTGCCATAGTCTCTCTCTGTCTTAATAATTGCTGCCCTGGCAGGTGTAGCTCAGTGGATTCAGTGCAATCCTGTGAACCAAAAGACCACAGTTTGATTTCCAGTCAGAGCACATGCCTGGGTTGCAGGACAGTTCCTAGCAGTGGACACACAAGAGGCAACCATACATTGATATTTCTCTCCCTCTCTCCTTCCCTTCCCCTCTAAAGATAAATACATAAAATATCTATAATAATAATAATAATAATAATAATAATAATAATTGGCTGCTAAGTCTTGCTACCTTCACTAAAGCTGTTTTAGGTCTAGGGCTTATATATTAAAGGAAAGCTTCCCCACTGAGAGACTAAAGCCATTTGAGACTTCTAGTGAATTCTTGCTTATTCCATTTTTCTGTCTTTTCTCCTAGGGTATCAAAGACAATAAACTTGAACACTGATCCAGAAAATATTTTAAAAGACATGAGCCTATATCTTAAAAACTTTACTAAAAGCCTATTCTGTACCTAGTACCCAACTGGATGTAGTAAATATAGAAGGAAAGACACAACTCCTACAGAAAAGGCAACACTTAGAGCAATTCAAGAAAGACTAGCAGGGGTGGGATGGAAAGGGAATAAAATACAGAAAACTTTACTTGAACAACAATTAAAATAATAATAAAATAAAATAAAAGCTATGATTATCCCTGTCTAGATAGCTTGGTTTGTTAGAACATTGTCACAATACACCAAGGTTGCAGGTTTGATCTCCAGTCAAGAAGCACATACAAGAAGCAACCAATGAATGCATTAGAAAGTGGAACAACAAATCAATGTTTTTCTCTCTCTCCCTTCCTATGTCTCTAAAAAGCAATAAAATGAAAATTTTAAATGCTACAATCATGTATACAGGTGGTTATAGTAATTCCAGGAATAGCACATAGCTGGTGACACAGATTTTAGTGCTAGTAGAAAGTTCTGTATTGGTCTTTCCCTTTTTAAACATATTTTATTAATTATGCTATTGCAATTGTCCTATTTTTCCCTCCCCTTTAATCTCCTCCTCAGGGTACCATTCCCTCCAGCATTCTCCCTCTTAGTTCATGTACACAGATTGTACATATAAGTCCTCTGGCTTCTCCATTTTTCTGTACTATTCTTAACCTCCCCCTGTCTATTTTGTACCTGCAAATTATGTTTCTTATTCCCTGTACCTTTTCCTGCATCCTCTCCTCTTCCCCTCTCTGCTGATATCCTCCCACATGATCTCCATTTCTGTGATTCTGTTCTTGTACTAGTTGTTTGTTTAGTTTGCTTTTGTTTTTGTTTTAGTTTTTTTAGATTCAATTGTTGATAGTTGTTCTTAGATAAGTCACCTTAACATTTCATATAATGAGGACTTGGTGAGATGAACTCCTTTAACTTGACAGTATCTGGGAAGCACTTTATCTTCCCTTCCATTCTAAGCATGGATCTTTCTTATTTCTGAACATCTTCTGCACAGAGGCACTAACAACCTTTTTCTCTCTTTTCAGGGATGTTTATAAAGCTAACAGCCTTGAAAGATAGAAATATCTCCCCTTTCAAAGTAGAGGGAAGAAATATTTTGTTGTGCAGTATAACAAAAATATTGTCTTCACTCTGGCAAAAATTGTTCAGGTTTTATTCCAGCCCATCTATTACAAAAGTCTGAGGTATCCTAAGATCAGTGTTCCTCAGCTATGAAGCAAATTCAGTACATGTACAGCATCCAAGACCTTCTGTGTTGCCCCCATGGTACTTGGCTGGGGCAGTTAGGGGGCAAAAGGAACTGACAACAAGCTTGAAGTGATTAGGGTAAAATCTAAAAATCATCACAGTTCTTCACAGTTAGATGGGACCAAGGAAGTATTTCATGGGTCCTGACACCCACTTGAGCTGAGACATGCTGACTTTTTGTAGTTTAGCCACATGAGCACTCTGCAAGATGAAATGAAGAGCACATGAAAGGGCAAGAAGGCTTGATCACACAATGCACTTAGGCAAGTCCAGTCAGAACAGGTTGACCAGATAATCATCAAGAGTTTTACACAGTCGTGAAACTAAATCAATGTACAGTGATTCTCCATTAAAGTTGTTGAACTGTTCTTGGAGACTGTGACTTTAAACAAAACAACATATAATGAAACTATTTTATTATAGGCTAGCTGATACAAAGAAAAGTTAAAAAGATAAGTTCCAACAACATTTCTGGTCACAAAAATATTACACAACTTCTAAATAAAGACCAAAACATTCTAATATTAAACACTGAAATAAATGTGAGCTATATAAACATTTTTAAAAGATTAGTACAGACAAGTAAAATAATTCTTTTACAACCAACTTTTTCACTTCAGGATTGCTGGTAATGGACTTATCCTGGCATCTTAGGCCACAGGGCAGGCACCCACCCTGGACAGGACACCCTTCAATCTCGGGGCATACTTACAAACACCCACACTCACTCAGACTGAGACAATCATTTATTTAATTACTTATCAAACTATAAGCAGAAATTTAATGAGAAAGTCACAGAGGTACAAGAAGTAAGCCATAAAAAAATGGATTTAAGAAACAAGTTACAGAGGCTAAAAAAGAGCTCTTGGAGCTTAGGAGAATGAAAAGTAAACATGCAGCTGAGGGGAAGAAGAGGGTTTAGGAAAGGCACAGTCATGCACCTGAGAGGAAGAACACCCAGACTGGAATAAGTTAGACGCAATTTACCTCATGTACACATCTTTGGGATGCAAGAGGGAACCAGAGTCCCTGGAGAAAACTAATTTAGACATAAGGAACAGTGCAAACTGCACAAAGACAGTGGTCTCACCCAGGAATGATTTTTTTCATCAACTGTACAACAAAATGACATTGAATGAAATGATATTGTTTGAGGACCTACTGTATTTGGTTTGACCTTGGGGAGGGTCTGTATTGAGTTAAAGTTTTAATAGTGTAAACCATAATCTTTGAATTAACTAATGCAGTACTTCTTAAACTGATGTCAAAGAAACTGTTCTGTGTAGTGTTAATTGATGTGCAAAAAAAGTAGCCTTTGCTTGCACAATAAAATTTGTTTGTTAATGGAAAACAAAGTTAAATAAGGTTTTTACCTCTGAAGCCCTTCTGAATACTTTAATATAGCAATAAATTTTGAATCACCAAAGAGGACTTAACACACAGCGTAGCTCAAGCTACTCTGATGAGATATCCTTTGTTTGGGGACCCATCATCAGCATTTACCAGAATCATTGTTCTACTCCTGCTAACATGAGTAGCTTGTCTAATATGTTTAAAAATTACTGTATCTTTATAAGCAAACAAAATTATAATGGAATAAAAATTAATCTTTGGCTGGACTTATTTTTAAAACATGTCTATAAGGTTAGGATTCTGTGGTCATGAATCTACATGACCTACAAAACATGAAATTCCATAAAAACTTATGTGCATTTGTACTCTGCTCTAATTAATAAGTCACTCTATTAATTGCAGAGGAACTTTTAAGCATTTAAGTCATACATCCTCAATTCTAGTTGAATAAACTGTTCCAATATTAACTTATACAATACCACACACACACATATATGCCACAGCAGGTTTGAGATTTACTAGTATAATTCAGACATTATGTACTATGCCAAACAATGTAATTAGAGTTTTATTACATTCTAGGTCAGAGGTGTCAAACTCATTTTCAATGGGGGCCATATCAGACTCATGGTTGCCTTCAAAGGACCAAATGTAATTTAAAGACTGTGTAAATGTAACTACTTAACTGGGGACAAGGATCTCTCTCAGTGCTGCTGCTGGGTAGAAAAAAGTTGCCAGGCTGAATAAAACAAGGTGGAGGGCCAGATTTGGCCTGAAGGCCTTGTGTTTGCCACCTGTGCTCTAGGTTATTGAAAATGGAGCATGGTATACTCATTTCAGTGTGGATAGATATGCAATACATATAATAGTATGTGTACTATGTATGTGTGCATATATACCATACACTTTGGAAATATCCACACAAGTTCTTTCAACTCTAAAACTAAAAGGATTAAAAAACAAAGGAAGACAAAATTGATACCCTTTGATTCTTAGACACTTTATGTCTGAAATGATGGTTTAATCAATATTGCAAGCACATTCAACAATATAAATGTAAATGATTTCCTTAAAATTATAGAGAAAATCTCTTGACCAAAAAATATTTGGAATTTTTTATCACCTATTTCAATCTACTGAAGAGCAAAGATTTTCAATATACTGGCTGTTTGCTGTCCCAAATTCACCACTGAATTTCTTATCCTTAGCAGAGTGTCATCATGTAGAAAGTAGTTGATCAATATTTACTGAATTGATACATGAATATTTCACCTCATACTTGGTATAACTATATCGTACAATTTTAAGTGCATTTGCTGATTTCTACGAAATTCTCTGCCACTAATTCATTTCACTTAAATGATTTTAAAAAGTTCGTTAAAAAACAGAGAAATGAAAAATAAATGTTTAAATGGTGTATAAGAAGTAATTACTAAATTACGGAAATCCTGAGGCTTACATTAAAAATTAGAGTTAAAATATAGCAAACATAGTGTTCCCTTTATATAGATTTTCCATTAAAATTGAAAGCAAACATTATAATTATAGTTTTTATTTAGTGAAATCAGGGATAGTTTAACAAAATTCATTTATTTCAATTCTTTGAGCTTTTTGTAAAAAAGTCTATTCATTTCATCTAATTCTCTAAATTTTAACAAAGTAATATTTTGGTACTTTTTAATTACTTTATTGTTGTTCAATTACAGTAGTCTGCATTTTCCCCCAACCACTCCCCCACACCCCAGCCAAACCCACCTCCCTCCCTTGCTTCCACCCTCCTCCTTGGTTTTGTACATGTGTTCTTTATAATAGTTCCTGAAAACCCTTCTCCCCACTGTCCCCTCCCTGCTCCCCTCTGCCTGTTGTTAGATTGTTCTTAATTTCAATGACTCTGGTTATATTGTTTGCTTTTTTCTTTTGTTGATTAGGTTCCAGTTAAAGGTGAGATCATATGGTACTTGTCCCTTACTGCCTGGCTTATTTCACTTAGCATGATGCTCTCCAGTTCCATCCACACTGATGCAAATGGTAGAAGCTCCTTCTTTCTCTCTGCTGCATAGAATTTCATTGTGTAAATGTGGCATAAATTTTTGATCCACTCATTTTCTGATGGGCACTTGGGTTGCTTCCAGCACTTGGCTATTGTAAATTGTGCTGCTATGAACATTGGGGTGCATGGGTTCTTTTGGATTGGTGTTTCAGGGCTCTTAGGGTATAATCCCAGCAGTGGAATTGCTGGGTCAAAAAATAGTTCCATTTTTAGTTTTCATAGGAAATTCCATAGTGTTTTACACAGTGGCTGCACCAGTCTGCATTCCCACCAACAGTGCACTAGGGTTCCCTTTTCTCCACAACCTCGCCAATACTTGTTCGTTTACTTGTTTATGATGGCCATTCTCACAGGTGTGATGTGGTATCTCATTGTGGTCTTAATTTACATCTCTCTAATGGCTAGTGATGCTGAGCATCTTTTAATATGTCTCTGGGCCTTCCGTATGTCCTCCTTGGAGAAGTGTCTGTTCAAGTCTTTCACCCATTTTCTAATTGTGTTACTTGTCTTCCTGGAGTGGAGTCATGTGAGTTCTTTATATATTTTGGAGATCAAATCTCTGTCTGATGTATCATCTGCAAATATGTTTTCCCATATAGTTGGTTCTCTTTTCATTTTAATGCTGTTTTCTTTAGCCATGCAGAAGCTTTTTAATTTGATGAGGTCCCATTTGTTTATTCTTTCCTTTATGTCCCTTGCTTTAGGGGACATATCAGTGAAGACATTGCTGTGTGGAATGTCTGAGATTTTCCTGCTGATGTTTTTCTCTAGGACTTTTATGGTGTCACAATTTATATTTAGGTTTTTTATCCACCTCAGATTTTTTTTGTGTATGGTGTAAGTTGGTGATCAAGTTTCATCTTTTTACATGTACCTGTCAGGATCTCCCAAGACCATTTGTTGAAGAGGCTATTTTTACTCCATTTTATGCTTCTTCCCCCTTTGTGAAATATTAGGTGACCATAGAAAATTAGGTTTATTTCTGGGCTCTCTGTTCTGTTCCATTCATTGGTCTGTGTGTCTGTTTTTATGCCAGTACCGGGCTGTTTTGATTACAGTGGCCTTGTAATAGAGTTTAATATCAGATATTGTGATCACTCCTGCCTTATTCTTCTCTCTCAAAATTGCTGCAGCTATTCGGGGTCATTTATGGCTCCATATAAATTTCTGAAATGTTTGTTCTGTATCTGTGAAATATGTCATGGGTACTTTACTAGGTATTGTATGGAATCTCTAAATCACTTTGGGTAGTATAGCCATTTTGATGATGTTAATTCTTCTAATCCATGAACATGGCACGTGCTTCCATTTGTTTGTGTCTTCCTTAATTTATTTCTTCAGTGTTGTATAGTTTTCTGAATACAGATGTTTTACCTCCTTGGTTAGGTTTATTCCTGGGTATTTTACTTTTCCTGTTGCTATATCAAATGGGATTTTTTTCCTGATTCCTGTTTCTGATATTTCATTGTTGGTGTACAAAAATGCCTTTGATTTTTGAGTATTGACTTTGTATCCTGCTGCTTTGAGAAATTCATTTATTAGGTCGAGTAGTTTCTTGGTGGAGTCTATAGAAATTTTTATTTACACTATCATGTCATCTGTAAACAATGACTTTTACTGTCTCCTTTCCAATTTGGGGCTGCCTTTTATTTCTTTTTCTTGTCTGATTGCTATGACTAGGACTTCCATTTCTATGTTGAATAGGAGTGGTGAAAGCAGGCATCCTTGTCTCGTTTCTGATCTTAGTGAGAAAGCTATAAGTTTTTGCCTGTTGAGTATGATGTTGGCTGTAGGTTTCTCATATATGGACTTTATTATGTTAAGGAATGATCCTTCTACTCTCATTTTGCTAAGAATTTTTGTCATAAATGGGTGCCATACTTTATCAAATGCATTTTGCACATCTATTGATATGATCAGGTGATTTTTGTTTTTCCTTTTATGTAATGTAGTACATTTATTGATTTGTGAGTATTGTATCATCCTTGCATCCCTGGGATGAATCCCACTTTGTCATGGTGTATGATCTTTTTAATGTATTGCTGGATGTAATTTGCCAATATTTTGTTGAGGATTTTAGCATCTATGTTCATCAGCGATATTGGACTGAAGTTTTCTCTCTTCGTTGTGTCATTATCTGGTTTTGGGATTAGGATGATGCTGGCTTCACAAAATGAGTTTGGGAGTCTTCCATCTTCTTGGATTTTTTGGAATAATTTGTGAAGGATGAGAGTTAGCTCTCCCTTAAATACTTTGTGAAATTCTCCTGTGAAACTGTCTGGTCCAGTGCTTTTGTGTGTCAGAAGTTTTTTGATTACTGTTTCAATTTTGTCAGCTGTTATTGGTCTGTTCAAGCTTTCTGCTTCTTCTTCATTGAGGTTTGGAGGATATTTTTCTAGAAATTTGTCCACTTCACTCAGGGTTTCAAATTTCTTGGCATATGGTTCTTCATGGCAATTTCTTGCAATCCATTGTTCTTCTGTGGTATCTGTTGCGATCTCCCCTCTTTCATTTCTGATGGTGGTTATTTGGTCTTCTTTCTTTTTCTTCTTGATGAACCTGCTTAAAGGCTTGTCCATTTTGTTTATCTTTTCAAAGAAGCAGCTCCTGGACTTACTGATCCTTAGAACTGTGCTTTTAGATTCTAAGTCATTTAATTGTGCTCTGATCTTGGTTATTTCCTTCCTTCTACTTGTCTGGGCTGTCTTTGTTGTTGTTCCTCGAGTTCTTGTAGGCATAGGGTTAGGTTTTGTGTTTGAAATGTTTCTATCTTTTTTAGGTAGGCCTGAATTGCTATGAACTTCCCTCTCAGGACTGTCTTCACGGTGTCCCATAAGTTTTAAGTTGTCGTGGGTTCATTTTCATTTGTTTCCAGAAACTTTCTGATTCCTTCCCTAATTTCATTCTTGACCCATCCATTGTTTAATAGCATGCTATTCGATCTCCGTGAGTTTGAGTGTTTTGGGTTTTTTCCTTGAGGTTGGTTTCTAGTTTCAGTCACTTGTGGTTGGAGAAAATGCTTGATATAATTTCAATGTTTTGAGTTTGTTGAGGCCTGTTTTATGTTTTATCATGTGGTTGATGTCTGAAAATATTCCATGTGCATTTGAAAAGAATGTGCATTTTGCTTCTTTGGGATGTAAGGCTCCCTGTATATCACTTAAGTCCATTTCGCCTAGGCATTGTTTGATGACACAATGTCTTTGTTGATATTTTGTTTGGAAGATCTGTCCATTTTTGACAGTGGGGTGTTAAAATCCCCTACTATAGTTGTGTTTGTGTCAATATCTTTCTTGAAGTCCTCCATGGTTTTCTTTACATACTTGGGTGCTCCTATGTTGGGCGCATATATATTCACAATGTTTATGTCTTCTTGATGGATTCTTCCCTTGAGTACTATGAAGTGACCTTCTGGGTCCCTTTTTATGGCTCTTTTTTTTTGAAGTCTATTTTGTTTAATATGAGTATTGCTACCCTGGCTTTTTTTCCCTCTCTCTCTTTGCTTGGAAAATATGTTCCCAGTCATTTACTTTTAGTCTGTATAGGTCTTCTGTTCTGAGGTGGGTCTGTTGTAAGCGGCGTATGTGTGGGTCATATTTTCTTATCCATTCAGCTATACTGTGTCCTTTGGTTGGGGCATTTAATCCATTTATGTTTAAGGTCATTATTGATAGGTACTTATTCACTACTATTTTTTTGTACCTGTGTTTCTCTCTCTCACACTCTTCTTCTGCCTCTTCTTAAAGCAGTCTCTTTAGCATATCTTGCAGTGCTGGTTTGGAGGAGGTGTATTCTTTCACCCTTCTTTTGTATAGGAAACTCCTTATATGGCCTTCCATTTTAACTGAGAGATGTGCTGGATAAAGTAGTCTTGGTTGCACACCACTGGTTCTCATTACTTAGAATATTTCTTGCCATTCCCTTCTGGCTTGGAGCGTTTCCATTGAGTAGTCAGCTGCTAGTCTTATTGGGGCTCCCTTGTACGTTACTTCCTGTTTCTCCCATGCTGCCTTTAAGATTCCTTCTTTGTCTTGGAATTTTGCCATTTTAATTATGTTGTGCTTTGAAGTGAGCCTCTTTGGGTTCCCCTGGATTGGAGTCTCTGTGTTTCCTGGATTTGTGTGATGTTTTCTCTCATCAAATTAGGGAAGTTTTCCATCATTACTTTTTCAAACAGGTTTTCTACCCCTTTCTCTTCTTCTTCTCCTTCTGATATCCCTATTATACAGATATTATCTCTTTTTATGTTGTCTTGCATCTTTCTTAACCCCTCTTAATTCTTTCTGAGCCTCTTTTTCTTTTCTTGCTCATTCTGGGTGGGGTTTTTTTCTACCTTGTCCTGCAGCTGGCTGATCTGATCCTCTACTTCAAGGAGCCTGCTTTTGATTCCTTCTACTGTGTTCTCCAGTTCAGAAATTGTATTCTTCATTTCCTCTTGGCCTTTGTTGATAGTTTCTATTTCTTTTTTTCATGTTGATATAGTTTGCAGTGAGTTCACTGTAGTTTCCCTGTAGTTTCTGGTAATTCTCTGTGAGCTCACTGAGCTTCCTGATAACCACTGCTTTGAACTCAATATCTGATAACTTGACTTGCCTCTATTTTATTTAGCATCCTTTCTGAGGCTTCCTCCTTTCCTTTCATTTGGGGATTGTTTCTTTGTCTACCCATTGTTTGTAGACTCTTCTTGTTAGCCTCTGCTTTTAAAATTGATCTGTTCTGACTCGCTTGGTTTATGGTGTGAACTTCTATGGTAGAAGACCTGTGAGATTCAGTGGTGCCATCTCCTTGATCTACTGAGATCGCTGGTCTTGGGCTGTCATTTATGTTGGCTCTCTGTATGTTTTTAGGTTTTGATTGTTGTTGGGTCTTTCTTTGGTGGGTCCTTCCCTCCAGCTGGTTAATTGAGGGTCAGTCCATCCACCACATCTTATATTCTGTTGTGCAGGTGTGGGCAGGTTGTGTTGAAGCTGGCTCTTTCGTGTGTACAAGGTTTTGAGGATTCTCTCTTGCTCTTGTTCAGCTGTTTGTTCTAAGTAATTTCTCCACCATTTAATTGTGTTTCCAAATAAGTCCTGGGCTGAGGTTAGTATGGCTTCCACTCCCTCCTCCACTTCTTCTGTTGTTATCTGTTGGTGGTTCCTTTGTTGGTGGGTTTCCTCTTCCAGCGGGTATCCTGGTGTTCACAGCTTCCTCCTACTCTTTTTTGTTATCAGTTGGAGGGGGGAAGCAAAATGGTTTAAGACAGTGGGAGTGTATGCTATGGTTTTTAAAATGCCAACCCATAGAGAAGAGACAGGAGCTCCTCCAGATATGTATAGTGTTAACCATGATATTTCACCCAACTAGCCACTATTTAGAAAGGGTGGAAAGAAGATAAGACTCTTGTGAGTGGGGATAAGGGTTGTGAGTTGGATCTAGAAAGCAGTGAGCTTGTGGAAGGTCAGATTATGAGGTACAGTGAGAGTAAAGGATAGAAAATAGTTGTAGTGTGTGAGAGAATAGAGTTAACCACCACAGTAATAAAGTTCAGGAAACAGTGAAGTGAGCTAAGATCTGGGAGGGGTGCTGTGTAGTATTTACAACTGTATGGAATAGAAATTGTTTACAATAGTAGTGGAGCAACAATCATATGACAGAATCTATATGATCTGGATAACAAGAATAGAAAGTATAGGACCTAAATTAGTGTGCTAATGGAACACAAGTGAAGTAAGTGAAAGATGGTAAATTAAAAATACACTATGAAAGACAGAACAAGGGAAACCAGTCAAACAATACAATTTAACAAGCCAAGTGAAGAAGACTAAACAGAAAGAAGAGAAATGCAAAAATACAACTAAAATAAAAGTGGTAAGAATAATGAAAAAATAATAAAACAAATACACAATAACTTGCAAGTTCTCTGGAGTAGCAAAATGAAATTTGTCTCACTGTCTCAACTGTTGGGATATCCCTCTTTGAGTCCAGCTCTGGTCTTTTCACAGCTCCATGTTTTACTGTCTCACTTGTAGGAAATAAAAAGAAAGGAGGAAAGAAGAAAAGAAGAAAAAGAAAGAAAGAAAGAAAGAAAGAAAGAAAGAAAGAAAGAAAGAAAGAAAGAAAGAAAGAAAGAAAGAAAGAAAGAAAGAAAGAAAGAAAGAAAGAAAGAAAGAAGAAGGGAAAGAAAGGAAGAAGGAATAAAAAGAGAAAGAAGGAGAGAAAGGAAGAAAGAATTAAAAGAAAGAATAATTACTTTGGGGGGAAAAAAAAAAGAGCTTCCTGCTGGCTTTAAACCAGCCAAGCCATTTCTGCTGGTCTTCCTGGCTGCAGCAGACTGAGGGGGAATTGGTTTTGCTTTTCTCCCTTCCTGAGCCATGCTCTTCGCAGTTTCCCAGCCTCCAGCCCAGTTCCTCAGTTTGCTGCAGGGCCCCCAGTACCCTTCTGCACCCAGCCTTGGCCTTCAGTCCACCAGTTGCTCTGTCCTTGAGGTGCACCAGTTAGGGGCAATTCACACACCACCTTCTCGCTCTTTGCTGTCCTATATTCTAGGGACTCTCAGAGTCCCTTCAGGCCAGTTCAGCACCCCCACTGAGTTAAGTCTTTCTGGGGATTGCTGTCTACCTGAGCCCTACAGTTCTCTTTGGTGGGGGCATCTCTGCCTTCCTCTTAGCCAGTCGACGCTGCCGTGTTTGCTGCTGTGGATGCAGCTGCACGACTCCTCAGATGCTTCCCCCAGGAGCAGGGGTTGGGTGCGCAGTGCCTCTGGGCAGCGGGGTCAGGGCCTGAGGGTGTGATTGGATAGGCAGCCGCTGGTCCCACAGGTTTGGATGAGCACCATCCCCTGTGCTGCAGGCGTGTGCACTCAGTCTCTCCTACTGGGGCAGGACGGGCAGCCGCTGGTCCAAAGGTTTGAGTGCACACTCTCCCCGGGGCTTCGGGTGTGAGTGTAGGGCCTCCCGAGCCACCCTGGGAGTGCGGCACAGCTGGGCAGGAGGAGGGGTGCAGGAGGCTAGGGTGGCTGCTGCAGGAAAATTTCTCAAACAGCAGCCGAGTGCCTCTTCTTTCACTTTTTCTTTTGGAAAAATTTCTCCTATTCAAGCCTGCCACTCCAAACAAGGACCTCGCCTCTCACACAACCCAACTTTCCAACCAGACTGGGGACTATCCGGGTCAGGGTCCATCAGGGCCCAACTCTCCCCAGCTGGCGTCTGCAGTCTCAGTGGGGGTACACAGCCCCTGGGTGTTTGCCACTTCATCCTTATTCACCCCCTGCAACTTCAAGCAACCAGGTCTCTCCCCTTGCTGCTCAAACCTTGTTTGGCAAGGGAGGGAGCCACTGACCCGGCTTTCTCCCGAGAACCCTTCAGCAGAGCCGGTGAGCGTCAGACCTGGGGCTGCAGCCACCCTGGTCCCTGCGCTGGACCCAGGGACCTTATTGTCCTGAAGCACTCTCCTTACCGTCTGATTTTTCAATGTCCTTTAGAATTCTTGGTCTCCAATCTTCGTATATGCTGGGGCACTTTTGAATTGTTCACTCTGGTCCTCAGATGATCGGATAGTTGTTTCATCCATCTGCAGGGGGAAGTGGACTCTGCTCCCGCCTACCTCACTGCCATCTTCCACTGTCTGATACTTAGAGTGCTGAGGATCTAGAAACTTATGCTAAAATCAGTAAGATTTTAAATCACATATTTTCTGTTCCTATCTCCAAATGACTTTATCTCCCTGGTTCATGAGCATTGTTCCTTCTCTTGCATGGATGTTAATTTTGGTGCAGTTGGGACAATCCTTACCTGCAAAGTCCTCTTCACCAATTTGCATGTGTGAAGAGTCACTGCCACACATACTCCTAAATTATTTGTGTTTCTTGGGCTCACATCATGACCTTTTCTACAGAAAGATGGAAACAATTCCCAACCTTAACAAATTTGTAATCTATGCGAGAAGAGTCATATACAAAACTAACTGCCCTATGGAATGGAATTCATTTACTTATCCATTCATTGAGTCATCACTGATTCATTCAGCAATGTTTATTTAACACATTTTGACACAGGTTCTGAAAAAGCTATCACAGACACAAAGACTAATAAAATAAAACAGTCAACTGTAATGTTTCTTATTCTTGCTACAGTATCTCTGCCTTACCCTAATCAAGGCCCTATAGTTCACCAATCCCCCCCAAAAATTTTTCTACAGTTTCCACAAGAATCTCCAGCCTAAAGACAGTTGTCCATTCTTCTAAATGCACATATTTATTTAATATTCCCTTCTTCAAAAGCCTTTAGTTATACCTCATAACCTATGGAGTAAATTTTAACTTCCTTAATTGGCAATAATTTAAGGGGCTTGATATCTTGGCCCCAGTCTATCTTTCCCATCTTTAAAAACTAACATACTGAGGAGTGATTTACATTACCCTAGCCTTTTACATATATTATTTTGTATATATTACCCTAGCCTTTTCATATATATTATGTTCTTAACAACACTGCAGAATCACAGAGTACTGTTGTGTGCTCCCCCAAAACTTTCTTTTTCTCCTGGGCACACCAAAGTCTTTATTTCTGAGTCCCTGACATCAAGGTGGAACCATGTGACTAGTTTTAGCCAATGATGTAGATAGATTTAGTTTAAGTATAGGCCCGGTCCCTTAGAGATCTCCTCCTACAATCTCTTCTCCCTTCTGTGGTGAATTTGGGCACGGTATGTTAAGAATAATAACATCCCAGATGAAGTGCCTGAAAGTCACCCTACTGTAAGACAGGATAATGAGAAGCTAGGAAAATTCCTTAGGAAGTGGAATAGGGAAACTGAGACAGGTGGCTGTGCAATTTAAGCCTAGATACAAAAGATCACCTCCCTGGAGATAACATCTAGGCCTCAGTTCTATTTCAGTTCCAGGTCCAGAAAAGCAGCAAGACCAGGTGGGCAACACTAGAACCAAACGCAATGACTGAAGACCCTCGGCTCTGTCACTAACTAATTAGTGGAAGTCATGATCCTGAAATTTTGGTTACTCCTGGAGAACTAATGAATATTCCACTGAAACCCTCCCCCGAGACCTCCCCTAAGATTCCCACCTGCAAGAGAGAGAGAGATAAAAGCCTCAAGACAAAGGACTGAGCAAGTGTGCTCTCCCTCTGAGGAGCAGCCTACGCCATTCCCTTTCCCTTCTTCTTCCCCCACTTCTTTCTTCACAGGTGCATGTCTCCTAAACCGTAAAGTAATGGGTAGGTGAAGCTTTTCCCAGGCTAATCTCTTAAACTTGTCTCCAAAACCCCCTCTTCTTTGACTTCCCAGTGGGCTAAGGCAGCCCAGCCAAGGCTCTCCTGTTGCTTCTTCTATGCTAAGCCTTTCCTTCTTTCACTGTCCCAGCTTTAATAAACACACCCTCATAGTCACCCAGACTAGTGTTGTGAAATCACTTACACACAAAGTCAAGAACAGTACAGATGCTTTTAGGCAGACCCACTCAGGGCCAGGGCCTTGCTGGGTAACACTATAGCAAGGCTCCCATCCCACCCTTCCTCACTGTCACTCTCCAAACCAAATTGGACCAGGGTGTTAAACAATATTTGAATTTTGTAAATTGTGCTGCTGTAAACATTGGGGTGCCCATCAGGAAGTGAGTGGATTAAAAACTATGGTATATTTACACAATAGGATACTATAGGCAGAAAGAAAGAAATAGCTACCACCCTTCACAACGCATGGATGGAACTAAAGAGCATTATGCTAAGTGAAATAAGCCAGGCAGTGAAAGACAAATACCATATGATATCACCTATAAGTGGAACCTAATCAACAAAACAACAAGCAAGCAAAATATAACCAGAGTCATTGAAATAAAAAATATACTGACAGTAACCAGAGGGGAGGGGGAGGGCCATAATGGGGGAAAGAAGGGGAAGGGTCATCAAGAAAAATGTATAAAGGACCCATGGACAAAGCCAAAGTGGGGTAGGGTTCAGGGTGGGAAGTGGGGCTGGATGGGGCAGGGGAAAGTGGTTGTGGAAAAATGGATACATATGTAATTGAACAACAATGAATTTTTTTAATATTTTATTTTTATTGCTTTAAAATCATTGAGATTTCTGTAGTTTTTTGTTGTTACAACACAAGCTGCTTTATTCTGAAAATGCAGCGAGATAAATTTCATATACTTTTAGAAATGAGAAAACCAAAGTTCTGAATGGCAATTCATAGGGTTAATAAGTAGGACTACAAACTCAGATCTTTACTTTTTTTAATTCTATGTATCAACTTGACTGGGATAGTGGATGCCTACATTGCTGGTGAAACATTATTTCTGGGTATGTCTGTGAGGGTGTTTCTAAAAGGTTTCTAAAAGAGATTAGCATTTAAATCAATAGACTGAGTAAAGATTATTCTCACCAGTGCAGGTAGGCATCAGGCAATCTTCTGAGGACGTGAATAGAACAAAAAGGTGAGGGAAGGGTGAATTTGCTCTCTGTTGGAGCTGAGACATCCATCTTCTCCTACCTTTGGGTATATCGCTTCTCCTGTTCTTGGGCCTTTGGAATCAGACCAGGACGGAGACTTAGAACACCAACTTTCCTTGTTCTGAAACTTGCAGATTACAGATCATGGGACATAACAGCCTCCATAATTATGTAAGCCAATTCCTATAACAACACATTTTTAGATCATTTAAACTTCCCATTTCATTATTGTACCTTCCTGAACTGATGCAATAATGCCCCTTATGTATCATTTAGCACAAGCTAAATTTATATGCTTTCTGTTCCCTAAATACATAGCATGCTTCTCCAACTTCAGCCTTGTCCACAGTATTGCCCAAGAATGCTTTTGCTTCATCTACATGCTTCAGAACTCATCCATCAAGCTTTGACTCAATTCGCTTCCATGTGAAGCCTTCCTTGAGGCCCATAAGAAAAGAAATCCCCTTACCAATCTGTTTACATAGCATCTTATCTCTCACTTTTTTATACCTCTTACAATATCATAGGACTGACTTTTCCATCTCTCCTGTTAAACTGAAGGCTTTTAAAGGACAAGCACCTTGACTTAATTTTCTTCTTTTTTTTAAAATTTTAATTAATTTTATTTAGTTATTTTTCAAGTACAGTTTTTTGTCTATTTCTCCCATCCCAGCCTCCTGTGCCCCGTGCTCCCCACTCCCTCCCATTTCCACCTCCCTTAGTTCTGTGATGGTCTTTTGTCCTGAGGTGGGTCTCCTGTAGGCAGCATATGTGTGGGTCATGCTTTCTTATCCATTGAGCTATTCTGTGCCTTTTAATTGGAGCATTTAATCCATTTACATTTAAGGTTATTATTGATAGGTACTTATTCATTGCCATTTTTGTACCTGTGTTCCTCTCTGTTTGGCTCTTATCCTTCCTTCCCTTAAAGCAGTCCTTTTAGTATTTCTTGTAGAGCTGGTTTGGTGGAGGCATATTCTTTTAGGCTTCTTTTGTCTTGGAAGCTCTTTATTTGGCCTTCTATCTTGATTGAGAGCCTTGCTGGGTAAAGTAGCCTTGGTTGTAGGCCTCTGTTTCTCATTACTTGGAATATTTCTTGCCATTCTCTTCTTGCTTGAAGTGTTTCCATTGAGAAGTCAGTAGCTAACCTTATTGGGCTCCCTTGTATGTTATTTCTTTTTTCTCCCTTGCTGCCTTTAAGATTCTCTCTTTGTCTTGGAATTTTGTCATTTTGATGATGATGTGTCTTGAAGTGGGCCTCCTTGGGTTCCTCTTGATTGGGACTCTCTGTTATTCCTGGATTTGTGTGACTTTTTCTCTGAGCAAATTACGGAAATTTTCTCTCATTACTCATTCAAATACATTTTCTATCCCTTGTTCTTCTTCTTCTCCTTCTGGTATTCCTATTATTCGGATATTATTACATTTCATATCGTCTTGCATTTCTCTTAATCCCTCTTCATTCTTTCTGAGCCTCTTTTCCTTTTCTTGCTCTTTCTGTGAGATGCCTTCTACCTTGTCCTCCAACTCACTAATCCTGTCCTCCGCTTCATCTATCCTACTTTTAAAACTTTCTACTGTGTTCTTCAATTCGGAAATTGTATTCTTCATTTCCTCTTGTCCCTTGCTGATAGTTTCCATTTCCTTTTTCATGTTGCTGTAGTTTGCAGAGAGATCATTGTAGTTCCCCTGTAGTTTCTGGTAGTTCACTGTGAGCTCTTTGAACTTCGTAATACCCAGTGCTTTGAATTCACTATCTGATAGTTGATCAGCCTCTATTTCATCTAACATTCTTTCTGAAGTTTCTGCTTTTTCTTTCATTTGGGGATTGTTTCTTTGTCTTCCCATTGTTTGAGACTCTTCTTGTTAGTCTTTGCTTCTAAAATTGATCTGTTCTGAAACCCTGGTTTTATGGTGTGAACTTCTTTGTTATGATCCTTGTGAAGTTCAGTGGTGCACACTCCTTGAAGTTTCTTGATGTTCTTCATCTCCACCTACTCTCACGCTGGTCCTCGCACTGGTCCCTGCATTGGTCGCCTACCACTGCTGAATGTCCTGGCTCTAGTAGCCACCTCCTCAAGCGCCCAGGCCAGTTACTAGGGCTGCGGCACCAGGGCTAGGAATGTCCTGGCTCCTCTGCCACCTAGGGCTGTCACAGGTGGTTGGAGTGTCCCAGGTTTCATACCTGAATCCCCGGTGTCTAGTCCTGTCTCTATAGCAGTGGCACAGAGGCTTAGAATGTCCCAGCTCCGGTACCTGACTCCCCAGCATCCAGACCTGTCGCTATGGGAGCAGTACTGGGGCTGAGAATGTCTCAGCTGCATAGCTGACTCCTCTGCCTCCCAGGACCCTCACAGGGGTTTGGAGTGTCCCTGTCCCCGTACCTGACTCCTCGGCATCTGGTCCCATTGCTATGGCAGTGGCACAGGGGCCGAGAATGTCCCAGCTCCCGTAGCTGGCTCCTCTGCCGCCCAGGGCCGTCACAGGGGTTTGGAGTGTCCCGGCTTCCGTACCTGAATCCCTGGCATCTAGTCCTGTCTTTATGGCAGTGGCACAGAGCTTAGAATGTCCCAGCTCTGGTACCTGACTCCCCAGCATCCAGACCTGTCGCTATGGGAGCAGCACAGGGGCTGAGAATGTCCCACTCCTGTAGCTGGCTCCTCTGCCGCCCAGGGCCATCAGAGAGTTTTGGAGCATCCAGGCTTCTGTACCTGACTCCTCGGCATCCAGTCCCGTCCCTATGGCAACGGCACTGTGGCTGAGAACGGCCCGGCTCCCGTAGCTGGCTCCCCGGCACCCAAGCCAGTCTCTATGGCGGCATGACAGTGGCCTCCCGTGTCCCAGCTCCTGCAACTGACTCTTCTGTTGCCCAGGCCGGTAGCTATGTCATCGGCACAGGGGCCGAGAATGTCCCAGCTCTGGTTCCTGACTCCTCTGTAGCCCAGGACCGTCACAGGGGCTTGGAGTGTCTGGCTCCCGTACCTGACTCCCCGGCTCCCAGGCCTGTTGCTCTGGAGGCAGCACAGGGGCCGCGTGTGTCCCAGCTCCAGTAGCTGACTCTTCCGCTGTCTGGTGTTTCAGCGTCGGTCACAATCTCTGGTCTTTTAATTTCATAAAAGCTGGGTAACAAATGGTTTATTGTGCTGTTTCTCTATAGATCTGCCAGGATTTTCACCCATGAGTACAGGAGCTAGCATCAGTTCCATCTAACTCCATCACCATCTTCCCAGCATCTCTTGACTTAATTTTCTTGATGAAATTCACTCTATTTAGCCTTGTACCTTATATATGAAATATGCAATAAACGTTTGTAGTTAAATTCGCATTTTAAAACTTTTATAAATTTTAATATATTTTCTATTTATATTAATTAGTTTGAACTATACCATCCCTAAAACATACCATTAAGATATCAGGATGCCTTTTTTAAAGTACTATCTTTGTAGTTGCATTTTAAAGACAAAAGAATAAAAAAACATACTATGTGCAGTGTTGGGTTCTCATTGCCTTGTACATAAGTCATTCAATAATCATATTGAATCAACAAATGTGGTGGATTAACCTTTTATCTATCATTACTACATACATGAACTTACAGTGAATGTCAATGAAAGTCACTTCTAAAAACACAGAAGGATAATACATGCAAATGTTCTTCTGGACATGAAGTCCCCTTTGATCTCATCTTTAAATGTAGAACATTAGTTCTGATTTTTAAAATTTATTTTTCAGTATATTTTATTGATTATGCTATTACAGTTATCCCATATTTATTCTCCCCATTGTCCCCTTCTACCCAGTACCCCCATTTCCTCCAGCATTCCCCTTCTTAGTTCATGTCCATGAGTAGTACACATAAGTTCTTTTGCTTCTCCATTTCCTATACTATTCTTAACCTCCCTTTGTCTAATTTGTACCTACCAATTATGCTTCTTATTGCCTGTACTTTCTTCCCATTCTACCTCCTCTCCAGCCCTGCTGATAATCCTTCCTATGATCTCCATTTCTTTTATTCCATTTCTGTTCTACTTGTTTGCTTAGTGTGTTTTTGTTTTCATTTTAGATTCAGTTGTTAATAGTTTGTAGTCATTTTACTGTTCATAGTCTTTATCTTCTTCTATTTCTTAGATAAGTCCCTTTAACATTTCATATAATAAGGCTTTGGTAATGATGAACTCCTTTAACTTAACCTTATCTGGGAAGCACTTTATCTGCTCTTCCATTATAAATGATAGTTTTCTAGATAAAGTAATCTTGGTTATAGGTCCTTGCTTTTCATGACTTTAAATACTTCTTTCCAGCCCCTCCTTGCCTATAAGTTTTCCTTTGATAAATAAGCTGATAATCTTATGGGAACTCTTTTGTAGGTAACTCTCTTCTTCCTTTCTGCTTTTAAAGTTCTCTCTTGGACTTCTGCCAAGATGGAAGTGTAGGTGGAAGCACTGTGCCTTCTCACACAACCAAGTTTAAAAACAACAAAGTTTTAGCAACAAAAATGCAGCCAAACCACAGAAAATTGAACTACACCAAAGTCTGACAACAATGAACCCTTCAGCCAAACTGGCACGAATAGATTGAAACATGGCTCAAGAACAACTCAGAGCCCCAGAGCCCATAAATCTAAGCAATGAAGAAATAGCCAAACTTTCAGATGCACAGTTCAAAACACTGGTGATCAGGATACTCACAGAACTGGTTGATTTTAGTCACAAATTAGAGGAACATATGGAAGCTAAACTAATTGAAATGAAGGGAAATACACAGGAAACCAATAGTAATGGAAAGGAAACTGGGTCTCAAATCAAAGGAGTGGACCAGAAGGAGGGAAAAAAATGACCAAACAGAAAAGGATGAAGAAACAAGAATTCAAAAAAATGAGGAGAGGCTTAGGAACCTCCAGGACATCTTTAAACAGTCCAACATCCGAATTATAGGGGCACCAGAAGGGGAAGAGGAACAGCCATGAGTGGAAATCTTATTTGAACAAATAATAAAGGAGAGTTTCCCCAATCTGACAAAGGAAATAGACTTCCAGGAAATCCAGGAAGCTCAGAGAGTCCCAAAGAAGTTGGACCCAAAAAGGAACACACCAAGGCACATCATTATTATATTAGCCAAGATTAAAATGAAGGAGAGAATCCTAGAAGCAGCAAGAGATAAGGGGACTGTCACCTACAAAGGAGCTCCCATCAAACTGTCAACTGATTTCTCAAAAGAGACCTTACAGGCAAGAAGGGGCTGGAAAGAAGTATTCCAAGTCATGAAATCCAAAGACCTACATCCAAGATTGCTCTATCCAGCAAAGCTTTCATTTATAATGGAAAGGCAGATAAAGTGCTTCTCAGATAAGATCAAATTCAAGGAGTTCATCATCACCAAGCCCTTATTATATGAAATGTTAAAGGGACTTACCTAAGAAAAAGAAGATAAGAATATTAACAGTGGAAGAACAGCAAACTCATGGTTATTAAGAACCACACCTAAAACAAAAGCAAACTAAGAGGACAGCTAAATCAGGAACAGAACCATAGAAATGAGGGTCTCATGGAGGGTTAGCAACAGGGGAGTGGGAGAAGGAGAAGGGGGGAGAAGGTACAGAAAAGAAATAGCATAGACAGTAGGTAGAAAATAGATAGGGGGAGGGCAAGAATAGTATGGGAAATATAGAATCTAAAGAACTTGAGACACATAGTCATAAACTAAAGGGGGGAATGGTGGGGGAGGGGGTGTGCAGGGTGGAGGGGAATAAAGGGGGAGGAATAGAACAACTGTAATGGCATAATTAATAAAATATATTTTTTTTAAAAAAAGTCCTTTTTTCATCTTTAATCACTGGCAATTTGATTATATGTCTTGGTGGAGTCCTCTGTGGGTTTAACTTGTTTAGAATTCTCTGAGCTTCCTAGATTTGTATATCTATTTACCTCACTAGATTGGGAAAGCCTTCTTTCATATTTTTTACAATAATTTTTCTATTTCTTAGTCTTCCTATTCTTCTTCTGACACCCATATGATTTGGATGTTGGAATGTTTAAAGTTGTTCCAAAGGCTCCTAAGCCTCTCTTCATTTTTTTGAATTCTTGGTTCTTCGTTCTGTTCAAGTGAAATGTTTATTTCTTCCTTCTGTTTCAAATCATTCAAGTCCCAGTTTCCTCCCCTTCACTGTTGATTCCCTGTATATTTTTCTTTATTTTACTTACTGTATCCTTCATTTCTTCCTTTATTTTGCATGAGTACTCAATCATTTTTGTGAGCATCCTGATTACAAGTGTTTTGAATTCTGCATCTAGAGGTTGGTTATCTCCTCATCACTTAGTTCTCTTTCTGGAATTTTGATCTGTTCTCTCATTTGGGCCATATTTCTTAGTTTTGGCACACCTGTTATATTGTAAAAGGTGGAGCCTTAGGTATTTTCCAGTGCAGAGAAACCCACTTTGCTGAGTTTTGGTGCTGTATATGGTGCAGGGATCAGGAAGGAGGGAATATTGTCACTTTCTCAGCTCTCACCCTGCTTTCAATCACTTCCCCTCTTCCTATACGTGAATTGCACCCTTTCCAGATGCTGCCCTCATGCTGATTCCTGGATGGGTGGGTTTTTGTCTGTTCTGGGACCCTGTGGGCCCCTCCAGTAGACTCTTCTGAGAGACTGACAGTTTCTTCTGCCACTGGGTCCACCACAGGTTACAGATAGAGGTTTTGAGGATTTATTTCCCAGCACTGGAACCCTGGGGTGCACGATCTGTCTTTCTCCTCACTTGTCATTCCTGGTTTTATCTGCATGCAAATGTGAGACAGCCCAGTCTGCCAGCCACTGCCTTGCCCAACCAGTCCAGGCCACCAGCTGCCACCTCACTGTGCATCCTCTCTGTCCTGACTGCTGTCTCCACTCCTCCTACCAGTCTGGATGATTGTTTCTTCTTTAACTCCTTGGGTGTCAGACTTCTGTACAGTTTCATTTTCTGGTAGTTCTGGTTGATTTTTGTTGTTAAATTGGTTGCTATCTTTCTTTTGGCTGTATAAGGAGGTAAAGTGTATTTACCTATACCTCCATTTTGGCCAGACTCTTAGTTCTGATTTATTTTATTTTTTAAATTAATTTTATTTAGTTATTTTTCAAGTACAGTTTTTTGTCTATTTTTCCCTTCCCAGCCTCCCCCGCCCCTTGCTCCCCACCTCCCTCCCATTTCCACCCCCCCTTAGTTCTGATTTTTAAGTGTCCTTGGAAATCCTCTTATCTTCTCTAATGAGCCACTTGATTACATAAAGTTTTACTCTATGTTTCAAAATGAATTGACACTATCTATGTTAGCTGGAATTTGACTCAAGAAAATTGAATAGTGGAACAGACTGTTAACAAGCAGTTATTCCTAGATGGTGGCATAGGTAAATATGATTCACCTCCTTGCACAACCACATAAAAATTACAACTAAACCATAAAATGACTCTCATTAAGAACCATCAAAATTTAGCTGAAGGCAAGTTCAAAAA
This sequence comes from Artibeus jamaicensis, assembly GCF_021234435.1. Taxonomy (NCBI): domain Eukaryota; kingdom Metazoa; phylum Chordata; class Mammalia; order Chiroptera; family Phyllostomidae; genus Artibeus; species Artibeus jamaicensis. The sequence goes on from NW_026521887.1 coordinate 7,336,773, forward strand.
CTAAAGAAACCACATCAGGACTGGTAGAAGGGGCAGAGACACATAATGGGCTGGCCCCAGACCCATGAGTGGTGGATAAAATTCAAGAGAGATATCTCAAGAGCAAGGGTTTTCAGCCCCCTACCCTAGCTCAGCATTCCAGTGCCAGGAAGATAAGTCTCCATAACTCTGGCTGTAAAAATCAGTGAGGATTGAGGCCGTAAGAGACAAAAGCATCTGGAATTCCAGACAGTTCCTCTTAAAAGAGCCCATGCACAGGCTTACCCAGACTTGTTCCCTCTGATCTCCAGCTCAGAGACAGCAGATTGAGGGGCATCAGAGACATGAGGTAGAACTGAATTATCCAGCATCGGGGTGGGAGCTGAGATGTAGCTATCTCCCAGACAGAAGTGCTGACAGAAGCCATTATTCCTGTTCTGAGCCTCCCCTTGACAGAAACAGTGGGTGGGTGCCATATCTGAGGTGCTGCCAACTTGGCTCTTAGTGTTTGTCCCACCCTGGTGATTCCCTGAGGCCCTGACTGACCCAACTTTCAGGCCCACCAAAGCTGTTTCCAGTGGCTTTTCTGTCTAAATGGCTTGGTTGGTGCATGCTTGATATTTTCCTAAATTCTCTCAGACAAGCAGCATTTAGCTTCAGCGAGACCCATACTTCTTGCTAATTTGATCCAGACTTGGCACTAGCAGCAGATGGCTTTGGTTCAGAGTTTAGCCTCTCCCAGGCACCTCCAAACCCAGCACAAGTAGAAGCCACCAGCAAATTGCTTTGTAGCTAATGCTGTGTGACCATGGACAGAACACAGGTGGTGACAGACCTTGGACATGCCAAAAGCAAGCAAATCTCAACTACAAGGAAAATGTACACAGCCCACACAGTGAGCATACCTTGTACTCAACTGGGGTAATAGACAAGGCTGTACCACTGGACCTACTATGTTAAGCTACTCTACCAAGCCTGGGAAATGTATAGTTTACCTAAAACTCGAAAAAAAAAAAAAACAAGACTGCCAAATCAAGAAGAAAAAGAAACCAAAATGAAAGAACAGAACAAACTCCCAGGAAAGGAACTAAACAAAATGGACATAAGCAATCTATCATATGCATAGTTTAAAACACTAGTTAAACACCTATATTAAAACACTTAGCAAGGAACTTAGTAAGGACCTCAACAGCATAAAAAAAAATCAAGTCAGAAATAAAAGATACACTAATTGTAACAAAGAATAATTAACAGGAAATCAACAATAGAGTGGATGAAGCTGAGAATCAAGTCATTAATTTGGAACTTAAGGAAGCAAAAAACAACCAATCAGAAACAAGAAGAAAAAAGAATTAAAAAAAATAAGGATAGTGTATGCAGCTTATGGTACTACTTCAAGTGTACCAATATTTGCATCATAGGGGTGCCACAAGGAGAAGAGAAAGAGCAAGAAATTGGAGACCTATTTGAAAAAATAATAAAAGAAAACTTCCCTAACTTGGTAAAGAAAGTATACATACAATCCCAGGAAGCACAGAGAGTCCCAAACAAGATGGGCCTAAAGAAAGCCATATCAAAATACATCATAATTAAAATGCCAAAGATTAAATGCAGAAAGAGAATCTTAAAAGCAGTAAGAGAAAAACAGTTACCTACAAGGGATCCCTCATAAGACTGTCAGATGATTTCTCAAAAGAAACTTTGCAGGATACAAGGGATTGGCAAGAAATATTCAAAATTATGAAAAGCAAGGACCTACAACCAAGATTACTCTACCCAACAAAGCTATCATTTAGAATCAAAGGACAGATAAACAGCTTCCCAGAAAAGAAAAATTTAAAGGAATGCATCACCACCAAAACAGTAATATATGAAATGTTAAAGGGTCAAGAAGAAGAAGAAGAGTAAAATGGGAATAAATACATATCAATCAATAATTGAATCTAAAAAACAAAATAAATAAGGGGAACAGAAGCAGAATAATAGATGCAGAAAATATTTTGATGGATTTTAGATCAGGGAGTGGGGTGAAAAGGGTGAAGGATTAAGAAGTACATATTGGTAGTTACAGAATAGTCATTGGGGTGTAAAGTACAGTATAAAGAATAGAGTACCCAAAAAACATATATGTAGGACCCATGGACATGGACAATAGTGTGTGAACTGCCTGAGGGAATGTGTAGAGCTGAGTGGAGGGGGACCAAGGGAGAAAAACTGGAACAACTGTAATAGCATAAACAATAAAATATATATATATATTTTTTAAAGCAGTTATTCTTGTCTTATTTTTGTTACCACAAACCAATTTACTTCATCAATTTTTACCTGCTAAAAATTATGCAAATTAGAGCATGTCTTTATAAATGAATAGCTTCTAAGTAAACTTCAGATGCAATTAGAATTATGATACTTATTATAAAGAGCTGTGTCTCCTTCCATTCGGCGCCAGTGACAAAGGTTAAAAATGCCTTCCTATAAAATGTCACATAACTAAACAAAGCAATTTTGTAATTACCCACTACATAACTGGATAAATTCCAAGTTTCATAATTATTTTAACCTATACATGATCTACTTGTACAAAAAATAAATCTAAAAGATAAAAGAGTAGAATTTCTCTTCAGCAAAATTTAGTTTCATTCCTATTTCTCTAAATTTATTTAAGTACTCATTTTTTTAGATACAAATAACAAATAACAGTTTTCTGTTCCTGGTATTGCCCTCCTCAGTAATTGTGTATAGATGTGGGTGTAGAATGACAAACTTTCTGCTTGAGATTTGCTAAAACCCAGCACCAAAAATGGGACATAAAAATGGTAACTGGCATACTGAAAATAACCTCCATCATCAAGAGTTGCAAGAATAATGCCTCAGGAGAAGTTGAAGGAGCTCATTATAATAATCTGATAGAGACAAAACTCTCTAAAAGGTAAATCTCTGTTTTGCAATAGGATCAGATTATACCACTATATAGGCAAATTCCTACCATGCCAGCTTTCTGTGTTGAGCTTCTAAAAGTTTCATTCTGAACTACACACCATCTCCTCATTGTTTTAAACTGAGTAAGAAACAGTCTATCTCACAAAGCTCAAGGTAAATATCCAGCTAATTCAGGGTCTAGCCCCACTTCCCTGTCACTCTAAGATGAAGGACAACCCCTGTGGGTGATTCTGCAGAAGGAATCTATTCTGCACAATCCAATATACTCTGAGATGACCAAAAAAATCTTTTTTAAAAACCATCCAGAATTTCCAGGTCACTGGATGAATTTTAAAATCACAGTGATGACCAAGTACTTTCATCAAATATCCATGATATACCTTAGGCATTTTACTGAGTACTAGCCCTAATACCTTAGCCAAATTTCACTTTTGAGTAGATTCACTTCTTAATTATTTAGTCCTTTTACTTTGAAAGTAGTATTCTTGCTATAGGCTCATAACAGTTCCCCACAGTACAATGAGTAAATGTTCTCAGATTCCAGGAGGCTATACAGAGTTTCTATAAATGGAAATCTAAAGAATTATGACATCTGTTGAAGTTGCATTCAAAGCTCACTATTAAAGCTTGATAAAAACTTTTCCAGAAGGTCACTTCTACCTTATGGAAAAGTGCAAAACAGAGCATGTTAATGAATGAGTCACAGGGTCCAAGTTCAATGTTCTTTAGGGACTTACCTCCCAGTCTCAGCATTCAGACCAAGAGAGAACAAGGGTCAATATGAAACTACAGTAGTCCAAGCAGAGCAGCCTCAATTTGCTTTTTAGCCTCCTCTCTTTGTGAGTTTTCATATAAAATATAGGGCTAAATTACCTGATGTCTACACAAATCAAACACCCACTATAGCTTTCAACTAGAAAACAACTTGGACAAATATAAAGAGAGCATACATTTATGCATCATTTCTTATGCCACTAGATATCTTATAAAAAATTAGCGTTTTTAATTCCTAATATGAGCCTTCTGTTTTATGTTTTGCATGAGAAATCTGAGGTTCTGAGAATTTAAGAGACTTTGTGAAGTCACCCAATAAGAAATAATATAACCAAGCATCTGTCTTCACAGCCCTTTATCTTTCTGTTCAATATTATAGTATGTATGTATTACATGCCATTGAGTCACCTCCAATTCCTAGTGACCATATGAATGATTGATGTCCACAATGTACTGTTCTTAACAACTCTTCTTAGGTCCTGTAGACTCATGCCTATGGCTTCTTTTATGGAGTCAATCCATTTCATATTCGGTCTTCCTCTTTTCCTGCTGTCTTTAATTTTTCCCAGCATCATTGCCTTTTTTGAGGAACCCTGCTTTCTCATGATATCCCTAAAGTAGGACAGCTTCAGATTTGTCACTTGCCTCCAGTGATGTTTCAGGCCTAAACAAGGACCTACTTGTTCATCTTTCTGACAGTCCCATAGAGTTCTTCTCCAACATTACACATTTAAATGAATCAATGTTTTTTTTCCGATAAGCGTTCTGTGTTGACCAGCTTTCACATCCATACACAATAAATTGAAAATATGAGGAGGTGAATAATCTTAACTTTGGTCTCTAATGACACAGCTTTGCCTTTGGTGATCTTTCCTAATACTTCCATTGCTACCTTTCCAAATCTCAGCCTAATTTCTTGGCTGCAGTCTCCATTTGAAATGATGAGTGGTAAAGTAAATCTTTACCAGTTTTGATGTCTTCATTGTCTATGTTAAAGTTGTGTATTTCTTCTGTAATCATGACTTTTGTGTTCTTGATATTCAAGTGCAGCCCTGCATCCACCTCCTTGCACAACTGTAAAGAATTACAACCAAAATTTAAAAACAAATAACACCCAGAACCATCAGAAAATTAAGTTGCATGGAAGTGTGACAACTAATGATTTAAGGAAGCTACATTCACACAGATGGGAAGAAAGGGTGGAGTCATGGAGCCAGGGTAGAGAGGACACAGTATGACATGGAGAGGCAGCAGAATGGATGGTCCCACATTCACATGTGGTTGATAAAAATTAGGACATATACCTTGGGAGTGAGCCATCCCAGCCCTAGGCAAGACCACACAACCCAGGGTTCCAGCAATGAGAAGATAAACTGCCATTACCTCTGACTGTAAAAACCAGTGGAGTTTGTGGTAGCAGAAGAAACTGCTGGATTTTTGCCACTTAAAGGGCCTGCATGGGCTTAGAAAGCCCGTGGCAGCATTTGGAAGGGTGACAATTACATGTGGGAAGTGGGTGAGGAGACTGGGTACGGGGTGAGTGCCCAGTAGGCCTGCAGAAGCCGGGCATAGGCATTGTGTCTTTTTTGAGCCACACACACACACACACACACACACACACACAGAGGCACAAAGCAGTTAAGTAAGTTGCCTTGCCCTAGTAATTACCTAAGACTCTCCCTCACAAAATTTGGAGCCTTTTCTATATGAGACACACTGCTAAGACAGGGAGTAAAAGCAGATCTACCTAATACACAGACAAAAACACAGTGAGGCCGCCAAATTGAGGAGACAAAAAATATGGCCCAAATGAAAGAAAAGAACAAAATCCCAGAAAAAGAAATAAACAAAATGGAGATAGACAACTTATCAAATGCAGAGTTCAAAACACTGGTAATCAGGATTATCAAAGAACTCATTGAGTACAGCCACAAAATAAAGGACTAAGTGAAGGTTACAGTAAGTGAAATAAAGAAAAATATACAGGGAAACAACAGTGGAGTATATGAAGCCAAGAATCAAATCAATGATTTTGAACAAAAGAAAGAAATAAATATTTAACCAGAACAAGAATAAGAAACAAGAATTTTAAAAAATGAGGAAAGGCTTAGAAATCCATGGGAGAACATTAAATGTACCAACATCCAAATCATAGGGGTTCTAGAAAGAGAAGATAAAAGAGCAAGAAATTAAAAATTTGTTTGAAAAAACAATGAAAGAAATCTTCCCCAATCTGGTGAAGGAAATAGACATACATGTCCAGGAAGCAGAAAAAGTCCCAAACAAGTTAGACCCAAAGAGAGCCACACCAAGACACATCGTAATTAAAATTCCAAAGGTTAAAGATAAAGAGAGAATCTTAAAAGCAACAAGAGAAAAGGAGACAGTTACCTACAAAGGAGTTCCCATAAAACTGTCATTTGATTTCTCAAAAGAAATCTTACAGGCAAGAAGGGGCTGGAAAAAAGTATTCAAAGTGATGAAAAGCAAGAACCTACAACCAAGATTACTTTATCCAGCAAAGCTATCATTTAGAATGGAAAGGCAGATAAAGTTCTTCCCAGACAAGATAAAGCTAAAGTAATTTATCATCACCAAGCCTTTATTACATGAAATGTTAAAGGGTGTTATTTAAGAAAAAGATCAAAACTATGAACATTAAAATGACAATAAACTCACAAGTATCAACAACTGAATCTAAAAAACTAAAACAAAAACTAAGCAACCAATCAGAATAGGAATAGGATCATCAATACAGAGATCATTTGGAGGGTTATCATCTGGGAGGGGAGGAGGGAGAATGGGGGAAAAGACGCAGGGATTAAGAAGCATAATTAGTTAGTACAAAACAGAGAGGGGACGTTAAGAATAGTATAGGGAATGGAGAAGCCAAAGAACTTATATTCATGATCCATGACATGAACTAAGAGGCAGGGATTGCTGGAGAGAATAGAATTATCAGGCAGAGGGTGGCAAAGGCAGAAAAACTGGGACAACTGCAATAGCATAATCAATAAAATATACAAAAGAAATTTAAAAAGAGAAAAAGAAGGTTAAAAAAATTTAACAAGTTCAGATAATTGCTACTTTCTGCCAGTAAGGTGGTGTCATCAGCATACCTTGTTATTGATACGTCTTCCACCAACTTTCAATCCTCCTTCCTCTGAGTCAAACCCAATTTTTTGTATGATATGTTCTACATACAGATGGAATAAATAGGGAGATAAAATGCATCCTTGACTGGCATTTTTGCTTATGGGAAACTATTCTGTCCCTCCATAATCTGTCCTGACGTTAACTTCTGTTCATCAGGACAATTTGTCTCAGTATTTCTTTCCTTTTTACTTCTGGCTTTGTCTTTTTGCATTCTTCCCTAATAATATCTCTAATTACAGTCCACAGTTCTTCTGGTTCTCAGTAAATTAAATTTAACAATCCAAATGTGTTTAATATGGATTTTAAATCCATGAGGTATGTTATTTATGCTATAGTTTGGCACCATGATTGTCTTCTTCAGCTTTACTCTAATGTCTGATATTAACAGTTCATGGTAAGTACCACAACCTGTTCCCGGTCTTATTTTTATGAAAACAATACAGCTTCTCCATATCCTGGTTCCAATTACATATCTATTTGATTTCTGTATTGGCTATCTGATGATGCCCATGTACACAGTCAGCTATCTGGTTGTTTGAAGCATCTGCTTGCAATTGACAGGTTATTGGCTTCAGAGAAACCCATGAGCTGATCCCCTGGTTTATTCCTTACCCCTAGTCCAAATTTCCAACAACATTTGATTCAGCTTTATTTCCTACTGTTGTGTTACAGTCACTTGTAATTATCAGTATGGCTTTTTTGTGTGTGTATAATCAATTTCTTCTTGGATACTTGTGTAAAAGCTTCTAATTTTCTCTTCATCTTCTGTAATTGGAGCATAGACTTGAATGATAGTTATGTTGATAGGTTTTTCTAGAATTCTGACTGATATAATTTTATATCAGGCATTGCACTGTAGCCCCTATTTGCCTGTGCTACATCTTGCTTCAGTATTAAAGACACTCTAATTCTTTTTAGTTTGTCATTTCTAAAGCAGGACACTTTGTAGTAGCCTGGCTGGAAATGATCCCCTTCAGTCAATTTTAGTTCACTACCACCAAGTCCTGCAATGTTTAGATGTTCGATTTATTACTTACATAGCATGTTATCTCATTAGACTTTAAGTTCAAGTACTGAGTTTAACTTCTAAACTTACTTTATCTGTAAAATTGTAACATCCCCAAGGTCACACATAGCTCATAATTGCCAGCAATGGGATCTGAATGCTGGTTTTATAATACAACATTCAAAAGAAACTGAACATTTGGTCTTCCTCCACCAATTTTTTTCCTCTGGTCCCTTACTTTTCAAAACATGGAGACTGATTTGAACTCACTTTTACTCTCAGTGACATTCATCATATACATCAGAAAGACCTGATAATTCTACCTTTAAAATATTAGTTAAACCCATCACTTTTCTACATCACCATCTCCACCTCTAATACTAATTGCCATCATCTCTAGCTGAGGCTAAGTTATCTTCCTCATTTACCCAGTTCCTCCAATAGAGTAGAGGGGTCTTTGTATATACAAATCAGGCCATATTACCTCAGTACTTTAAAACTTTCAATGACTTTCTATTTCCTTTAACATTAGGCCTGATCACTTTCAGTCTCCTGTACTAGGGCACAAGTTGAGCTGCAATAACAAAGAAATCCAAAGAAACAATGGCTTAAATAAAATGACATTTCTCTTTCACATTATAATCCATGAGTTCAAAGCTATAGAGTAGACTCTTCCTTCTTTAAAATGAAGCCTCCATCTTGGTATCCAAGCCTTCCTTTTCAGCTTCCAGCCAACAGGAAAGAAAAAAGGGCCAAGGACACTCCCAAAACATGGTAAATGTCAGTTCTGTTCATAGCATATTGGCCAGTACTGTCATTTGGACAAGAAATGATTTAAGAGATGATAGATTTGTGGTGGTATTCCCAACCAAAACTCACGCATTTCATTCCTAAAGACAGACAGAGTGGACACTGGTGAAAAACAAGCTGCCTTTATATTTTCTCCTCACTACACTTACTTCAACTTATAATTATATGTTTATTCAGAACATGATTTGTTCAATGCCTGTCTTCTGTTTCAATTATAAACTTAATGAGAGAGAAACATTTTACCTGTTTGGATCATTGCAATGTTCCTTGTGACTAACAGGGAATAAACTAGATGAGTCATAAACACATAACATGTAATTGAGTGAGTAAATAAGTGTCCTCTAAGAAACGTGCAAAGTAATATGTCTCCTTTCCTCTAAATATTTTGTCAGAGGACAAAACATATACACTGTGCATGTGGGTATATGTATTTCAATTGGCCCTGCCAACTCCTGAGGTGTTTCTGATCTTCAGCACTCATTTCTTCCTGAACACCTTACCTCGAGTTTATTAAAACTCATGACTTAGTATTGCATTTGTCACTACTAATCAACTCCCTATTGTTCTTATGATTTTCCTTGTCTTGGTTTCCCTTGTTAAACAATGGTACTTCTGATCACCTAACCAAATAGGCTAGTTACCCTTCTTTCATTTCTCTGTGACAGTGAGGTTCTATTTGTGGATATCAAGTCATTCTTTCATTCCACAACTATTTGAATATCTACTCTGAGATATTCAAAGAATTAATTTGAATTAATTAAAGAAGCTGAGCTAAAATAATTAATTTGCCCAAAGTCAAACATCTTGGAATTTAAAAAAGTAAAATTGCCAGTTCAAGACTATTGGATAGCAAACTCATCCTCTTTTTTCCCTAAAAACTCTAATGCTATTCTACTCTATTCTAATACAAGTTCATGCAAGTTCTCTTAAGGTGGCTCCCAGTTCTTTCTATTCTCATTGTCTACAAGCACCTAGTGGCAGCTAGGCCTCCAAAACATCCATTCTAGGAGACCTGGAAGAAGGCTTTGGACTTCTTTTGATCTAACCTTGTACATTCTAGAATGTCACATCTACTGATTTCAGATAAATCTAATTAAGTAAAAAACATCAGTTAAGATCCCTCGGGAGGCAAATTTGACTTAATTTCTCAATGAAATAAATAGTAAAAAAAAATTGTTGGCCTTCTTAATCAATCTCATGTGGAGTGAGACAAATCTGGGTTCAAATCCCAGCTTTGCTACTTTTTTGTGTAACCTTAACCCTGAATCCTTGAAACCTTATTTAATCATCCTGAAATTCAGTATTCTTATCTGTAAAGTGTGAAAAACAGTATCTGTCTCATTTGCTTGGTGTGAGAAATAAATGAAATCCAGTGTATAAAATGCCATGTATCAAGTAGATTCTCAGTGAAGTTTAGTTTTCTTTCCCCAGTGAAGTTTAGTTTTCTTTCCCCATCAGGTTTTACCCAGACTTCCAAGTATGCAGCAGAATAGAGTTTCCATTAGCATTTGTTAAATGAATGAATGAGTGAAACTATTTAATTTATGAAACTTTCAAAGTAATCCTCCAATATACTATTCATCATGTCACTGTCATATTTAAGAATGTAGAAGACCTTAAATCATTAAACAAAGTAACCCAAAGTTCGCTACTGAGCATTTAGAAGTCTGGGACCTCCAGATCTCTACTGCCCCCAGCTCTACTCCTTTCCCACACAGATATGGCAGCCTCCCAACCCTTACACCAGCACATAACACAGCACCAATATGTAGTATGTTCTTACAACTACCCCTTGCTGGAAAAGAAGAGAAACCAACTGAACGAGCTTCCAATGGCCAAACCTAAAGCTATCTGAGCAACAAAATAAATAAAGTAGTATTGTGTTTCAACCCAAATTATAAAATAAACATTTATGAGTCCATGTAGATATAAATAAATGATTAAATAAATTAATACATGGGGGAGAAGAGACATATATTCAAATAACCCCTCACAAGAGATGGGGCAAAACTCCCCACTCATTAACTGGGCAGCTTGTAGTACTTTACTTCCAAAGAGAACAGTATGGAAAGGGAGAAACTTGACAATCACCACCTTAGCCAAGTGATCAAGGTTAACATTAATAGTTACATAACATTGAAACTATGTACTCTTGATATAACATGAAGAGAATAGTATTTCACCTCTGTGGTCAGCCTTTCAAAAATCTATAACTTTAGTCTAACTATGAGAAAAACATCATTCAAATCCTAATTAAAATATGAGTACTTGACCAGTACTCCTCAAAACTTCCAAGGCCATCAAAAATGAGGAATGTCTGAAAAACTGTCACAATAAAGAAAAGCCCAAGGAGACATGACAACTAAATATGATATGGCATCTTAGGGGAAATCTTGGCACAGAAAAAGGACATTGTATTAAAACTAAGGAATTCTGAATAAACTATAAAATCTATTAATAATAATGTCTAATTGTTGGTTAATTAATTGTAACAAATTTATCATATTAATTTGAGATAGTAATGATTAGAGAAACTGGGTGGAAACTACTTGGAAAATCAATGACTTATCTTCCACTGGAAGTTTCCATTGGAAAAAAAATTGGTCCTTGCTGAACACTGCTCTCCCATCCATTACACAGAAAGACTGTGCCTTCTGAGGCTCTTGGTCATGTTGGGCAAGCTCAGCTTCCAGAAGTAGACATGTATTTGTATCTGATTTGAGTGGAAGATGAGCTCCACAATTTGCCATTTTATCTCCATGCTAATCAAACCCATTTCCTTCCTGCATTCCCTTTTGTTCCTGCACAACCATCAGCAAGCTCCTTAAGTTCAATACTTTTAAAGTCAGCCTTTCCTTATTCTGACCCATTGTCTAAGGCCAGTTGCTTTTAACTCATAAGTTTTATTTTGAATCCAGTATCTTGACTCAATACCACTGTCTTTGTTCAGATCTTCAGCATACAGCATCCACGTGCTTTTATAATTTTCCCTGCCTCCAGCTTCTCTCCAGTTTCAATGCATCCTCCAAGGTCACCAGGGTTAGCTTCTCCAAACAGGTATGTGATGAAAGACAACCCTTGCTTAAACTTCTCCCACTCCTTTCAGATTGAATGCATATACACTAGCATGGATAGAAGGTTCTTTACGCTCTAAACCAAACCCACATTTCCACTTTCCTTCCTACCCCTTCCTCTGATACACCTTATGTTGCAGTGACACAAGGTTGCCATTGCACTTCCACAAATACATCTGGGATTCTTAGAACTTCATGCCTTTGTAGGTCTTGAGAGCTCTGACCCAGGAATGCTCATGCTACCCCCTCCATGTGTTTCCTCACTTGGTGAACACCTCATTCCACAGACCTTATCTCAAAGGTTACTTCTTCTGAAAGGTTTCTCCGATTCTCCAAAGCAGAGATCCTCCTTCATAGCACTGTCCATGTGTGATTGCACCCATTTCCACAAAATAGTCTCCCATATGTAAGGCTGCCTGCCACACACTTGTGTCCTCCATGCCTACAACAATACTTTTCATATGGTGAGTACTCAATAAATGTATTCTGGATTCTTCCATTAAATGACTCTTCATGGCCCTTTTAAACCACACTCCCAGGAGGCCCCTTTTACCATCATCATGCACCAGCACCTCCCTTCCCCATAAGAACCTTCTTCCAAAGATGATTTTATCCCTGTTCCTTCAGCTAAGGGTCAGCCAGGTCTTTCTGCAGCAGGAGTCAGCAGAATTAGAAAATCATTGCCACCTTGAACTTAACCACAGGTGGAGATGGAGTAGGCAACCAGTAGGTGAGAGACAGTAAGTGAGAGAGAGACTGTCTCTCTCCCACTTCGCAAGTACATGTCCTTTTGTCATTGTTATATCTTGCTAACTCAAAATGGAGCAGCTGTAGAAAGCAAGTGAAACTGCTTTTCCTAATAACTAAAATGTTTCATTGCTTCCTCTCTGACTAATCAGTTGCAGATTCCAACAGAGAGTAAGAGAGTGCCCCCAGCCCTGTCTCAAGCCCACAGGCTGGGGTCCTACTAACCTACCTAACATATGATTATCTTCATGATACTCAGAATCTATGAAATGTTCCTCCAAAGTAGGTAGAGATACCATCAGAAATACAGGTCTAAAAATGAATAATAAATCACTTATAAAACAAATTAAATAAGAGAAAATTATAAAATAAAGTAAATTTCCTCTAATAAATTATTCAAAACTCAAATATGTTCACACAAATTGGTATTAAAAAGTAAGTTTTGGTGTCAGCCTCTGGTCAAGATGGAGGCATAGGTAAACACAGCTAGCCTCCTCATATGACCACAGCAAAGATTACAACTAAGCTACAAAAAAAAAAAACTATCATCCTGAACTGTCAGAAAATTGGCCTGCATGAAAGACTGACAACCAAGGAATTGAGTAATTCACATTCATCCAGAGGGGAAAGAGGGGATGAGATATGGAGACATGCATAGATGCATCAAGGAGTGGAGACATGGAGATGCAGAATGGGTAGTCCCATGCCCACATGTGGCAGATAAAAATCGGGAGGAATGCCCTGGAAGTAAGGGATCCTGACCCCACACCAAGCCACCTAGCCCAGGGTTCCAGTGCCAGGAAAACAAGTCCTCACAGCTTCTGGCTGTGGGGGTCAGAGCAGCAGGAGAAACTGTGGGATTCTCAGGCATCTCCTCTTAAAGGATCTTCAGTGGACTTAGAACTTACTCAGACTCACTCCCTCTGCACTCCAGCACCAGAAGCTAGAAGGGCACCAGGGGCATACAGAGAAAAACTGAAGTGTCTGACATCAGGATGAGAGCTGGAGGACATCTTCCTCCTGAACAAAACTCCAGAGGCCAGTCAGCAACATGTCCCGTTACTAAGTCATCCCACACACAAAGCCACAGAGCAGCAACATTATACAGGAGACTTCATCAACCTGGTTCACATATGTTGCCCCACCTTGGCAAGTACCTAAGGCTCTGTCTCATCCAACTTACCAGTGTCCTTTTCTACAATAGGGCGTGCTACTAAAACAGGGAGTAAATACAGCTCAACCTAATACACAGAAACAAACACAGGGAGGATGTCAAAATGAAGAGAAAAAGAAATATGACCTAAATGAAACAACAGAAAAAAAAGTCCTGGAATAGAACTAAACAAAAGATCAGGCTTCTGGCCAAGATAAAGGCATAGGTAGACACACTGTGCCTCCTCGTACAAATGAAGGACAACAAAAATTTTAAAAAAACCCACAACCAGAATGGACAGAAAATCAAACTGTATGGAAGTCCAACAACAAAGAAGTTAAAGAAGACACATTCATCCAGACCAGTAGGAGGGGCAGAGAAAGGCAGCTCAGCAGAGAGGACTCGCATCAAGGCAGTGGCTGGTGGAGCAGGCAGTCCCACATTCCTGCACAGATGAATCAGGAGGGAAAACTGGAGAGCGAGATGGACCTCACAACCCAGGGTCCCAGGTCAAAGAAATAAAGCCTCAAACCGCTGATTGAAAAAACTTGTGGGGGCTGAGGTGGCAATGGGAGAAATTCCCAGCCTCACAGGAGAGTTGATTGGAGAGACCCACAGGGTCCTAGAATGTACACAATCTCACTCACCCAAGAATCAGTACCAGAAGGGCCCACTTTGCTTGAGGGTAGCAGGGGAAGTGACTGAAAGCTGGCAGAAAGCAGAGCCAGTGCCATTGTTCCCTCTCAGATCCCTTCCTCACAAACAGTATCACAAAGCAGTGATGTGGGTTGCTCCACCCTGGTGAACACTTAAGGCTCCACCCCTTATACATAGCAGGTACACCAAGTCAAAAAAAAAATGGCCCAAACAAAAGAGCAGATCAAAGCTGCAGAAAAAATACAAGTAAGTGATGAAGAGGTAGCCAACTTATCAGATGCACAGTTCAAAACACTGGTAATCAGAATGCTCACAGAATTGGTTGAATTTGTTTGCAAATTAGATTAAAAAATGAAGGCTATGCTAAGTGAAATAACTGAAAAGGTACAGGGAACCAACAGTGATGGGGAGGAAACTGGGACTCAAATCAACAGTTTGGAGTAGAAGAAAGAAAGGAACATTCAACCAGAACAGAATGAAAAAACAAGAATTCAAAAAAAAAATGATGAGAGGCTTAGGAACCTCCAGGACATCTTTAAACATTCCAACATCTGAATCATAGGGGTACCAGAAGGAGAAGAGGAAGACCAACACATTGAAAACTTATTTGAACAAATAATGAAGGAGAACTTCCCAAATCTGGCAAAGGGAATAGACTTCCAGAAAGTTTAGGAAGCTCAGAGACTCCCAAAGAAGTTGGGCCCAAAGAGGAGCACACCAAGGCACATCATCATTAAGTTACCGATGATAAAGATAAGAGGAGAATCTTAAAAGCAGCAAGAGAAAACTAGACAGTTACCTACAAAGGAGTTCCCAAAATTTCTCAAAAGAGACCTTACAGGCAAGAAGGGGCTGGAAAGAATATTGCAAGTTATGAAAGGCAAGGACCTACATCCAAGATTACTCTATCCAGAAAAGCTTTCATTTAGAATGGAAGGGCAGATAAAGTGCTTCTCAAATAAGGTCAAGTTTAAGTAGTTCATCATCACCAAGTCCTTATTATATGAAATGTTAAAGAGATTTATCTAAGAAAGAGAAGATAAATAATATGAACAGTAAAATGACAGCAAACTCACAATTATTAACAACCACACCTAAAACAAGAACAAAAGCAAACTAAGCAAACAACTAGAACAGGAACAGAACCACAGAAATAGAAATCATATGGAAGATTATCAATAGGGGAGTGGGAGTGTGGAGAAGAGGAAAAGGTACAGAGAGTAAGTAGCATAAATGGTATATAGAAACTAAACAGGGGGAGGTTAAGAATAATGTAGGAAATGTAGAAGCCAAAGAACTTATATCTATGACCCATGGACATGAACTAAAGGGGGAGAATGTGTGTGGGAGGG
Source organism: Artibeus jamaicensis (assembly GCF_021234435.1). Classification (NCBI taxonomy): domain Eukaryota; kingdom Metazoa; phylum Chordata; class Mammalia; order Chiroptera; family Phyllostomidae; genus Artibeus; species Artibeus jamaicensis. The sequence goes on from NW_026521887.1 coordinate 7,352,421, forward strand.
GATGTGCAGAGCAGAAGGTAACAAAGGGGGAAAATAGGACAACTGTAATAGCATAATCAGTATAATATATTTTAAAAATTTGGCCCTGGCTGGTGTAGCTCAGTGGATTGTGTGTGGGCCTGCAAACCAAAGGATCAAGGTTCGATTCCCAGTCAGGGCATGTGCCTGGGTTGCAGGCCAGTTCCCAGAAGGAAAGGCATCCCATATATTTTAACTAAAAGATTGGACACTTTGGAAGCTACCTAGTTCAGCGGTCCATCCAATACTTGCATGATCCATTCAATGCTTACGTGTGCCACAGCATCCTCCTAGAGGCTTTCTCATACCATGCATTTGAGTAAAAGAGAAATGAAAATCAAAATAGAAGAAAAGTTCAACTATGCTGCTCCTCAGAGACCATAATGTCACACAAAAGCAAATTAAAAAGGATCCCACCAAACCCACAGAGCCAGAAAGGAGATCAGTGGTTACTGGTTAGCCTAGGACTGGGAGGTATGAAAGAAATTGGGGAGTGACTTCTAAAGGGCACAGGGTTTTTTGGGGGGTGATGAAAATGTTCTAAAAATTGACTGCAGTGATAGTTGCACAAATCTGTGAGTGTACAAAAAACCACTATACATTTTCAAATGAGTGGAATGAGGTATATCTAAATAAAGCTGCTACCAAAAAAAAGGTAAAAAAGAAAGTAAGCTTAAAATTGGCTCCCTGACTACTGAATACCAAATGAATATCAAAGGCTACATTCACAGATTATTTTTCTGAAGTGTTTTTAAGAACTCTATATTTTATCACACTAAAGCCATTTATTTTTGTGCAGTTTGTCTAATAATTTGAGTTAAAGAGCATATGAGTTTTTCTCCTTGTTTTTGTTTTATACATATATTATCTCTTTTAAGTGGTCATTCTTCTTTCTTTTAATATGTGTATTGATTTTAGTAAGAGGGAAAAAGAGAGAGAGAAACGTCAGTGTGAGAAAGAATGTCATTGGGTTGCCTGCCATATGAACACCAACTTGGGATCAAATCCACAACCTAGGTATGTACCCTGACCAGGAATCAAACCCCCAACATTTTGGTGTACGGTATGATGCTCCAACCAAACCAACTAAGCCACATCAACTAGGGCAACAGTCATTCTTATTCTTCAACACACATAAGGCCAATGATGAGGAATGGAGCTGGGGGTAAAGATTGGCACAATATTACTAGACACCAGTGCTCACATTTTGCACCCAGGTATGTTACATACATGTCAGTAAAATTCCTCCCTTGATGAAAGATACTAATATTTCTCCAGTGGAACCTAAACCTGTTCCCCATGACCATGATAACACCTAATGTGGTTCTATACTGAATGTACAAAAGCAGTGAACATTACAGTTCAACATTTCCCTTATCAAATTTCACTTAGAAGCATGCCAATGTCAAAAGTTACTAATATATTAATAAGAATTAAAATTTAAAAATAAAAATGAAAAAACACACTTTTTTATTTCAATAAGTTCTGTATTTGATCATTAGATAGCAGTGATGTCAAAAGTTTTTTCCTTTGATTTTGTTCTCCAAGCTAATATTTGCACATGAGTTAGCAGCTGATAATAGATATTATGAAAATTTTGGCTGAAATAAAAATGCCAAAATTGGATGTTTTGGATCATGAGAAACTGATTACCTCCATTACTGAAGAGAAAATTTTGAGAAAGAAGAACAAAGTATGAGGGATCACAATACCTGATATTAAACTCTATTACAAGGCCACTGTAATCAAAACAGCCCGGTACTGGCATAAAAACAGACACACAGACCAATGAATGGAACAGGACAGAGAGCCCAGAAACAAACCTAATTTTCTATGGTCACCTAATATTTCACAAAGGGGGAAGAAGCATAAAATGGAGTAAAAATAGCCTCTTCAACAAATGGTCTTGGGAGATCCTGACAGGTACATGTAAAAAGATGAAACTTGATCACCAACTTACATCATACACAAAAAATATCTGAGGTGGATAAAAGACTTAAATATAAATTGTGACACCATAAAAGTCCTAGAGAAAAACATCAGCAGGAAAATCTCAGACATTCCACACAGCAATGTCTTCACTGATATGTCCCCTAAAGCAAGGGACATAAAGGAAAGAATAAACAAATGGGACCTCATCAAATTTAAAAGCTTCTGCATGGCTAAAGAAAACAGCATTAAAATGAAAAGAGAACCAACTATATGGGAAAACATATTTGCAGATGATACATCAGACAGAGATTTTATCTCCAAAATATATAAAGAACTCACATGACTCCACTCCAGGAAGACAAGTAACACAATTAGAAAATGGGTGAAAGACTTGAACAGACACTTCTCCAAGGAGGACATACGGAAGGCCCAGAGACATATTAAAAGATGCTCAACATCACTAGCCATTAGAGAGATGTAAATTAAGACCACAATGAGATACCACATCACACCTGTGAGAATGGCCATCATAAACAAGTAAATGAACAAGTATTGGCAAAGTTGTGGAGAAAAGGGAACCCTTGTGCACTGTTGGTGGGAATGCAGACTGGTGCAGCCACTGTGTAAAACACTATGGAATTTCCTATGAAAACTAAAAATGGAACTATTTTTTGACCCAGCAATTCCACTGCTGGGATTATACCCTAAGAGCCCTGAAACACCAATCCAAAAGAACCCATGCACCCCAATGTTCATAGCAGCACAATTTACAATAGCCAAGTGCTAGAAGCAACCCAAGTGCCCATCAGAAAATGAGTGGATCAGAAATTTATGCCACATTTACACAATGAAATTCTAAGCAGCAGAGAGAAAGAAGGAGCTTCTACCATTTGCATCAGCGTGGATGGAACTGGAGAGCATCATGCTAAGTGAAATAAGCCAGGCAGTAAAGGACAAATACCATATGATCTCACCTTTAACAGGAACCTAATCAACAAAAGAAAAAAGCAAACACAATATAACCAGAGTCATTGAAATTAAGAACAATCTAACAACAGGCAGAGGGGAGCAGGGAGGGGACAGTGGGGAGAAGGGTTTTCAGGAACTATTATAAAGAACACATGTACAAAACCAAGGAAGAGGGTGGAAGCAAGGGAGGGAGGTGGGTTTGGCTGGGGTGTGGGGGAGTGGTTGGGGGAAAATGCAGACTACTGTAATTGAACAACAATAAAGTAATTAAAAAGTACCAAAATATTACTTTGTTAAAATTTAGAGAATTAGATGAAATGAATAGACTTTTTTACAAAAAGCTCAAAGAATTGAAATAAATGAATATTGTTAAACTATCCCTGATTTCACTAAATAAAAACTATAATTATAATGTTTGCTTTCAATTTTAATGGAAAATCTATATAAAGGGAACACTATGTTTGCTATATTTTAACTCTAATTTTTAATGTAAGCCTCAGGATTTCCGTAATTTAGTAATTACTTCTTATACACCATTTAAACATTTATTTTTCATTTCTCTGTTTTTTAACAAACTTTTTAAAATCATTTAAGTGAAATGAATTAGTGGCAGAGAATTTCGTAGAAATCAGCAAATGCACTTAAAGTTGTACGATATAGTTATACCAAGTATGAGGTGAAATATTCATCTATCAATTCAGTAAATATTGATCAACTACTTTCTACATGATGACACTCTGCTAAGGATAAGAAATTCAGCGGTGAATTTGTGACAGCAAACAGCCAGTATATTGAAAATCTTTGCTCTTCAGTAGATTGAAATAGGTGATAAAAAATTCCAAATATTTTTTGGTCAAGAGATTTTCTTTATAATTTTAAGGAAATCATTTACATTTATATTCTTGAATGTGCTTGTAATATTGATTAGACCATCGTTTCAGATATAAAGTGTCTAAGAATCAAAGGGTATCAATTTTGTCTTCCTTTGTTTTTTAATCCTTTTAGTTTTAGAGTTGGAAGACCTTGTGCGGATATTTCCAAAGTGTATGGTATATATGCACACATACATAGTACACATACTATTATATGTATTGCATATCTATCCACACTGAAATGAGTATACCATGCTCCATTTTCAATAACCTAGAGCACAGGTGGCAAACACAAGGCACTGCAAGACACTATAAAGGACACTTGGGGGAAACCAGGGGGAGTGTGGAAGCAAGAAAGGTAGGTCAGTTTGCCTGACGTGGGGGGAGGGGTGGCTAGAAAATATGGAAAACTGTAATTTAACATTAAAATAATTTAAATAAATAAAAAATCTATGGTACATTTACACAATGAAATTCTATGCAGCACAGAGACAGAAGGAGCTCCTACCTTTCCAACAACATAGATGGAATTGGAGAGCATTATGCTAAATGAAATAAGCCAGGCAGGGAGGGACAGATACCATATGATTTAACCTTTAACTGAAATATAATCAGCAAAGAAAAAAGAAAACACAATATAAACACAGACATTGAAATTAAGAACAATCTAACAATAACCAGAGGGGAGGGAGTAAGAGAAAGTGGGGGGAAGGTTTTCAGGAGCTACTGTAAAGGACACATGGACAAAATCAAGAGGAGGTTGGAATCAAAAAAGGAAAGTGGGTTTGGCTGGAGTGTGGCGGAGTGGTGGGGGGCGGAAATTCAAACAACTGTAATTGAACAACAGTAAAGTAATTTTAAAAAGAAAATAACATGAACAGTTTTGTTATAATACATATTTGACTTATAAACTGATTTTTTGACGACTTCTTGTCCTCATTTTGCATGTGAAATTAACATCTCTGTTTTTTCAAATATCTAAACCAGGAAAAATAAAGAACCACTATAGATTTTTATGATTATAGGAATATATTGTTATTGCACTTGGATAAAATTATAATATTACCGGAGAAGTTTTAACAAGAAACAAATTGCTGAGGAAGCTATTAACTATTCAGCATTTCCAGTCCAGTTGGAAATACTAATATTATGTATTTGTGGGGATATAATAGGTATATTTAGTAGGAAATTAATATTTTCTCAGTGGAATGTCAGTGGGGTTTTTTATTTTGTTCTTAGCATTTTTGTCAGATTTCCATAAACACCAGTGGTTTTAGAGTTAGTACAGTTAGGTCTTTCATGTGATATATCTGTATTTAGAGGATTGCCTTCCAGAACCATTTATTATGGTTATGAGAGCTATGGTTATGGTTATTTCAGCAGATTGGCTGACCCATCTAAGAAATATATATCCATAAAATGGAAACAGACCTTTACTCAAGGGGTAGCCAGTTTCTTAAAATTTTTAGGGTGTTATTAGGGCCATGGGTGGGATTTGGGCTGCCATCCAGAATTATCAGTTTCCAAGGCATATTGATCCAAACTTCAAACCTAGAGTCAGACTAAAATAATTCAAATAAGGCTGAAAGCAGACATAGGAGGGGTATGATCAAATGGGAAATGTCGGTGTGTGTGTGTGCATGTGTACAGCATTTGTGCCTCAGTCTACCAAGAGGTGGGAAAGCTCAGAATAGGTGACAGCTGGGCTACATCTTGAAAAGTGACTAGGAGAATGTCTTATGGGTAAGGAGGGAAAAACATCACATAAGAGAGAAGTAAAGAGAGGTATAAAGTCACAGAGGTTGAGAAAGCCCTACCAGTTGAGGGACAGTGTTCAATGCAGCTAGATTATTCTATGCAAGGGGTAGGATATAGTAGTGTAATGTATGTAAATTTGTGGTATTTCTCCTGGGAGACATGAATGATTCTGGAGGAGCGTCCTCCAGGACTGGTTTAGAGGTACTAGCTGGAACATGTGACCATTTAGTTTCCAGAAGGGTGACTTAAGAGAGCAGAATGGTATGTTAGCTCACAGTATGGCTCATATTCTGGAGGTGACTACTAGTAATCACATCCTATCTATGCCCATTTCCAGCTTTCTGACCCTAGGCATGTTACTTACTCATTGGTAAAATGGGAATACTCACAGTATCTTAGGGTAATTGTGAGATTAAATGAGTTCATTATTTGTAAAGAATTTTGCATGAACCTTGCAAAGAGTAAGAATTACCTAAATAAAATAGTGCTTGCAACAATTAACATACCAGCTCTTTACCAAGAAAACCTATTCTGAATTCTAGGCCTAAAGGGACCTGTTTTTTACAAAAAAGATAATCAAAGAATCGCTGAAGTCTCTGACTCTAGAATCTTAATCTAAATCTTACTTACTTCAGGGAAGAATTCTAGTCTTCACCCAGATAGTAATTGAATTGGGCCTTATATAACAAATTATGGGGTTCCTCTCAAAGATGGTAAGTATCAGGCTCTCCAACAGAAACTGAATGTGAGTCTCTTGGTTTCCTTTAGTGGAGAGATGAAAACAAAGGTAGCAGACAGATGATTCTCAAGCAAAGCCAAGAGATTTTTTCCACAAAGGGCTATTTGAAAAGCAATTACTCCTTTTTGTAGGTGCTCCAGAAAGAAATACAAGGTTATTAGGAACACTTTTTAATTCACATAGCTCAGATATTTGGGGATAACTATGGCATAATTACTGAGTGATATGTCCAGGTTGCACATAAAATAAATTATTGTATCTATGTATGAACAAATGAAAAATAAACTACAATAATTGCAAAAACATTTAAAAATTTACAGGAACATTTTGCATTGCACTTTGTCTTCAATTTAAGCCTGTGACCCTGTGACATAAGGGTCATCAAACCTCATTTATGCAAGTAGAAATATAGGAGCAGGTGAGACAATTGCTTGCTAAATATTTTTTTATTTATATTGCTAACTACTACCCTCTATTCAATATAATGAAAAAGAAAATATGCCAATTTCATCATCATAAAATAAGTACATATCTACATGTAGTCAATGGACAATACTGACTTTTAAATTAAATTATACTATTCAATATGTCAGGAACAGTGTTTATTAAAATTGATAATTATAGTAATAATTTTAGAATAAAAATCTCTTACATATGTTTACAACCTACACACTTAACATTCCTTTAAAATGCAAATTAATCTGAATGTTTCAGCATATGTGTCTCTCATTATACCATCTCCCCTGCCTAAATATAACTTTAGCTATAAAAATAATCTGTGAGAAAACCTGGATAAAAATATAACTTGTATGTAACTTGGGCTGGATAAAAACAATGAAAATCTATTATCTCTATATTGATATCTGGAGAAATAAATGCACCAGAAAATATTTCATTTAGTTAACTAATAAATTGTCTTTTGAAGAAAATTAAAAGATCAGGAAAATAAAAAAGAAGAATCCTCCATAAAAGAAACTAACAAAGGGCTCTTGATGTGACAAATTATATAATCTTTCAATATAACTATGCTCCCCAGTGAAACTTCTAAAAGGTTCAGTTTAAATTTTTCAAAAGTTTGTTTCATATAAGCATCACCACATACACCAAATGATCCATTAAGGATGCTCCATTACAGCCTAAAGAGTTTTGAGTTAAACACTAAGAGTATTATAGCCTAAGTTAAAAGAAAATACACAGCTCAGTTTCATTTGATGTAAGTCTGTAAGAATATATTATCCACAGAACATTTGCTGCATTAAGGCAAGCATTTATACAATGCCTTCAGACCAATTTGGACGCTTGTGATCCTACTAGACCAAAGATCATTTGTCTTAAGATTTTGAAAAGTTAGTCGATTCCCATTATTCACATGTGAGATCTGCATATAAAGAATGTACATTGTAAACATGCCTAGAGATCTAAACTATCTCTGTGTTTTCATAAAGACTTTCTACTACCAAACCAACCCACTTTCCTGGCCCACACCCCCAAGAATCTCTGTCTTGGTGTTACTGAGACTAAGAATTTCAAGGTTTAAAGTACAAAGTGTTGGAATTTTCTCCTAGTTATCCTGCTCTCATATGTATCCTGCTTCCACCCATAGTCAAGTGTCCTGGAAACACCTTTAGACCAGAATAAGTGGTGTGTGCATTCTTGGAATGAAAACTGATAGCTGCAAGTCCCTGAGAATGTCCTGGACTCAAAATACTGAGCATGCCCTCAGAATGTTCTGCCATATGAGCCCCTGAAGTCTGCTCAAAGTTAACAGTGCAAAAATATCCCCAAGGAATCTTGAACAAGTGCCATGTTGAGAGAGAGAAACATTTGATACTCAAGAGGGCAAAGCAAAAGGTGCATGTCTTGAAGGTATTTATTTCTTGAGGGAATTTTAGACAGCTTTCTTCCAAAAAGCATAGTTATTTCACATTGGTTCTTTTATTTCCATTCTTATCAGAAATCACCAAACTCAGTTAGGTAAGTGGAAAGAAAGCCAAGGACCAAACTGGTTTGAAATAAGTCAAGAGTAATCAGAAAAGACTATATGGAACAAGTAGGACGTGAGCATTCATCTTTAGGATTTTACATAAGTGCAGAGGAGTGAAGAAAGGCATTCTATGTGTGTGATAGAAGGGTGAACAAATCATAAAGACAGGAGTTGCTGTGGAGTATTTAAGGAACAATGAGCACACCTGCTTCACTGTGTGGAAGATCTGTGCTGGGAATAATGATGTCAATGGAGGACAGATAGTAAAGGCTCTCAAATATTAGCCTAAAAGGGTTGGAATTTATCAGACAGAAATTAGAAGTCATTAAAGGCTTTGAGATAATGAAAACCACATTTCTGGAAGGCTGATCTGATGAAGATGTGCAAAAGAGATTTGGAGGCACAGGGTGAATCATGAAAAACTGGAAAATAGGAAATATCAATATGACCTAAGCCAAACCTCTCTCTTTAGCTCTATATGTTGACTTAATCTCAGAGGGAGAAACCCAAGCAGGTGAAAAATGAACAACTTTTCTCATCCAATGTCACTCTGACTGACCCCACTCCCTAATGCTATTTCAACCCATCCCCTAGAACCAGCAACTGAGGAGAATCCCAAGTCCAGTTCTCTGCTCCTCCTCTCATTCACTGGAGACATATAACTAGATAAGGAAAAGCCTTTCCTTTCAAAGGAACTGGATTCTGCTTAGCTGATAAGGGCCCTTTGAGATTAGTAAATTTCCACCTGGGATATGGCCAACTAAATATATCTGAATTGCCCTGAATAAAAGGCCTCAGTCTACCGAGGCTCCTTATCAAAGCCTCTAATCTTTCTGAGTATTCTTTATGCTATTCCCAGTCCTACTGAAGTTTTCTTCCACCTGCCTGTTAAGTTTAGGTCCAGAGTGCTGCCTAATGCCACATCAGACTTGCCAGCCTCATTCTAACCCTCTTTCCAACAAGACTCGTGCTGACCTTGTCTTGCTTGACTTTGGTTTGTCTCTCTAGCAGTATGGAGTTTCAGGGACCACAGTGGCTCTGGCCCACTTTCCCATAGAGATGCTGTCACATAAGGAAGTCGAAGCTATCCAGTCATAATGTGAGAAGATCTGGAACACATTAACAGCATAGGAAGAAAATAGGAAGCATCAAATAAAGCATGCCTGATTTCTCCTATCAGAAAAGTGGAACTGATAAAGGAATGCAATAGAAGATAACGTAGGTTTTGAGGAACTTTGTTCCTAGTATGGATGATAACTCAATAAGCAGTTCTTTTAAAGGAAAGTGGCTTATATAAAACAAAGCAAGATTTTAGTCTAAATGGAGCTTATGCATTGTCATTGGCCAAAAACCTCCCAAATTATGACCATATTAATATTTTAATAGAACCTCTTTCAAAATGCTCCTGAGTCTTAAGTTCAAGGTCATGTCTGACTGGGATTAGTAAAGTACCATTCACCACACATCTCTGATCTAACCCTGGGGTAATGTCTGTGTCAAACCACTTCTCACCATCTCTATTGCTACCCCCTTCAACCATACAGAGCTTCCTGCAGCATCTACTCCCTTCGTCAACCACTGCTCACCCCTTACCTAGTCTCCCAGCCAGAGGGATCCTTTGAAATCATTGAGCCATGTTACATTTGTCTTCTGCTTAAAACCCTGCAATGGTTCCCTCTTTCAGAGGAAAAACCCAAAATTCTCTAAATGGCATGCAAAGCCCTACGCATCTGTTCCCATCCTAATCTCTCCATCTTCACCTTCTAAGACGCTCCCCTTGCTCAGTCTGCTCCAGTCCCACTGCCTGCTGCTAGTCTTTTAAAATTTCCATAATAGCCCTGGCTGGTGTAGCTCAGTGAATTGAGCATGAGCTGTGAACAAAAAGGTCGCTGGTTCAATTCCCTCTCAGGGCACATGACTGGGTTGCAAGCCAAGTCCCCAGTAGGGGCAATGTGAGAGGCAACCACACACTGGTATTTTCTCCCTCTGTTTCTCCCTCCCTTTCCCTCTATCTAAAAATGAATAAATAAAACCTTTTTTAAAATTCCCAGAATAGTCCTTCTCTAGGGCCTTTGCTTTAACTGTTCTTCTGCTAGGAATGCTCTTCCCCAAGATACTCTCAAGGCCATTTTCCCTCAATTGTCACCTTCTCAGTGGGCCTCTCCTGACCACGCTGCTTAAAAATGAGGCATAACACTCTCACCCAGAACTCCCAGTGCTCCTGATGCTGCTCTGTTTCTTTTATAACACTTATAACTTCAGTATATCACCTACTTATTTATTGTTTTTCATGTTAAATGTTGGTTTCAACATACTAGAATGTAAACTCAATGAGAAGAAAGATCTTTCTTCTGTTTTGTTCTTTAGTTCTAGAGCCTGGCACTGAATAAATATTTCTTGAATGAGTGTAAGTAAATAACAAGTGAATTTTTTATCATCAACAAGAGTTTCCTGTGTCCAGGTCTTATCCAGAAAGAAAAATTTAAGTCCAGAACTGTGAGTCAGGCTACGGAGATTGTTTTCCAAAACTTTGACCTGAGAGAGCATATTGAGATCATATTGAGAGAGCTTCATTCAGTCACAGCACAAACCAAATCTCCAAGATACCAAAATTATTCATTTTTTCCTTTCAATAATTTACCTTTTTTCTACATATTTTTCTCAAAAATCTTTGAGTGAAAAGAAATTCAAGTATTACATACTTTACTAATATTTAAAGATAAAAGGACTTGTTTCTTGTGTTCAAGGAGAAGACAATCCAAGTAGGAAGATTGGAAAGTGATTTACATCTGAGTAGAGATAAGTTAAGAGCTATCTTCTCAGAGGAGGCACATTTGATCTCAGTCTTGAGGATGAGAATAAGTTTTGCAAGTGAAATATGAAAAGAGAAGACTTCAAATGAAGGGAAGAGAAAGAATTAAGGCCTAGAGACGTAAAGAGGCAGGAAGCCACTTCAAAGTCTTCTAAGCCATTTTTTCTGTTAATTCCAATGAAGGTAGATCACTTTTGAAAAATAGTTTAAATGAACACATGTAAAGAGCATTATGATTACTTTTATTTTTGGACTGAATTGTATAATCTGTATCTTATTCTTGAGATATAAAAAACAATATAGGATATTATGGGCATTTTGGGGGGTAGACCATAGAGAAACTTAATACCAGCATATTGTTCACTCCTGAATGATGTTGAAATTGGAAACTCCTCCTCCCTACTTTTGCTATTTCACCAAGTCCCATATTAACTCCTTTACTGATCTCATGGTCTCTACAGGGTAAAAATGAAGTGCAAGGAAGAGTGAAAATGTGAAAAAAGAAAAATCTAATAACTACTTGAAACATTTTTTCCTACTATTCCATTCTCTTCTATAGTGGCTCATAATTTTGATAGGTTTTGGACTCTTGAGAATTGATGAAAGTTGTGGACCTTCCCTCTAGAAAACTGTACATGTGCACCATTGGTCAAGGTAAAATCCAAAGAACAGAATCCACTCGGGCAATGTAGTTTTATCTTTCTACCCATTACAGTCTGGGAAGGCACACTGGAAGGACAGAAGGAGGTAAAGGAGTATAGAAAAGGGACAAACAGAAAGCAAGCACAAAAACATCTGCACTCTTGTAAATGTGCACAAGTGTAAATGTGCTCATGGACTCCAGGCTCACAACTTCCCTGGAGATATTAGAGATATTAAAAACACCAGCTTGGTGTGAGAGAAAAAATGAGGAACAAAGCACTCTGCATTGAGCACCAAAAAACCCCCAGAATGTAGCTATTCTTTTATGCCAACCTTTCCAGCTTACAAGGCACTCTGCGAAGGCTGAACTGTAACCAGGATCCTTCAAGGTCACAGGATACAGTCATACCACCTCAGCATAAACTCCCTCATCTAAAAAATGGGTATAATAATAAAATCATACCTTATCCTCCTCCTGGAATTTCTGTGAAAATCACAAGAGCATATATGGAAAAGCTCAGAAGCTCTCAGGTGCTTACAAATGATGGCTATTACTAGTATGTATGATTTGAACTATAGATCTTCTTTAAGGAATCAATAGTTACTTTAATAACCCACTTGAAAGGGAAAGTTCTTACCTACTGAAGTAATGTGCTCTAATCAATTGATAGTAAAGAGTGCCTAATAAAACCAGCTGCTTCATCATAAACCCCTAAGTATTATCTAGTTGATCAGGCAGCATTTCCACTAACAGATATCTATTAAATACAGGTGATTTAGCAATATTATTGTTTTTAAGTATTTTTTATTGATTATGCTATTACAATTTTCCCAATTTTTTCACCCTTTACTCTCCCTCCACCCTGCTCCCCCAACCCTTCAGCATTCTCCCCACCCTTAGTTCATGTCTATGGGTTGTACGTATAAGTTCTTTGAGTCCCTGTTTCTTATACCATTTTTATCTCTCCCCGTCTACTTTATGCCTACTAATTATGCTTCTTCTTCCCTGTACATTTCCCACCCTATTCCTGCCTTCCCCCTCCCCACTGAAATCCCTCTATGTTATGTCCATTTCTCTGATTCTCTTCCTCTTCTAGTTGTTTGCTTAGTTTTTGTTTTCATTGTTTTTCTTTTTTTTTAAGGTTCATTCGTTGATAGTTGTAAGTTTGTTATCATTTTACTGTTCATGTTTTTAATCTTCTTTTTCTTAGATAAGTCCCTTTAACATTTCATATAATAATGGCTTGGTGATGATGAACTCCTTTAACTTGACCTTATGTGGGAAGTACTTTATCTGCCCTTCCATTGTAAATGAAAGCTTTGCTGGGCAGAGTCATCTTGGATGTAGGTCCTTGCCTTTCATGACTTCAAATACTTCTTTCCAGCCCCTTCTTGCCTGCAAGTTTCTTTGGAGAAATCAGCTGATAGCCTCATGGGCACTCCTTTCTAGGTAGCTCTTTCCTTTCTCCTTGCTTCTTTTAGGATTATCTCTTTATATTTATTCTTGGGTAACTTAATGATGGCGTGCCTTGGTGTGTTCCTCTTTGTGTCCAACTTCTTTGGGACACTCTGTGCTCCCTGGACTTCCTAGAAGTCTGTTTCCTTCACCAGATCAGGGAAATTTTCCTTCATTACTTGTTCAAATAAGTTTTCAATTTCTTGCTGTTGTTCTTCTCCTTCTCGCACCCCTATAATTCGAATATTGGAGTGTTTCAGGTTGCCCCAGAAGTTCAGAAGTCTCTTCACTTTTTTGAATTCTTGTTTCTTCATTCTGTTTCCACTGGATACTTTTTTTCCTTTTGTTCCAAATCACTGCTTTGATTCCTGGTTTCCTTCCTGTCAGCGTTGGTTCCCTGAATACTTTGCTTTATTTCATTTTGGGTATCTTTCATTTGCTCTTTCATTTTTTGACCAAGCTCAATCAGATCTGTGAGCATTTTGATTACCAGGCTTTAAATTCTCCATCAGATAGGTTGGCTATGTCCTCATTGTTTAGTTCTGTTTCTGAGGTTATGCTCTGTTCTTTCATTTGGGTTATATTTCTTTGTCTTGGTACACCAGTCTAGTTGTTCTGATTGATTTTTTCTTTAATTCCTTGGTTGTCTGAGTTCCACACAGTTTGATTTTCTGGCACTTGTTGTTGTTTGTTGATTGTAGATTGATTATTATCCTCCTTTTGGTTGTGCAAGGAAAGGAAGGTTTCTACCTATGCCTCCATCTTAGCCAGTGAATCAGCAATATTATTATTGAACAAGTATATATGGATGTTCCGGATGTGTCAAAAGATTAAGCAAAGGAAACAGGAGCAGGTTCTGAAGTTCAGCTTCCACCAGAAATGCATGTTAAATTCAAGAGACCCCACTATAAGTCATCACATTACCCTCCCCTCTGCCCAAACTTTCTTTCACTACTTCTTGTAGTAATCCTCTTTAGCCTTAACATGCTCTTTGCCTTAAGGCTTATGTTGCTTGGCATTAATACAGTTAGACTATAGCTTTCTTTTTGTTTGTTTTTAGCTGGTATATCTTTCTCTACCCATTAATTTTCAATTGTTGTGCCCCTGTATTTTACATATGTCCCTTATAAATTGCATACAGCTAGCCTGATATTTTCATTTTGACCTTTTAACTGTAAAAAAATTTTTAATATAATCTCTTGATAGTAAGTGGTAAGTTTAATGTAATTATATCTATTGTGCTATGTTTTGCATTTTTCTGTATGCTTTCTTTTCATCCAGTTTTTACTTTTCCCCCTCAGGTCCTGCTTTCTGTTGGTTGTATTATTTTGTTTATATCTTTTCTGTACTCGATTTACTTGGAAATTACAAGTGATATTTTATTCTTTTTGTGTTTGGTATTGTAGTATTTTGACAAGCTGTCCCTATTTCTGGGTACATAAAAATAGGACAAGTAAGTTGGAATGATGGGAATGGTGTCTAGGCAAAGTTTGAGGGCAGAAGTGAGGTAATTCACTTCCAAGTCTGGCCATTCTCATGCTGTGTGTTGCTTCACTCACTTCCCCTTTCACGGTGTGTGCTGAAGCCCCTTACTGTAGTCAGTGGTATGCCAAAATAGAAGTCTGGGTTGCTTAGTGATCACTTTGAAGACAGTTACCCTGTCTGGATTTATTCATTACCTCAGCAGAGTGAAAAGCATATTTAAGGTCCAAAGATAATCAGTATATCTAAACTTCGGTGATCCTAGAATGATTTAAATTCAGACACCTCCTCCCTATCTTATGTATTATGATTGTGCAGTAATTTCATTTCATCTTGATTTTACTACCCTTCAAATGCATTTCCATTGTTGTTGTTTTAATTAGTTAATGTTTATGCATATTTGTCCACATGATCACCACTCTTTCTTCCACATCACTCCTTTTTGGGGGGTTCGATTTCTTCCTGAGGCAAGTTTATACTGATATTTTTAATCAAGAGTTTTGCTGAGGCTAAATTACTCAGTCTTTCTTTATCTTCAAATGTTATTATTTTACCTGCCTTTTGAGATATAGCTTAACTGAGCATAGAATTCTTGCTAACCGCTATTTTTCCTCAGCACTTTAAAAATATGATTCCAGCATATTCTGTTATCTATTTTTTGCTTGGTAAGAATTCTATCACTTTAACAGTCATTCTTTTGTAGGTGAGCTAGACCTTTATCTCTAGTTGCTGTAAAGATCTGTTTGTCTTTGATATTTTGAAATTTCATTAGGGTGTGTTTCGGTGTGGATTTATTTTATTTAGTCAGCTCAGAACACATTGAAATTTCCAATCTGAATATACTTCTGTTTGATCATTTTTTAAAGTTTCAATCATCAAGTCTTTAAATAATTCCCTTCCCCTTCTATCTCTTATTTCATTCTGAAATTTCTAGAAATATCTTAGACCCTCTAATTCTGTCTTCTATATCTCTAAAATTCTCTTTAGTATATTTTTGTCTCAATCTTTTTGTGTTGTATTCTTTTTTAAAAAGTTGACTTTTAGAGAGAGAAACATTAAAATGTTGATTTGTTGTTTCACTTGTTTATGGATTCATTGGTTGATTCTTGTTTGTGCCTTGACCAGGGATCAAACACAACCTCAATATATAGGATGATGTTCTACCAAACTAAGCCACCTGGCCAGGGCCTTACACTTCATTATTGATAATCTTGTTAGATTAATCTTCATTAATTCTCTCTTTATCTATTCACTGACTCAGTTTAACTCTACTTGGCCTTTATCTTACTTACTGAGATTTTTATTCTAATGACTACGTTTTTTATTTCTAGTAATTCTATTTGGTTCTTTGCCAAATATATCTGGACAACTTTGATAGTCTTGTTCTCATTTTGATACTTGATATCTTACTTTACACCTTTGATTGTGTTGTAGTCACTGTCTGATACTTCTATTACCTGAGGTGCTTGGAGCCTAAGACCATTGCTTATCTTCTTTGCTGAATTCTTCAAGATGAACTGTTTTTAACAGGTTTGAGTCCCAGTTCCATAATTAAATATGCATGGTATTTTAGGTGAATTACTACATTGAATTTCCCAGTATGTAAAATGAAATCAAGGATTGAAACACCTGTCTCAGATCATTGTTGCAAGTACTAAATGATGTAATGTGTATAAAGAAAGGCCTTATCATATGGGCTCAGTTCCAAAAACATAACTTTTGTTACTAGCATTCAGCTCTGAATTCTCTCTAGTACCTATCACAATGCTTGGCACTTAGATGTTGCTCAGTAAATGTTTGACTTAAAAAATGTAGATGAAAAACAAACTTAAATGAGCTATGGCAAATTTTGCTATATAATTATACAAATATTAGTACATCTTTGGCCATAAATAGCTAACTTATAAATATCTCAAGAATTCATTCATTCATTCTCTATACAAGAACAGCCACTGTTTTAGTAATGAGATACATGCTAATGAATAATACAAAGTTCTAGCCCTCATGCGATTTGCATTCAGTGGGGAGGAACTGCTAACATAAAATCATCTATTAGAAAAATGATGATCATAGCATGGAAGGAACAAAGGTACAAAGAAAGGAAGGAAAGGAAATGGATCATGATTAAGGTTTAGTCAGAGAATTAAACTAAAGTGACATGTTGGAAAGTAGTTAGGCTATTATGTTACACTGAGTGGACTTAATCTTTAGTGACAATGAACTGAGACCTAAAGTGTTAAAGGGAACAAGCCATTTGAAGATGTGAATAAGAGCATCTAAGCAAATGGGACAACAAATGCAGAGGCTCTTAGGGAACAGGCTTTGCTCTTCAAAAAAGCACACAGGCTAGTGTGTTTACAATGCAGTCAGATTAGGAAGAGGATGTTCTGAGATAAATTCTGAGGAGCAGACACGGGCCAGGTCCTTAGGGCCTTGTAAACTAGGATTAGGAATCTGGAGTTTATTCTATCAGCGCTGGGAAGCCATTGGAGATATTTGAGCAGGAAAATGTCATCATCTGAATTCCATTTCTGAAACATCACACTGGTTGATGGATGTTTTGAAAAATTGTTTGAAGAAATGTGGTAAAAACGAAAGCTGGGCAGTTGCACACTTTCTTTTTTTTTCTTGTTCAGGGTATATTTATTTTTTTAATTTTTTTATTGATTATGCTGTTACAGTTGTTCTATTTTCCCCTTCATTCCCCTCCACCCTACCCCCCATCCCCACCATTACCCCCCTTTAGTTTATGACCATGTGTCTCAAGTCCTTTAGATTCTATATTTCCCATGCTATTCTTGCCCCCCCATCTATTTTCTATCTACTGTCTATGCTACTTATTTTCTGTACCTTCTCCCCCCATCTCCTCCTCCCACTCCCCTGTTGCTAACCCTCCTTGAGATCTTCATTTCTATGTTTCCACTCCTGATCTAGCTGTCCTTTTTAGTTTGCTTTCGTTTTAGGTGTGGTTGTTAATAACTGTGAGTTTGCTGTCCTTTCACTGTTCATGTTTTTTTAACTTCTTTTTCTTAGATAAGTCCCTTTAACATTTCATATAATAAGGGCTTGGTGATGATGAACTCCTTGAATTTGATCTTATCTGAGAAGCACTTTATCTGTCCTTCCATTCTAAATGAAAGTTTTGCTGGATAGAGCAATCTTGGTTGTAGGTCTTTGGTTTTCATGACTTGGAATACCTCTTTCCAGCCCCTTCTTGCCTGTAAGGTCTCTTTTGAGAAATCTGCTGACAGTCTGATGGGGACTCCTTTGTAGGTGACTGTCCCCTTAGCTCTTGCTGCTTCTAGGATCTCTCTCCTTCATTTTAATTTTGGCTAATGTAATTATAATGTGCCTTGGTGTGTTCCTTCTTGGGTCCAACTTCTTTGGGACTCTCTGAGCTTCCTGGATTTCCTGGAAGTGTATTTCCTTTGCCAGATTGGGGAAATTCTCCTTCATTATTTGTTCAAATAAGTTTTCCACTGGTGGCTGTGCCTTTCCCCCTTCTGGTACCCCTATAATTTGGATGTTGGAGTGTTTAAAGATGTCCTGGAGGTTCCTAAGACTCTCCTCATTTCTTTGAATTCTTGCTTCTTGACTCTTTTCTGTTTGGCCATTATTTGCTTTCTTCTGGTCCACTCCATTGATTTGAGTCCCAGTTTCCTTTTCATTGCTATTGGTGTCCTGTGCAATTCCATTCATTTCAATTAGTTTCGCCTTCATATATTTGTCTAATTTGTCAGTATAATCAACCAGTTCTGTGAGGATCCTGATGACCAGTGTTTTAAACTGTGCGTCTGAGAGTTTCGCTATTTCTTCATTGCTTAGATTTATAGGCTCTGGGGCTTTGAGATCTTCTTGAGCCATTTTTGGTCTATTCTGGCCCTCTAAGTGTGCGGAGGGGAGCCTTGGACTCCCAGGTCGCTGGGTTGTGACGCTGTATGGGGGGGCGTGGTCAGAGTGGGGAAATAGCGGCGCCCTCTACTGCCGCTAGCCGCGGGGACCCACCGGCCCCGGTCCAACCGCCCACTCCCTCGCCTGTCCACTCACGTACAAATGGGAGACCACAGTCAACATGCAGCACCACTTCCCTGCTGTCTCCTCCGCGGTTGCTCGCCTGGTGGCTCGCTCGGTCGCTCACTAGGACCAACCCTGCACCTGGATTCCGTGCATCTGGATTCCGCGCCTGAGTCCCTCTGACTGAGTCCTCCTGTGCAACCCCTCACCAGCCGCTGGTTTCACCCCTTATGGGTCAGGCTGAAGAATTTGTTGTTAACAGACTTCCGAAAAGTTCAATTTTCCGTGTTCTGGCTGTGTTTTCTCTTGTTAATATTTAGTTGTCTCTAAACTTGGTTGTGTGAGAAGGCACGGCACATCCACCTATGCCTCCATCTTGGCGGAAGTCCGCACACTTTCTATATGACCTCGAATTTACTGAAAATTGCTGTTGCTGCTACTATTCATGTACCACCACCAACAACAACACCACCACCACCAACACCACCACCACCACCAACAGTGTGCCTACACAAAAAGTTCTGTTCTCATATAGCCAGCCACTAGTGGCCAACATTGGAACTGTTTTATCCTATCCCCTCTTTTTTTCTTTTTTTGTAAATTTTATTTAGTTATTTTTCAAGTACAGTTTTTTGTCTCTTTCTCCCATCCCAGCCTCCCCTGCCCCATCTCCCCACCTCCCTCCCACTTTCTCCCCCCTAGTACTCATCCCTGTGTCTTTCCACTTGCTCCTCACAAATCCCTCCCCCCTTATTCCCCCTTAAATTCCCTTCCCTTCTCCCCTCTGGTCACTGCCCCTTGTTTGTCTGTTTCACTGTCTTTGTTTTTGTTCTGCTTGCTTGTTTGTTATGTTGTTTAGCTATCTGTTAAAAGTGAGATCATATGTCTTTCAACACCTGGCCCATTTCACTCAGCATAATGCTTTCCAGTTCCATCCATGTTGTTGCAAAGGGTAGTAGCTCCTTCTTTCTCTCTGCTGCATAGAATTCCATTGTGTATATGTACCACAATTTTTTGATCCATTCATTTACCTATGGGCACCTAGGTTGCTTCCAACTCTTGGCTATTGTAAATTGTGCTGCTATGAACATTGTGGTGCCTAGGTTCTCTGAAATTGACGTTTTAGGATTCTTAGGATACAATCCTAGCGGTGGAATTGCTGGGTCAAAAGGCAGGTGGATTTTTATTTTTTCTGAGAAAAGTCCATACTGTTTTCCATAATGGTTGTACCAGTCTGCAATCCCACCAACAGTGAACTAAGGACCCCTTTTCCCCACAACCTCTCCAACATTTGTTGTTTGTTGCTTTTTTTATGATAGCCATCCTGACCGGTGTAAAGTGGTATCTCATTGTGGTTTTAATTTGCATCTCTCTGATAGCTAACGATATTGAGCATCTCTTCATGTGTCTCTGGATGTTCTGTATGTCCTCCTTGAAGAAGTGTTTGTTCAAGTCCTTTTCCCATTTTTTAATTGGATTGGTTGTCTTCTTAGAGTGGAGTCGTGTAAGTTCTTTGTATATTTTGGAGATTAAACCTTTGTGTGAGGTATCATTGGCAAATATGTTTTCCCATACAGTTGGTTGTCTTTTTAATTTAATACTGTTTTCTTCAGCCATGCAGAAGCTTTTTATTTTGATGAGATCCCATTTGTTTATTCTTTCCTTTATATTCCTTGCTCTAGGGGACATATCAGTAAAAATGTTCCTGCGTGGAATATATGAGATTTTCTTGCCGATGTTCTCCTCTAGGACTTTAATGGTGTCACGGCTTATATTTAAGTCTTTTATCCACCTTGAATTTATTTTGGTATATGGTGTAAGTCTGTGCTCAAGTTTCATTTTTTTGCACGTAGCTGTCCAGTTCTCCCAACACCATTTGTTGAAGAGGCTATCTTGACTCCATTATATGTTACTGCCCCCCTTGTCAAATATTAATTGACTATAGAGAGTTGGGTTGATTTCTGGGCTCTCCGTTCTAATCCATTGGTCTATGTGCCTGTTTTTATGCCAGTACCAGGCTGTTTTGATTACAGTGGCCTTGTAATACAGTTTGATATCAGGTATTGTGATTCCTCCTACTTTGTTCTTCTTTCTCAAAAGTGCAGCTGCTATACAGGGTCATTTATGGTTGCATATAAATTTTTGAAGTGTTTGTTCTATGTCTGTGAAATATGCCGTTAGTACTTTAGTAGGCATTGCATTGAGTCTGTATATTGCCTTGGGTAGTATGGACATTTTGATGATGCTAATTCTTCCAATCCGTGAGCAGGGTATATGTTTCCATTTGTTTGTGTCTTCCTTGATTTCTTTCTTCAGGGCTGTGTAGTTTTCTGCATACAGGTTTTTTTTATCTCCTTAGTTAGGTTTATTCCCAGATATTTTATTTTTTATTTTTTTGCTATATCGAGTGGGATATTTTCCTGGATTTCTGCTTCTGTTGATTCATTGGTGGAATACAAAAATGCCTTTGATTTCCAGATATTGACTTTGTAACCAGCTGTTTTGCCAAATTCATTAATTAGTTTGAGCAGTTTTTGGGTAGAGTCTATAGGATTTTCCATGTACACTATCATGTCATCTGCAAACAGTGACAGTTTTGCTTCCTCCTTTCCTATTTGGATGCCTTTCCTTTCTTTTTCTTGCCTGATCGCTGTGGCTAAAACTTCCAATACTATATTGAATACAAGTGGTGAAAGTGGACATCCTTGTCTTGTTCCTGATCTTAGTGGAAAAGCTTTTAGTTTTTGCCCATTGAGTATGATGTTGGCTGTAGGTCTCTCATATATGGCCTTTATTATTTTGAGGAATGCTCCCTCTATTCCCACTTTGCTGAGTGTTTTTATCATAAATGGGTGTTGTACCTTATCAAAAGCTTTTTCTATGTCTATTGATATGATCATGTGGTTTCTGTCTTTGCTTTTGTTTATGTGATGTATTACATTTACTGATTTGCGAATATTGAACCACCCTTGCATCCCTGGAATGAATCCCACTTGGTCATGATGTATGATCTTTTTGGTATATTGTTGGATGCGATTTGCCAATATTTTGTTGAAGATTTTAGCGTCTATGCTCATCAGCGATATTGGCCTGAAGTTTTCTTTCTTTGTTGTGTCTCTATCTGGTTTTGGAATTAAGATGATGCTGGCTTCATAAAAAGAATTAGGGAGTTTTCCATCCTTCCGGATCTTTTGGAATAGTCTGTGGAGAATAGGGGTTAGCTCTTCCTTAAATGCTTTGTAGAATTCTCCTGTGAAACCATCTGGTCCAGGGCTTTTGTGTGATGGGAGTTTTTTTTATTACTGCTTCAATTTCTTTTGCTGTTATTGGTGTGCTTAGATTTTCTGCTTCTTTTTCATCGAGTTTTGGAAGATTGTATTTTTCTAGAAATGTGTCCATTTCCCCTAGGTTTTCAAATTTCTTGGCATACAGTTCTTCATAGCAATTACTTACAATCCCTTCTATTTCTGTGGTATCAGTTGTAATCTCTCCTCTTTCATTTCTGATTGTGTTTATTTGTGTCTTCTCTCTTCTTTTCTTGATGAGCCTACTTAAAGGCTTGTCTATTTTGTTTATCTTCTCAAAGAACCAACCCCTGGATTCATTGATCCTTAGAATCGTGCATTTAGTTTCTATGTCATTTAATTCTGCTCTAATCTTGGTTATTTCCTTTCTTCTGCTTGCTCTGGGCTGTCTTTGTTGTTGTTCCTCGAGTTCTTGCAGGTGTAGGGTTAGGTTGTTTGTTTGAAATGTTTCTATCTTCTTTAGGTACGCCTGTATTGCTATAAACTTCCCTCTCAGGACTGCCTTGGCTGTGTCCCATAAGTTTTGGGTTGTTGTGAGATCATTTTCATTTGTTTCCAGAAACGTTTTGATTTCTTCCCTAATTTCATTCTTGACCCATTTGTTGTTTAATAGCATACCATTCAGTCTCCATAATTTTGGGTGCTTTGGGTTTTTTTCTTTGGGGTTGGTTTCCAATTTCAGTCCCTTGTGGTCAGAGAAGATGTTTGGTATGATTTCAATATTCTTGACTTTTTTGAGGCTCGTTTTGTGTCCTATCATGTGGTCTATCTTTGAAGATGTTCCATGTGCATTTGAAAAGAATGTGTATTTAGCTTCTTTGGGATGAAGGGCTCTATATATATATCAGTTAAGTCCATTTCATCTAGGGTGTTGTTTAATGCCACAATATCTTTGTTGATATTTTGTTTGGAAGATCTGTCCATTTTTGATAGTGGGGTGTTAAAATCCCCTACTATAATTGTGTTACTGTCAATATCTTTCTTGAAGTCCTCTAAGATTTTCTTGATATATTTGGGTGCCCCTCTGTTTGGTGCATATGTTTACAAATTGTGCTTTTAGCCTTGTTTCCAGCCTTTGACTTTTAGTCTGTGATGGTCTTTCGTCCCGAGGTGGGTCTCTTGTAGGCAGCATATGTGTGGGTCATGCTTTCTTATCCATTGAGCTATTCTGTGTCTTTTGATTGGAGCATTTAATCCATTTACGTTTAAGGTTATTATTGATAGGTACTTATTCATTGCCATTTTTGTACCTGTGATCCTCTCTGTCTCCCTCTTTTCCTTCCTTCCCTTAAAGCAGTCCTTTTAGTATTTCTTGTAGAGCTGGTTTGGTGGAGGCATATTCTTTTAGACTTCTTTTGTCTTGGAAGCTCTTTATTTGGCCTTCTGTCTTGATTGAGAGCCTTGCTGGGTAAAGTAGCCTTGGTTGTAGGCCTCTGGTTCTCATTACTTGGAATATTTCTTGCCATTCTCTTCTTGCTTGGAGTGTTTCCATTGAGAAGTCGGTAGCTAACCTTATTGGGGCTCCCTTATATGTTACTTCTTTTTTCTCCCTTGCTGCCTTTAAGATTCTCTCTTTGTCTTGGAATTTTGCCATTTTGATGATGATGTGTCTTAAAGTGGGCCTCCTTGGGTTCCTCTTGATTGGGACTCTCTGTGATTCCTGGATTTGTGTGACGTTTTCTCTCATCAAATTAGGGAAATTTTCTCTCATTACTCTTTCAAATACGTTTTCTATCCCTTGTTCTTCTTCTTCTCCTTCTGGTATTCCTATTATTCGGATATTATTACGTTTCATATTGTCTTGCTTTTCTCTTAATCCCTCTTCATTCTTTCTGAGCCTCTTTTCCTTTTCTTGCTCTTTCTGTGAGATGTTTTCTACTTTGTCGTCCAACTCGATAATCCTATCCTCCGCTTCATCTATCCTACTTTTGAAACTTTCTACTGTGTTCTTCAATTCGGAAATTGTATTCTTCATTTCCTCTGGTCCCTTGCTGATATTTTCTATTTCTTTTTTCATGTTGATGTACTTTGCAGAGAGATCATTGTAGTTCCCCTGTAGTTTCTGCTAGCTCATTGTGAGCTCTTTGAACTTGGTAATTAGCCTCTATTTCATCTAACATTCTTTCTGAAGTTTCTGCTTTTTGTTTCATTTGGGGATTGTTTCTTTGTCTTCCCATTGTTTGAGACTCTTCTTGTTCGTCTCAGCTTCTAAAGTTGATCTGTTCTGACAGCCTGGGTTTATGGTGTGACCTTCTGTGGTATGATACCTGTGAAGTTCAGTGGTGCAGACTCCTTCAAGTATCTTGATGTTCTCCGTCTCCACCTACTCTCACGCTGGTCCTCGTGCTGGTCCTCATGCTGGTCCCCGTGCTGGTCGCCTACCACTGCTGAGTGTCCCAGCTCCAGTAGCCCACTCCTCTGGCGCCCAGCCCCGTAGCTACGGCAGTGGCACAGGGGCCTCTAATGCAGGACAACATTCTGAACTAAAAATATATATAGGAGATTTATTTCCAACCTCCTTGGTTAATTAACATCATAAATTATCCTATTTATCCATTCGTTTTGTTCTTGAAGTGTTCGTAAATAGTTGTAAGGAAGAGATGAATTGATATGTATTTTTTCATGAAACGTTATGATTAATGATAAATTTCACTAATAAGACTGTAAACTTCATTGAATCTAGTCCAGATTTTGTTTTACTTACAATAAAAAGACATAAAAGTGCTGATTGCTTTCATATTTGCAAAAACAAAAAAAATTAAATTGAATAAGAGATATCTTTAAAAGTAGGACTTGAAAAAATTTGATTAGAGACCAAGAAGTTGCAGTATTTTAGGAGATTTCTGGCAACTGGGTATTTTTAAAAAAGGATAGGGATGCTGGGAAGATGGCCTCAGAGTAGGACGAAGTGGATTCTAGCTCCTGTACTCGTAGGTGAAAATCCTGGCAGATCTATAGAGAAAGAGCACAATAAATCATTGGTTACCCAGCATTTATGAAATTAAAAGACCAGAGATTGTGACCGACTTTGAAACACCAGACAGCAGCAGAATCAGCCACGAGAGCTGCGACACTGGAGGCCCCTGTGCCTCTGTCGTAGCAACGGGCCTGGGCGCTGGAGGAGTCAGCTACTGGAGCTGGGACACTCAGCAGTGGTAGGCGACCAGCACGGGGACCAGCATGGGGACCAGCATGAGGACCAGCGCGAGGACCAGCGTGAGAGTAGGTGGAGACGGAGAACATCAAGATACTTGAAGGAGTCTGCACCACTGAACTTCACAGGTATCATACCACAGAAGGTCACACCATAAACCCAGGCTGTCAGAACAGATCAACTTTAGAAGCTGAGACGAACAAGAAGAGTCTCAAACAATGGGAAGACAAAGAAACAATCCCCAAATGAAACAAAAAGCAGAAACTTCAGAAAGAATGTTAGATGAAATAGAGGCTAATTACCAAGTTCAAAGAGCTCACAATGAGCTAGCAGAAACTACAGGGGAACTACAATGATCTCTCTGCAAAGTACATCAACATGAAAAAAGAAATAGAAAATATCAGCAAGGGACCAGAGGAAATGAAGAATACAATTTCCGAATTGAAGAACACAGTAGAAAGTTTCAAAAGTAGGATAGATGAGGCGGGGGATAGGATTATCGAGTTGGACGACAAAGTAGAAAACATCTCACAGAAAGAGCAAGAAAAGGAAAAGAGGCTCAGAAAGAATGAAGAGGGATTAAGAGAAATGCAAGACAATATGAAACGTAATAATATCCGAATAATAGGAATACCAGAAGGAGAAGAAGAACAAGGGATAGAAAACATATTTGAAAGAGTAATGAGAGAAAATTTCCCTAATTTGATGAGAGAAAACGTCACACAAATCCAGGAATCACAGAGAGTCCCAATCAAGAGGAACCCAAGGAGGCCCACTTCAAGACACATCATCATCAAAATGGCAAAATTCCAAGACAAAGAGAGAATCTTAAAGGCAGCAAGGGAGAAAAAAGAAGTAACATATAAGGGAGCCCCAATAAGGTTAGCTACCGACTTCTCAATGGAAACACTCCAAGCAAGAAGAGAATGGCAAGAAATATTCCAAGTAATGAGAACCAGAGGCCTACAACCAAGGCTACTTTACCCAGCAAGGCTCTCAATCAAGACAGAAGGCCAAATAAAGAGCTTCCAAGACAAAAGAAGTCTAAAAGAATATGCCTCCACCAAACCAGCTCTACAAGAAATACTAAAAGGACTGCTTTAAGGGAAGGAAGGAAAAGAGGGAGACAGAGAGGATCACAGGTACAAAAATGGCAATGAATAAGTACCTATCAATAATAACCTTAAACGTAAATGGATTAAATGCTCCAATCAAAAGACACAGAATAGCTCAATGGATAAGAAAGCATGACCCACACATATGCTGCCTACAAGAGACCCACCTCGGGACGAAAGACCATCACAGACTAAAAGTCAAAGGCTGGAAACAAGGCTAAAAGCACAATTTGTAAACATATGCACCAAACATAGGGGCACCCAAATATATCAGGAAACTCTTAGAGGACTTCAAGAAAGATATTGACAGTAACACAATTATAGTAGGGGATTTTAACACCCCACTATCAAAAATGGACAGATCTTCCAAACAAAATATCAACAAAGATATTGCGGCATTAAACAACACCCTAGATGAAATGGACTTAACTGATATATATATAGAGCCCTTCATCCCAAAGAAGCTAAATACACATTCTTTTCAAATGCACATGGAACATCTTCAAAGATAGACCACATGATAGGACACAAAACGAGCCTCAAAAAAAGTCAAGAATATTGAAATCATACCAAGCATCTTCTCTGACCACAAGGGACTGAAATTGGAAACCAACCCCAAAGAAAAAAACCCAAAGCACCCCAAATTATGGAGACTGAATGGTATGCTATTAAACAACAAATGGGTCAAGAATGAAATTAGGGAAGAAATCAAAACGTTTCTGGAAACAAATGAAAATGATCTCACAACAACCCAAAACTTATGGGACACAGCCAAGGCAGTCCTGAGAGGGAAGTTTATAGCAATACAGGCGTACCTAAAGAAGATAGAAACATTTCAAACAAACAACCTAACCCTACACCTGCAAGAACTCGAGGAACAACAACAAAGACAGCCCAGAGCAAGCAGAAGAAAGGAAATAACCAAGATTAGAGCAGAATTAAATGACATAGAAACTAAATGCACGATTCTAAGGATCAATGAATCCAGGGGTTGGTTCTTTGAGAAGATAAACAAAATAGACAAGCCTTTAAGTAGGCTCATCAAGAAAAGAAGAGAGAAGACACAAATAAACACAATCAGAAATGAAAGAGGAGAGATTACAACTGATACCACAGAAATAGAAGGGATTGTAAGTAATTGCTATGAAGAACTGTATGCCAAGAAATTTGAAAACCTAGGGGAAATGGACACATTTCTAGAAAAATACAATCTTCCAAAACTCGATGAAAAAGAAGCAGAAAATCTAAGCACACCAATAACAGCAAAAGAAATTGAAGCAGTAATCAAAAAACTCCCATCACACAAAAGCCCTGGACCAGATGGTTTCACAGGAGAATTCTACAAAGCATTTAAGGAAGAGCTAACCCCTATTCTCCACAGACTATTCCAAAAGATCCGGAAGGATGGAAAACTCCCTAATTCTTTTTATGAAGCCAGCATCATCTTAATTCCAAAACCAGATAGAGACACAACAAAGAAAGAAAACTTCAGGCCAATATCGCTGATGAGCATAGATGCTAAAATCTTCAACAAAATATTGGCAAATCGCATCCAACAATATACCAAAAAGATCATACACCATGACCAAGTGGGATTCATCCCAGGGATGCAAGGGTGGTTCAATAATCGCAAATCAGTAAATGTAATACATCACATAAACAAAAGCAAAGACAGAAACCACATGATCATATCAATAGACGTAGAAAAAGCTTTTGATAAGGTACAACACCCATTTATGATAAAAACACTCAGCAAAGTGGGAATAGAGGGAGCATTCCTCAAAATAATAAAGGCCATATATGAGAGACCTACAGCCAACATCATACTCAATGGGCAAAAACTAAAAGCTTTTCCACTAAGATCAGGAACAAGACAAGGATGTCCACTTTCACCACTTCTATTCAATATAGTATTGGAAGTTTTAGCCACAGAGATCAGGCAAGAAAAAGAAAGGAAAGGCATCCAAATAGGAAAGGAGGAAGCAAAACTGTCACTGTTTGCAGATGACATGATAGTGTACATGGAAAATCCTATAGACTCTACCCAAAAACTGCTCAAACTAATTAATGAATTTGGCAAAACAGCTGGTTACAAAGTCAATATCTGGAAATCAAAGGCATTTTTGTATTCCAACAATGAATCAACAGAAGCAGAAATCCAGGAAAATATCCCACTCGATATAGCAAAAAAATAAAAAATAAAATATCTGGGAATAAACCTAACTAAGGAGATAAAAAAACCTGTATGCAGAAAACTACACAGCCCTGAAGAAAGAAATCAAGGAAGACACAAACAAATGGAAACATATACCCTGCTCACGGATTGGAAGAATTAGCATCATCAAAATGTCCATACTATCCAAGGCAATATACAGACTCAATGCAATGCCTACTAAAGTACTAATGGCATATTCCACAGACATAGAACAAACACTTCAAAAATTTATATGCAACCATAAACGACCCTGTATAGCAGCTGCACTTTTGAGAAAGAAGAACAAAGTAGGAGGAATCACAATACCTGATATCAAACTGTATTACAAGGCCACTGTAATCAAAACAGCCTGGTACTGGCATTAAAAACAGGCACATAGACCAATGGATTAGAACGGAGAGCCCAGAAATCAACCCAACTCTCTATAGTCAATTAATATTTGACAAAGGGGGCAGTAACATAAAATGGAGTCAAGATAGCCTCTTCAACAAATGGTGTTGGGAGAACTGGACAGCTACGTGCAAAAAAATGAAACTTGAGCACAGACTTACACCATATACCAAAATAAATTCAAGGTGGATAAAAGACTTAAATATAAGCCGTGACACCATTAAAGTCCTAGAGGAGAACATCGGCAAGAAAATCTCATATATTCCACGCAGCAACATTTTTACTGATATGTCCCCTAGAGCAAGGAATATAAAGGAAAGAATAAACAAATGGGATCTCATCAAAATAAAAAGCTTCTGCATGGCTGAAGAAAACAGTATTAAATTAAAAATACAACCAACTCTATGGGAAAACATATTTGCCAATGATACCTCACACAAAGGTTTAATCTCCAAAATATACAAAGAACTTACACGACTCCACTCTAAGAAGACAACCAATCCAATTAAAAAATGGGAAAAGGACTTGAACAGACACTTCTCCAAGGAGGACATACAGAACATCCAGAGACACATGAAGAGATGCTCAATATCGTTAGCTATCAGAGATGCAAATTAAAACCACAATGAGATACCACTTTACACCGGTCAGGATGGCTATCATAAAAAAAGCAACAAACAACAAATGTTGGAGAGGTTGTGGGGAAAAGGGGTCCTTAGTTCACTGTTGGTGGGATTGCAGACTGGTACAACCATTATGGAAAACAGTATGGACTTTTCTCAGAAAAAATAAAAATCCACCTGCCTTTTGACCCAGCAATTCCACCGCTAGGATTGTATCCTAAGAATCCTAAAACGTCAATTTCAGAGAACCTAGGCACCACAATGTTCATAGCAGCACAATTTACAATAGCCAAGAGTTGGAAGCAACCCAGGTGCCCATAGGTAAATGAATGGATCAAAAAATTGTGGTACATATACACAATGGAATTCTATGCAGCAGAGAGAAAGAAGGAGCTACTATCCTTTGCAACGACATGGATGGAACTGGAAAGCATTATGCTGAGTGAAATAGGCCAGGTGGTGAAAGACATATGATCTCACCTTTAACAGATAGCTAAACAACATAACAAACAAGCAAGCAGAACAAAAACAAAGACAGTGAAACAGACAAACAAGTGGGCAGTGGCCATAGGGGAAAGGGAAGGGAATTTAAGGGGGAATAAGGGGAGGGATTTTTGAGGAGCAAGTGTGAAAGACACAGGGATGAGTACTAGGGGGGGAGAAAGTGGGATGGAGGTGGGGAGATGGGGCAGGGGAGGCTGGGATGGGAGAAATAGACAAAAAACTGTACTTGAAAAATAACTAAATAAAATTTAAAAAATAGATAAATAAAATAAAATTCAAAAAAAGAGTGTTGTCCTAGATGTGTAATAACATCTGGAACAGCTGGTATGTGCTGAAAGAAGTTCACAGTTTTTTTTTCTTTCCTTAAGAAAGTAACAGTTTGAAAGATGAGGGCTTGTTTCAAATGGGAAAGCTATTTATAACTGGCAGTTGCCAATTGTTGAAGCTAGCTCTGGCTAATATATTTATATTTTTTCATACACACATACACAAACTGGCTTTTTCACCAGCATAATGGTTAAATCAGAAAACTCTCAACTTTTTCTTGGTTAATACAAATGAGCTCTTTTATATGATTTTTCAGTTATATAATAATTGAAATAACCAGGGCCACCAATCCCCTTGCAGAGGATTTTTCACTTGCAATAATGTTGTTAATTGCAACAATATAAGGATACCCCACTTCATTACACTGATACTCTCTTGTCCATCAAATTGAAAGATCTTAAAAGCAATGCTTACTCACTCAATTTCATTCAGGAAATGTTGACACATTATAGCAAGACTCTTAAAAATTATCTGCTGAGCATAAAGATCTCCTGCTTCTAGGTGCAGTTGAGACAGTTAATTTTTACACTAGGCATAATTAGATTGACTCTTACTTTGGGGATTGTTTTGACGGTCCATCCACATCAATGTAAAATCTGGATAAGAGATGGCAAAATTCATCTTTCTGGGAAAATTAATCAAAGTGTGATTTTTCCAGTAACTGTTAGTGGACCATAATAAGACAGGCCTGTTAAAAAACGCTGCGTTCTCAGTAAAAATCTTTTTCCCAGCCCAGACTTATTGCTGAATTATCCCAAAATACCTCGTCTCATGGGCACACCCTACATAAAATGAGTTAGGGGTCGTAGCCCTTTTCTTAGCAGAGAGTTGTCACAGAATCTTTCACCACCATTGGCAGCAATAAACACTAATTGGTACCCTGGGCAGCAGTCAAACAGAGAGGTCAGTGATGGAGTGAACAAGCAGAACAAATTACCCTTTCACCTTTGGAAGTGAACTTACCGGTTCTATGTGAAGCTGCTCTGTTCCTGCTCTCTCTGTTGAACCAGGAGGAATTTATTCCCTAAGGCTGTCAAACAAGAGTATTAGGGAAGGTCAGTTCACTGAGTGGGCAAAAACAAAGTTGCTGAGTTATGACATCGAACAGCCATAAAGAGGTCTCCCCATCTTTACCCCATTTTACATCATCTGTTCACATCTCTCCCTTTCACTTTCAGTTTGTTCCTATAATATTAAATATCCAGTCAAGGCCATTGTTCTGTCAGCATTTTTCTCTCCCTTGCTACAGAGCCCACACTGTTTATATTCATTACTGTGTCACTCAGTGGCTGGGAAGAAATGTTGTCAATTGTCTTAGCTTTGCATCTCTATATATTAATCCTACCTACTTCATGAGACATGAGAGTGTTGGTGTAAAAATGAGTAAAATAAGACCCATGCAAAACTTTTATTTTTGTAGAATATTAATTCTACTAAGTGCCCATATGTCTGTCATTCTAACATCTTTGCCTTGGCTGCTTTAAATCACCAGTTTGAGAAATCCTTGAGAGAACTGTCAGGGAACAATTAATAATCCCTTCCCCTATTACAAGGAGCCACCATATGACTTGGCATCACTCACAAGACAACAGAAGGCAAAAGAATGTTGGCATTCTGCCACCTTCAAAACTCACTCCTCCCTTTCACTTAACTCAGATACCAGCACTTTTCTGAAGGCTGAGCAGAGAGAAGCAGAAACAGAAGTGGGAATTTGATAAACAAAATCACAACAAATAAACTAGAGCACCTAAGAACAATAAAACTGAAACTAAACAAAACTCATTTACTTTCCACCTTTGCATTACTTAGAAAATACTTTTTATGTGAGTTGTTAAGCATTCACTTGGGAGAAATGAACTAAGAGATGGCTGGCCTAGAAATAATCCAGTCTTGCAGAGATGGCTGAGCCCAGACATTAGCCAAATCCAAGGGGGACCCTTCAGGACCATTTATAACTAGGTCAATATGTCAACTGGTGCTGCCCTCTACTTATGCACATTTTTGTTGGAATTGAAAGGTTAGCTCGGAAACAAAACTGCCAGTAGTGTGTAAGAAGATAAATTTGTTCTGCTTAGTCTTCATTTCCCTTCCTAGAAGGAATTCAAATGAAGGCAATGAAGTATCTGACCTGGACATCTTTTCATTCTCAATGACTGGCAGAACAACTGACAATTGCTAATGTTCAACACTGTTTGCAATATGACAAAAGATAAATAACCAAATGGTCAGTTACAGGCTAGTAAAGGAATAGAATTTATAGCAACTAATTGAGTTCATTCCATGCAGCCAAACTGATGTTCTTGGCTAAAGTCCAAAATTAAAGTGCCTGGAACCAATTGAAAAATGTGTAACACTAGCTAGGGAGGTGACATTCTTTCATTTACTGAAATCACCAAGCATTTATTGACACCTATGATGTTTCAGACTCTGTGCTAGGCAGCTGGGCACAAAAATAAAAAATATTTTTAATTTTTTAATAAAAATTTAAAAAAAGACTCTCTCTCTCAGCTTCAGTTCAAGTTTAGTTGAGAGGGTAGAGTTGAGAATGACAAAGCAATGTGAAATTGTGGTCCAGGCTACATCAGGAGAGGGGAGTTTACAGTGGAGGGATATCTGAGGTGGGTCATTGTAGAGTAAGCAGGAAATGAAAGTGAGAAGGGGGTTCCAGTTTGAGAGAGCAGACAGAAGAGCAAGGTATAGCCTACAAGAGAGCGTTGTGACCTTGGGAAAGAGTAAGTAGTTCATTAACAGCTTTATGAGAGAAACAGAAAGGAACAGAGAAGAAAGGAGGCAGAAAAGGTGGAAGGAAAGGAAAAGTGATAAAGACTAAGAAAGCATTGGTAAGAAAGTTTGACAAGAGTTTGCCTATCTGCCATCTAGAAACAGGGAACTATGAAAGAATTTTAAGTAGGGGAGTGACCTCCTTGGGTAAGCTGGTGGACAATGTACCTAATTTGGTCAGCTTAGTCAGTATTCATTTTGTTCCTTCTTCACTGTGTGTCCTTCTGGAAGCTTTGAATGAATAAATGTTTGCAAAGAGATCTTATAAGATTCTGCTTAAAAAAAACAAAACTGTGGAAAAGGGGTTGGAGTAGATGAAAATAAAGTCAGGGAGACTGATAGATATTTTAAGGGCAATATCTAAGAAATAAAACTGATTAAGCCTTTAAAGAGAAGATGAACTTGAAAATAACTCTGAGGTTTCAAGCAGGGCAATTGAATGCTTATCAGAGGAAGACTAGCACTATTTCTCATT
Organism: Artibeus jamaicensis; assembly: GCF_021234435.1. Lineage (NCBI taxonomy): Eukaryota > Metazoa > Chordata > Mammalia > Chiroptera > Phyllostomidae > Artibeus > Artibeus jamaicensis. The sequence continues at coordinate 7,385,988 of NW_026521887.1, forward strand.
CCAAAGAAGTACCTAGCCCTCAAAATTTTCATTGCCATTGAACTATTATTTGCTTAAAGACATAAGCAAGTGGCATGTTTCCTGTCTATTCCAGAAAATAGAAATACTTCAATCCACATGTCTCACAGACATCAAGGAAAATGTTATCTTCAAATATTATAATTTAGCAAATGTATAGTTTAGGTTTTCTGTGTCTATAGTATATGAGAAAGCAAATATAGAATTAAAGATGAAAACACAGTTCATTGATACAGTTCATTCACTCCTAATGTCACAGGTGGGCTCAGGTAACCAGGATCTTGGTGATCTCAGACAAAGAATTGAACACAACACAGAGTTTATAGCAGAAAGAGAGAGCAGATTTATTAAGCAATAGTACACTCCACAGAACATGGGAGCAGGCCAGTTCTGAGCAGAGATCAACTTCAGGGACTGGAGGGAGTTTATTCTTATTGGCGGATATTTTCTGGCTAGTTTTGGCAGGCTTTTATTGAACATGTACAAGTAGCTGTACTACTTTAAAGCTATTGTGCATGTGGTCTCTCATAATTTTCCTTGATTGGCCACCAGAGAAGGGGGTTACAAAATATTAATTTACTATAATCCTATTATAATGAATCAGGGGTCATGTGGAATCATTTGTGCAGGTGCATTCATGAGTCACCATGATTCAGCGCTTTTCCAGAAATCGGGAACAAATGGTCTTAGAAATGAGAGCTTTGTCTTATATCGCTGTCTTTTATCTTAGGCCTGGGGCACTCCAGAGTTTCCTCCTTCCTATCTCCTGCCTCACTAACTTCCTGATCCTAAACACAATCTCATCTTTTTAAAGATTTTATTAATTTATTTTTAGAGAGAGGGGGAGGGGTTAGAAAGAAAGGGAGAGAAATATCAATGTGTGGTTGCCTCTCACAAGCCCCCCAACTGGGACCCTTGGCCCACAACCCTGGCATGTGCCCCATCTGGGAATCAACTGGAGACATTTTGGCTTGTAGGCCAGCACTCAATCCACTGAGCCACACCAGCCAGGGCAGCAATTTCAATTTTATCTCACCTAAGAAGTGTGTACATTAGTTTTTTGATTAAAGGAAGAGCTCAAAAACCTGTGCAACCACTCAAGGTCCAAAAACAATGAACAGTTATAGAAAGGCAAACCACACTTCATGTGAGTGTAAGACAGATAGTAGTGGCAGCAAATGTCTGGGCCAGTGGTAGGCCCCTCCCACAGCCTTGTAGACATTTGCCTCTTCTGCCCCAGGCCATGGGGATCCAGGCCTATACATTATTCATTTTTCCTTTCTCACTCAGAGAACACACTTTCAAATACACAAACAGATGGGTAGACATAACTATGTAAATAGTACCTTTCCTACTGCAAAATATACCTGAAATATCACATTTTCTCAAGTTTTCCTTCAGACATTTTAAATACTCAAAACCAGGTAAAAATTTTCGATTCATGCTTAACAAGGACTCCACTATATAGGAGTCTTATTCGATTTCAAGAAAAGATATTTTTAAAAGGTTATAAGCTGCTTAAGTATGGTCCCACACAAGTTATTTTATTTGGTTTTTAGTATATTTCAAAACTACATAACTGGCTCCAGCAAAAGTTTCATTTTATGTTTTCACTCTCTTTTCTCTCACAATAATAGGAAATTAAAGATAAAATGTGTATTAGTATTTATGTTATGAAGACTGCCGGCCAAGATGGAGACGTGGATGGAAACATTGTGCCTCCTCACATAACCACGTTTAAAGACAATAAAGTTTTAGTAACGAAAACACAACCAAAACACAGAAAATTGAACTATACGGAAGTCCAACAACAAACAGTTCAGCCAGACCGGTAAGAGGGGTGGAGCCAGTGATTGGCAGAGCGGATTTGCACAGGAAAACTCAGCCGGACTGACCCAGGCGCACTGGCAGCGGTTGGCAGATCCCAGGCATGGGATTGCCATGGGCAGACCCAGTGAGGGCGCAAGGTGGCAGGCTGACTGCAGTCACACATTCTTGCGCAGATAAATCAGGTGAAGGAGTGAGCAGTGAGACAGACCACGAAGGCCCCACTGGCGTGAAGCAGCAGAGGGGACCACTATTGACCCTCTTAGACCCCGCCCCCACATGCAGCGTCACAACCCAGCGACTGAGTTGCCCCGCCCTGGTGAACACCTAGGGCTCTGCCCCTCATACATAACAGGTGTGAACAGACCAAAACATTATGGCTCAAGAAGAACTCAAAGCCCCAGAGCCAATAACTCTAAGCGACAAAGAAATAGCCAACCTATCAGATGCACAGTTCAAAACACTGGTGATCAGGATACTCACAGAATTGGTTGATTTTAGTCACAAATTAGAGGAACATATGAAGGCTAAACTAATTGAAATGAAGGGAAATGCACAGGAAACCAATAGTGATGGAAAGGAAACTGGGACTCAAAACAAGGGAGTGGACCAGAAGGAAGGAACAAATGACCAAACAGAAAAGGATGAAGAAACAAGAATTCAAAAAAATTAGGAGAGGCTTAGGAACCTTCAGGACACCTTTAAACATTCCAACATCCGAATTAATAGGGGTACCAGAAAGGGAAAAGGAACAGTGACAAGGGGAAAACTTATTTGAACAAATAATAAAGGAGAATTTCCCCAATCTGGCAAAGGAAATAGACTTCCAGGAAATCCAGGAAACTCAGAGACTCACAAAGAAGTTGGACCCAAGAAGAAACACACCAAGGCACATCATGATTACATTAGCTAAGATTAAAATGAAGGAGAGAAGCCTAGAAGCAACAAGAGATAAGGGGACAGTCACCTACAAAGGAGCTCCCATTAGACCATCTGCTGATTTCTGAAAAAAGACCTTACAGGCAAGAAGGGGCTGGAAAGAAGTATTCCAAGTCATGAAAGACAAGGACCTACATCCAAGATTGCTCTATCCAGCAAAGCTTTCATTTACAATGGAAGGGCAGATAAAGTGCTTCTCAGATAAGGTCAAATTCAAGGAGTTCATCACCACTAAGCCCTTATTATATAAAATATTAAAGGGACTTATCTAAAAAAAGAAGATAAAAAAAGATGAACAGTGAAAGGACAGCAAACTCACAGTTCTTAACAACCACACCTAAAACAAAAGCAAACTAAGCAGACAGCTAGATCAGGAGCAGAACCATAGAAATGAAGATCACATAAAGGGTTAGCAACAGGGGAGTGGGAAGAGGAGAAGGGGGGAGAAGGTACAGAGAATAAGTAGCATAGACAGTAGATAGAAAATAGATGGGGGGAAGGCAAATAGTATGGGAAATATAGAATCTAAAGAACTTGAGACGCGTGGACATAAACTAAAGGGGGGGTTGTGTGGGAGGGGTGTGTGTGCAGGGTGGAGGGGAATGAAGGGGGGAAATAGGACAACTGTAATGGTGTAATCAATAAAATATATTTTTAAAAAATCATAAGGAAAAAATATTTATGTTACAAATGTAAATAAACACAGATAACTCAGAAAACATTTTATTATGGTTCTTGAAGTTATTTTAATTTATTCATGTTGTTCTCATGCAAAATCATACATTCTTGTCCTTTATTCTAAATATGTAGTTTATTGGGGGATGGATGTGAGTAAATATCTGCAAAGAGAATCTTTATTTTTGCTTTTGTTAAATTTGTAAACCAATAAACTGAATTATTAAATTGCTTTAAATATACTCACAGTGAAAAGCTTAATTTCTCTCATTGTATTTCTTAGTAATACCTATTATGATAGCTAATTAAATTGTAATGGGGTGAAGAAATAATTCCCTTGAAATTAGGAAAAAAGCCCCCATAATCCTTGATTGGGGGAAGGGGGAAGTGAATGATACATCGAATAACAGGGTAAATTAATAGCCATGAGTTCCTGAAGGGAAGAGGGCTCTTGCCTTGGGCAAATTGTATATGTGGCTGCGAAAATGCTCAGGGACTCATGACATAGCTGAGATATGGAGCCTACACAAGAGGCAGGGGCAGATGCCCACCCCAGATGTCTGTGCATCCCTGGGAACATTTGCCCTGATTAAAGATGGCAAACAAAAGAAGGTAAAAATACAAGGGAATTGGCAAAAATGGTACATCATAGGAGGGGCCAGATATGAGGTCATGCAGAGAGTTCTGGGACAAGCATTTATATGAGCACCCACTGTAGGAGAGGAGGTCCACCACAAGGTCTGGTGTGTAAGAGGAGAAGCTAAGTGGTCTGCAGTTAAGAAGAAGTCTAACTGGAGAAGAAGGTGACAGAGCTGATGGAGCTGGGGGGTACCCGCATAGCCACCCACATTTGCAAAAGATGCTTGGAGCTGAACTTTGACCTGGAATGCTGATCTGCAGACTTCTGCTTCTCCGAAAGATGGTAGCCTCTGACTGGCTTGTTCTTAAACCAGCCTGGTTTGGCAAAGAGGTAAGACTATGTGTTCTTGAGTGGTTTTTAATGGAGCAGGACTTAACAATAGAAATCTGCCATTATTCCAAATCTGTATAACCTTTATATAAACCACCCTTTACTTTTTTCACCAAACTGTTGCATTTGAAGTCTCACTTCTTTGTTGCAGGCAATCGAACCCCACAGCTATTCCAGAACAGCACTGGTGGGGTTCTATAACAAAATAGACTATTCACAATCTACTCTGCCTCCACAAAGCCATATTCTTCTTTCTCTTCTGTTTACCACCTGAAACATACCAAAGATGATCTGAAGCATGGGCAAATTTTTCTTTTGTAGCTAAGATTTTTTATTGTTGCTATTTCTATTGTTCTATAAACACTAAAATGATCTTGTACATTTTTTTTGCCAGATGATTCTTTTTTTTTACCACTCTCTTTTTTCCTCATTGTTGTTCAGGTACCATTGTCTCCATTTTCCCCCCTACCACTCCCCTCCACCCCAGCCATCCCCACCTCCCATCCTCAGTCCTATCCCCCCCTGGCTTTGTCCCTGGGTAAATTAAATTCCATATGAATTGTGCCTGGCACTTGTAGTTTGTCTTTACATTCAAAAAGGGCTTTTTCTGACAAATCTCTTATAAGTGAACTTGAAGAAAACAGAAATGAGATGGGCAAATTGAGCATCCTTCACAATGCCTCCTTAACAGAAGACAATTAACGATGTCCTCCTGCTCAGTTTTACCCAGACTGGATTTGTTAGTGGCAAACAATTCCCTCTTCCTAAGCCCTGCACAAAACATTTTAAGGATCTAACTCCCAACGTAACAGATTTCTTGACATCTAATCACAGCTGTTTGGTTGTATTGCTGATAGTCTATTAAAATTCCAAATCAGTGTATTAATGTCTATGTATTTTTTCAGTGAATAAAAACAAAAATTCTAACAATTCTCCTTTTAAATTAGTAACGGAGCTGGAAACCATCAAAATGGTAAGGCACAAAAACCTGGAGAATTTAAATTGCTATCAAAGGAAAGAAAAACAAAAAAGCGTTGTGACCATTCAGTGTAGCAACAACCTCTCTCCTAATAAAAGCAAAATGTCCTGCATTCAATATTGACCAAGGCAAAAGAGAGAAAATATGCATATTAAAGATTTTTCACCTGAGTTTCCATTTTCATTTCACAATCTGTAGCGTTAGGAAAAAGTGAAATAAATTTAAGGTTACAAATCTTATGTGCCTACTTCCACAAAAGATTTGAAATAGTTTAAAACAAGATAGTATGGTAGGTGATCTTTCAAGAGAAATAATTTTTGTAGAAGGAATTAAAGTTAGTATGTAAAATTCTTTCCCTGATACCATTGTGGAGGTCTATGCTCTCCTTTGAAAGCTAACTACATAGTCAATAGAAAAATTGCTATGTGGGCTGTCTGCAAGGGGCTGGGTATGAAACACTGGCCCATGAGAACATTGTCCAGGGCTACAATTACTTCCTAGAAAAGTAGGTCACTTCTGTGGTCCATCAGGAAAATCAGGAAAGAATTATTTTGGGGGGATATATGAGGCAAGCAGATTTCTGTTCCATATATAAATATACTTTCTCATAATTAGAATGTACTGCCTTGTCAGAGATAGTGGTCCCCTCCCTGAAAGAATTTCCATTCACAATCTATTTATAATATCTTAGAAGGTAATTTTGCACTAAATGAGGGGTAGGACTCCTGACCTGTAAGTTAGCTTTAAATTCCAGGTTCCTAATAGTCTACAAATTTGGTTATTTCATAACATATTACACTTAAAAATTTTTTGGATGAAAATCCTGAATCATTTCTGGAGCCATTGGGAGCTTTCTTCAAAAGCAGCCCAATATGCCAAAAACACTTAAAGTAATGCAATCGCTCTTGGTTTTTTCCTTTAGCTTGACACATCTCACTCCCTGCTGAGTCTTCCTTTCTTATACCTGCCCACTGCTTTGTGAAAAGCAGAACCCTCCTTCTGGAATGCTGAACTTCTTGGGCCCTTCAAAAACGGTGTAGTGACATTCAGCAAAGGACATAGTTGGCATATAACATGGTAACATTCCAATTTCTATTGACTAGATAAATTAATATTCCAGTGATGAGGTGAAGTAGAATATTTTCTTTCTTCCAAAAACAATTAATCTGTATTGACTGAGCTCTAAGGAAAATGTATCCTAGGCTATGTCTGAGGTTGTTTCAATACAATTGGAGGTTTTCATGTGGAAAATTTTCTATTTAATGATTACATACAATGAAAAAACTTGGAATTCATAAGTGATTCAGTAAGTCATAAGCCATGAAGAATGTAAAAAGGGCCAGATGAGAGACAACCTGAGCATGATTAGTCATGTATACCAAGCCAATACTTCCCCCAAAGTGCCAACCAACATATATCTACACAAGAATTTACCCATCCAACCTCTGGTAATTCAGTGAGTTGAAGCAGAGCCAGGGAAATAGCATTTCTCTAAAGCTTCACAGGGGTTGTGATTTGATGGGGACACCAGCCCGCAGTGTCCACATCATTATGGATGAAATGAAACATTCACACGGACTACCAAGTCCTATGGAGGAAAAGAGACAGCCTGGCTTTTTCTCTCAAGGGGAGCAAAAGCCTAAGCCGTTGTCATGACCAGCCTTTATTGGGTTTCTCTGCACATTATATGATGGCCTTTATTTACTATGCACAGGTTGCTTTAGGTGGTTACCTTTTATAGAAAACAAAGGAGCCAATGCTGCTAATGACATCACAGAAGAAGGATATTTGCAAGTGAAAAGGTAAAAGTGGTTGAACAGGTTACACTCCTCCTTGGAAGGTTTAGCATGGATCTTAGGAAGTTATTTTGCAGTAAATCCAGGTGAGGGAGTTTTTAGCAAAAAGCAAGACTCAAAGCAGCCTAGGCTCCTTGCAGGCCTAATTCCTCACAGGAGAACCTATCCGTGGGTATGGGTCCTGTGCATCTCTGAGTGGGAGCTGCGCCCATGCCATGCAGAACGGTCTCCTACAGTGATCAGCAACCAACATTGAGAACTACTGCTCTGAGCCAGCATGAGTGTGCACTCATATTAAGAAAATGGACATCTCCCTCCACCTTTAATTCCAGAATTTTCTAGTTGCCTTTATTTTTAAATTATTTTTTACAATGATGATGATGAATTCCAGTTTTAAATTAGGTCATGGAAATTATCTAGTGTGAGGTATTAATATGTCAATTTAATGAAAGAATATGACTCTAATTCATCACAAGTTTGAAAAGAGGCCCTGGCCAGGTGCTCAGTTGGTTAGATCATTGCCTCCATACACCAAAGTTGTTGGTTTGATCTCCAGTCAGGGCATATACAAGAAGCAACCAATGCATGCACAAGTAAATAGAAGAATAAATCTATCTATCACCTATGTATCTATCTACTTTTCTCACCAATTTAAAAAGTTGAAAAGAAAAAATACTATACCCCACTGCCAAAAAAACAAAAACACTTCAACAATGCCAACATCTTCTAGCTTATTGAGCACAAGGAACAATGTTCGTGCCCAGATACATATCTCAATAATGAAATCAAGAATTATTCTTAAAGGCTAAACTCCCCTGATCCCATCCCAGGCTGACAAATTCTCAGCACCACCAGAAATTCTACCCCAAATGCTGGCACTATTTGTGTATATCAGAACTTCCCTTTAAAGACAATCTAAGGTCGAGAGTCAACTCTTCCATTAGGTGTATTGACACATTTTTAAATTGAGACCTTGTCTTAATATGGAGCAATTACATGCTGTAGCAATAAAATTAAACATTGTCACTTCTGTTCTTTAATAATGTACAAGTATTTTATATTTAGAGTCTACAAGCTAGAATTTTAAGAAATATCCCTTAAATCCTTGTGAAATAATCTCTATATACTATTGCTCTCACTCTCTCTTCACTTCATAGACTATTTATAACTGTGCTTAAAGTATTAAGCTCAAAATAGACATAAATGATGCATAAACATAAGAAAACATTAAGTGTAAGCCAAAAGGTTATTCTGTATCATGCATTTTCAAAAAAGTTGTTTTCCCAACAACTTAGAAAGGATGAAGCCTACAGGAATTTACCAAGGGGGTTCATGGAAGGTCTCATGACGAAAAGCCCAGGAAGAGGCCAATTTTAAAATGAAGATCATCAGATACAATAGAAAAAATGAATAGAGGAGACAGAACAAATAGATGGAGGCATTTCCCTTATGTGCCAAAATACCCAGTGTTTCAAATGATAACACTGAAGTACAATGTGACCTAACAGTGGTTCTGAAAGTGTGCTCCCCACACCGGGAGCAGCAGCATCACCTGGAAACCTGTTAGAAATGTCCCAGCTCTACTAAATCAGAGACTCTGGGGCTGGAGCCCAGCTTAATAAGCCCTGCAGGTGGTTCTGGTGCACACTCAAGTTTGAGAATTACTGTATTACCAAAAGATAAAGAAAAGAAATCTGACAAGTCTGGCTAGATATTTTCTTTCAGACTACAAGAAACAAAATTTCTCTTCCTACCCCACCCAGGATAGTCTCTTCTGGCTGCCTCTCTCCATCCTCTCATAGTCTTCTTCTCTTCCCTCCCCTCCCATTCCCCTCTCAAAAGTGCACACACACACATGTGCACAGCCAATGAACACCTGTATAGCATTCATAAAACTGAAAACCAGCCCTTAATTTTTTGTCTCAGAGAGTTTATTTCATAATGTATGCAGTGCTGAAACAAGGGGTAGAATTTAAACAATCCCTAATTAAGGAGGACAGCACCACTTATTTATCATATTATACTGTTGTGTATTTACCCCTTACCGCTTTCAATGCATTTGCATATACTCTTTCATAATTCATTTGTTTAAACCATTGTATTTCCACTTACTTATTTAGAAGGAACTGTTCATTTTACAGATCACTGGGGCCTCCCAGTGGCAATTTTTGGTAATTTCAGGCTTGAATTTTATTTAGGGAGCATTGGGGGAAGGGTATTCAAATCCTTAGCTTTTCACCTAGTTGGTAGAAACTTATGATAGAATAAAAGCAAGCTTTTCATCTGAGGTAGATGCTATTGAATCCAAGCTGAACTTTCCTCAAGTGTTGGCTTCAACTGCATTTCTCAGACTCCATATTCAGTCACTTGCTTAGTAAAGATGTCAGATAGCTAACTCCAGGTTCTGCTGGGGAATGAAACACCAACCAGGAACACATGCAATAAAAAAAAAACTATCAAAGAAAAATTTATCTTATGACTCTTTTTCCTCAATAACCTTGAGGTTTTCTCCTTAGAAATTCCATTCCTACCCCTTTGCCTTTGAACTTGTAATTATCCAGGGTAACCATGTCCTTCCAGTTTTAGATACATCATTTTCCCCTCCTCTCAATTCTAGAACATTCTTTGGCTACTCTGCCTCACATCGCTCTCCAATGGCAATTGGCAAGGTCAGTCCTCAGAACTTGGCCCTCACATGACAGCCTCTGACAGCTTGCCCTCCTTTGACATCATGGAAGCAAACTGAGCTGCCTACACTGGCATCAACTTACATCCTGTCACCTGCCAGGGCCTTCAGCCAAAGCCTAAGGACTTGCTCAGCAATATCAATCTCACAGAATCCGGGTGCCTGTCATCTAAAGATTCTCAGGCTAACAGAGGCTGAAAGCCATTTCCACTTAGCCAAGCACTTTGCTGCAGACATGCTGGTGTACTTCTAATCTCTTGGTCAGAGACCCTTGGCTCTCTTCTTTGGCTTCACTGCACTGTCTGAACCAATACTGTTCTCACCTTGAAAGATTGCTAAAAGGTGGTTTCTCAGGACTGGCGTTCTCACATCACCTCGGGGCTTACCTTTGTGCTACTGCAGTGAGCTTACCACTTAGTAACAAGCCTATAAACACTAGCGTCATTGACAGATCAGGTGATATTTTAAAGTTCAACCCACCCCTTGACCTTTTTTGCTGAAAAAGTCACCTGAGGGCATCCTCCACTTCCTTTGCTTCTTTCTGCCTGAGCCATCTTGCAAGAAAAAAAATAGATTTTTCTTCCACGTCAGCACACTACAAAAAAGGACCTCTTTTTTACCCCAACACTGGTTATTTTTTAAGATCACTACATATCTTTAACTTAATTACCTAATATTTGCCTAATATTCCTTGCAAAGAAAAATGTATTTAAGTATCTGCTAGAGATACACATACATTTATAAAATCATACTCTTCATGATTAATTGTGAAAAGGAGCACATGCGGGTTCATTTCAATCGTATCCCACTTACACTAATTTGTGCCCCAGAGACAAATGGCAATATTCACTAAGTTGGAGTTCTCCAAATTAGAAAGAATAAAAATGAAATTTAAAATTTTTTGCAGGGCTCAGAGTGGAAAGTGAACATGAGACAGTACTCTGAAAAGAGTACAGCTCATGTGACACAGAGACCGAGGTTCCCATCTCATCCTACACACAGGTGTAAACTTGTGAAATCGCTTACCCTCACTGAGTCTAGGTTGCTTCCTATGTAAATTGTACTAATACCTCCAGAATTGCCAGGGGAATTCAGAGATAGTTACGATAATTGTCTAAAGCAGAGTTGAAAGCAGTGAGTATTCCATAATGCAGTTATTATTTCAGCAAGGACTATTAAAAGCTATAATTTTTCCAGTGAGTAGTTTAAACAGGTCACTCTTGGCTATCTCTAAAGTTTCTTACATGTTGTTCTCCCCAGAATATGTCCCCCCTCTCCTCTTTTCATCTCTTTTGCCCAGCTACAGGTTACTTCTCCAGGAACTCCTCACTGATTCCATGGTTGTGAGCTAGGTTTCCTCCTATCAGGACACCTAACACTTTGTAAAAGTGTCTAGTTCTCCTACTGTGCACTGACTTCCCTGCATCTAACCATTTGTGTTGAGCTGTAAATCTTCAGGAGGTCAGGCCCATCTACCTGGTTCACTGCGTGCAGCCCCTGCTTGTCATATTGTGGCTTTTCAATAAATATTGAATGAATGAATGAAGGATAACTATTAGATGACTTTCTCGAGAAGAAAAATATAATCCAAAGAAAGCAAAAGGCAGTTAAATCAGGTAGTTATTTTGCATTTTTATAATTGCTTTTAGCCTCCTTGAATTACCTTAACAATATGAAATCTGTACCCAACAACTCTAGTACTGTGCGTGCTCCTTCACCCCAAGAATGCTGCACATTCTTATTAATGTTATATTTAAGAATTGTAACTTAATTACTGTAATAAATTATAATCTTATAATTATTCCTTAATTCTTCTTCTTTAATACGTGATTATAAAATATGCTTATCACGTTTGACACCCTTCTAGTTCTTAAATTGACTGTCCGTTTGTTTTTTTTTTATTGTCTATTAATCAGAGAGATCCTAAGCAAGGAGGAAACCCTTGGTAGAAAAATGTTAATAATTAACTAGTTGCAAACTGTACTTTTACCTCTGAACACCAGGTAGGTAGAAAACATTACTCATGTTTTTTAATCTAAAAATTTCTTATATTTTATGGTCTGTTCTTTGGGCTTATTTATGATGGTTTGTTCCAAAGAGACAAACTTTGCCATTTTGATTGATATTCTGCCAACAAATAAAATACAAAAAGATAAGAAACCCAAATTAAATCATGACATAAAAAATAAATTTAAAAGTCCAGTGAAGTTAACTCATAATTTTATTTCTTTTTTCTGATTCACAATTTTAAATTAAAACAATGAAGTGTATAAATATATGGCCTATGAACAATGAAAATACAGAAATTTTCAAAAGCTAACCTACAAAATCTAGCATTTAACAAATAAGTAATTTTCAGAAGCCTTGTGTCCTATATTTGTGGCATTATAAAATAATGTCTGGCTACTACAATATTTTTAAATGCTTTGTTTTAATCATATTTGGTTTGTGCTTTTGTTAGGAAAACCAAAAATATTTTTCATATGGTAAAGTGTTAGTGGTTAGCAGCACATATCTAATATTTTTCCATTTTTTATTAATTTCATTTATAACAAAATTGACCTGAATATTTGTATTCATTTTATGTGATACTTTTAAATTCCTTGATGGTTGAGTGCCAATTCTAAAACTTGATTGGATTTCAAAGAAAGACAATTGCCTTAAAAACAAAGAAATCCAGAGGAAAAACTCTGGCCTTGCAGCTTTGCCAGTAAAAGCACTGTTCATGATAGAGGCCAAAGGTTAGTTCAACAGAATAGGCACTCAGTGGTGTGTGCCCAGCAATCTAGATACTACACAACTATACACAATTAGAGTAAACACTAATGTCCAGTTCAGGAACTCATAATTAAAGGAGTTAATACAAGGGAGGACCCCCCTAAGTAGAATTTATTTATAAAATATTGTATATTTATTTTTACATGTATAAACCAATCACCTTCAAAGTACTCTTCATTTGATGCAATATACCTATCAAAATGTTTTTATCCACTGCTCAAAACAGCTTTTGAATTTGTCAATTTTGATGCTATTTGTGCTTCTGACTTTTTAAAAAAATTTCTTCCATGTCAGCAAAATGTTTCCCTTTCAGGACCTTTCTCATCCAGAAAAACAAACAAACAAACAAAAATAGTTGCTCAGGGCACATCAGGTGAATAGGGTGGGTGGGGCAAAGAGGTCATGCTGTGTTTGGTCAAAAACTGCTGAACACTTAGAGAGTATGAGCAGGTGTGTTTGTAAATCACCCATTATGAAATGGGTAAATGTGTTGAAAGGGTCTTAAAAAAATTTTTACAGAAGCCGAACGCAGCCTCTCTCAACAATGCCAGCTCATACACTAATACAGTTGGGTTCTTAGAACACTCACCTAACAGAGGAAGCCTGTACTACAAGGTGCCCAACCCCCAAAAGATAATTCCAGGTTTTTTGGATCCCCCCAAATGACCACAAAATTGATTCTAACTAAGTCACCAAAGACATAACTGTCCCACTAATATAACCACACAATTATACAGAACACTGTCTTTGATTTTGTGAGGAACTTGGAAACAAAGCAAATATTGAAAATTAACTGGCAGGCCAATATTCCGGACTTAATTTCACATGAGAAACTCAAAAACACAGGAGCCAGGATATAAAACTCATTTGTGAACTATTTCCTGGCTTCATAAATAAGATTAAAAATATGAGTTCTATGCACAAACACAATCACAAATATTTATGGCTTTTAAATTTTGTTTTGCCATATTTCCCTACATTTTGCAGAAGTATTTTCCTGCTCTGTTCCCAATTTTATTTCTGATTATTACATTATAATTTGGTGGGAAAATGCACATATTTGACAATTTTTACATTCTTCACATGTAGATTTCCTTGAAAAATAAGTTAAAATGGAATCAAAGAGGTATAGTACATTAATTTTCTTCTTAGTTTATCAATTTTCTTACTTAGCTGATCCACTTAAGGTCAACTTAATCTTGCATTTGTTGAACCTAAGGTCCCAGCTTGTTTTCAAAATTCATACCTTGAAATCCTACCCAGTGGACATGTTCTATTTCCAAAGGATACTCAGAAATTATTTATCTGCTTACATGCTAGTGGAACTGCTTAAAATAAGCTGGACATAGTCTCTGTCTATAAAGACAAGGCATGAGGCATTCACAGAGAAAACCAAGCTCCTGGAATCTGAAGATTTAAAGATAAAAATAAAAGGGACATTCCATTTTATCACATTTCCTCATTTTTTTCTTTCACAATAATGAGTTTACACTAATGGCTTCAAATCTGTTAGGAAACTACCCAATGCCACAATTCTTCATCCAAAAAAGGGAATCAAATATGTATAAAGAATAAAAACAATTTTTTTATTTTTAAAATATATTTTATTGATTATGTTATTATAGTTGTCCCATTATCCCCCTTTATTCCCCTCCACACTTGCATGCTCCCCTCCTACCCACATTCCCCTACTTTAGTTCATGTCCATGGGTCATACATATAAGTTCTTTGGCTTCTACATTTCCTATACTATTCTTAACCTCCCCCTGTCTATCTGCTACCTACCATTTATGCTACTTACTCTCTTCTCTGTACCTTTTCCCCCTCTCTTCCCACCTACTCCTCCACTGATAATCCTCCATGTGATCTCCATTTCCATGGTTCTGTTCCTGTTCTAGTTGTTTGCTTAGTTTGTTTTTGTTTTTGTTTTAGGTTCAGTTGTTAATAACTGTGAGTTTGTTGTCATTTTACTGTTCATATTTTTATATTCTTTTCCTTAAATAAGTCCCTTTAACACTTCATATAATAAGTTGGTGATGATGAACTCCTTTAACTTGACCTTATCTGAGAAGCACTTTCTCTGTCCTTCCATTCTAAATAATAGTTTTGCCGGATAGAATAATCTTGGATGTTGGTCCTTACATTTCATGACTTCAAATACTTCTTTCCAGCCCCTTCTTGCCTGTAAAGTTTCTTTTGAGAAATCAGCTGACAGTCTTTTGGGAACTCCTTTGTAGGTAACTATTTCCTTTTCTCTTGCTGCTTTTAAGATTCTCTCCTTATCTTTCATCTTGGCTAATGTAATTATGATGTGCCATGGTGTGTTTCTCCTTGGGTCCAACTTCTTTGGGATTCTCTGAGCTTCCTGGAAGTCTATTTCCTTTGCCAGATTGGGGAAGTTCTCCTTCATTATTTGTTCAAATAAGTTTTCAATTTGTTGCTCTTCCTCTTCTCCTTCTGGTACCCCTATGATTCAGATGTTGGATCATTTGAAGATGTCCTGGAGGTTTCTAAGCCTCTCCTCATATTTTTGAATTCTTGTTTCTTCATTCTTTTCTGGTTGAATATTCCTTTCTTCCTTCTGCTCCAAACTGTTGATTTGAGTCCCAGTTTCCTTCCTGTCAGTGTTGGCTCCCTGTACATTTTCATTTATTTCACTTAGCATAGACTTCATTTTTTAATCTAATTTGCAAACAAATTCAACCAATTCTGTGAGCATCCTGATTACCAGTGTTTTGAACTGTGCATCTGATAGGTTGGCTACCTCTTCATCGCTTAGTTGTATTTTTTCTGCAGCTTTGATCTGTTTTTTTATTTGGACCACTTTTTTTCTCTTGGCATGCCTGTTACATTGTAAGGGGCCAAGCCTTAGGTATTCACCAGGGCAGGGCAACCCACATCGCTGCGTTGTGATGCTGTATGCAGGGGAGGGGTCCAAGAGGAAACAATGGCACTTGCTCTGCTCTGCCGACTTTTAGTCACTTCCCCCACTATCCACAAGCAAAGTGGGCCCTTATGGTGCTGATTCCCATGTAGGTGGGCTTGTGTACATTCTAGGACCCTGTGGGTCTCTCCAATAAACTCTCCTGTGAGCCTGGGAGTTTCTGCCACTGCTACGTCAACACCCCCTCCCCGTCAGGTTTTTTCAATCAGAGGTTTGAGGTTTTATTTCCCTGAGCTGGAACCCTGGGTTTTGCAATCTGTCTTGCTCCCTAGTTGTTCCTCCTGGTATATCTGCACACAAATGTGGGAATGCCTGTGGGGGTGACTTCTCTCACGAGTCCCCCTGGTGCCACGGACACGCATGAATGAATAAATATGGCTGAGACATGCTGAGATCTGTTTAGGGGAAGAAGGAGGAGTGGGCTGTGGCCAGTTTCTCTGGGGTGAAAGAGGCCAGCAGCAGCCAGTTTCTCCAAGGAGAATAAGGCCCTGAGCGCCCTCATCCATAACCTTTTACTGGGTTGTAATACACAGAAATACAGGGCGGCAAGGATCAAACAGTAAATAACATTACAAAGAGATCCGAGGGCTTCAGAGTCTAAGTCAGTGTCTGTCAGCAAGAGAGTTGCAGAAAATTTGGGAGACATACTCATTTCCTCTCAGACCCTTATCATATGAATGAAAGCACTCTTAGCAGAGTAGATTTCACAGGTTAATCAGCAAGTCTTTGTGATGCCAGATTTTTCCCCAGGACACACTCTAGCAAGGCAAGGAGGTGCACCTCTCCCCAACAGGTATTTAAGCTTAAGGGCATTAGAGTCAGGAAATGCTTCTCTGGGAGAACATGGGTACTCAGGCTTAGTCAAAGGGAAAGGTCTCGCCGGGGGGCAAGGGTCCATTGTTCTTTGTTGCAGCCCCCCAAGTCCTTCCATGAAGGCCTCCCAAGTGATCGAGTCTGGCTTAGGTTGCCCCCCACTGTGAGGGCTCTTACCCGTCATTGACTTCCGACCAAGCTTTGGGGGCAGGGAGAGGAACTGAGGCAGTGTTTGCTACCAGAGACAAGCTTTGTCTCCTGCAGCTGGCATTCCAAAGGTCATCTCTCATCCTTAGCCACAAGGAGTAGAGATACAATTCCTAAAATCAGGCAGAGCGGTCTACAACAACTGCCTAGTCCACCAGCCACTGTCTTGCCCACCAGCTGAAGCCTTACCTGCCCTGTCCTCCAGCCACTGCTTTGCCATGAGTCCTCTCCACCTGCTGCCTGTCTCTGCCCCTCCTACTGGTCTGGATAAATGTTTCTTCTTTAACTCCTTGCTTGTCAGACTTCCATACAGTTTGATTTTCTGTCAGTTCTGGTTGGTTTTCATTTTTAAATTTGTTGTCATCCTTCTTTTGGTTTTTCAAGGAGGCACAGAGTTTCTATCTATACCTGTGTCTTGGCCAGAAGTTTTGAAAACAAATTTTTTTTAATTCTGGTCGACAAAGTTGATACAAATAAAATAGAATGTATCAGTAAATTCTAAGACAGAAGAATTCAGTTCTAAGATAGTACTTAGTTTTGTAAAGTCAGTTGATACACTCTGGGACAATAAAACTCCATGTTACATGTATGTAACATGTAAATTTTAAGCTGCAGAGTATCACCAACAGGTTAGAATGTCTGCTCTGGAGCAATAACTATACTATGATAACTTCTATTTAAAACTCTATAATCAGTATGTTTATTCCTTTAGAAACCCAAAAAGTTGCTGCAAAAATTGAATGAAGGTTTCAGTAACATAATTTAATTTCTTTAAGAAAAAGTCAGATAAAGGCAAAGTTCGAAGTAAAACTCTTCTGGATTAAAGTTGACAAATAAATTCCTAATTACAAAAGAAAAGCTATAAGATGGAAAAAGTATACCCAAATTATATCTTTTAAAACTAAATTATTGTGAAATTGAATATAGAAAAGAGTGGAGAATCTACAGCAAAAAGAATGACAGAATGACAGAAAAAGAAACAGGAAAGGTACAATATAAGTGGGTGTGTGTTACAATTTGCAAGTGAATGCTATAAACAGAATAAAACAATGGATATTCAACACTGTGTTTGACAGATTCACCCAGAGAAAGAACTATTATGAACCATAGGGCTGGTTTGGTCCTAACACAGGTTTTGAAGTAAGGACACTTTATTCTTCCTAAAAGTAGCTTAGTAGTGATAGTCAAACATTTTTAGGAGAGAAGCCATTCTTTTACTTGTTACCCCAAGATTCCTGCTGCTGCACCTAACAGACTCCTAAAAGCATTTGAAGCAGCTTTGAGGAATCTTGGACCTCTACAGACCAGTTCAAAAATCACCGTGGTAACAAATACATATCTCAGAGTTAACAGGTACTAATATAACTTTTGATAGAGGAGTCAGGGAAGAGAATCTTAAAAAATATCTGGAATAGATATATGTCTGATTTCTTATTGTTAGACAATCTCAGGACTCAGTCCTTGCTTTCTTCTCTGTGTATTCACTCTTGCTCCCTGAATGAGCTTTACTATTTCTAAGTTTATGCCTGTGACTTTATGCCCAGGAGCTCTGATCAAACACTTAAGAGTCAGCCTTGACTCCTCTCCTCAAACTCATATTCAATATGGTAGGAAGTTCTATTGGCTCTAGTTTCCAAACACATCTAAAACTGACCATTTTCACCTCTTCCAAGGCACATTGCCTGCTAGAAATTGCCATCTTCTCTTGCTTGGAAGGCTGCTACAGCCTCATGACAGGTCTCTTTGACCTTGGTAAGTACTCTCAAAACAACACTTGGGGTGGTCCTTACATGTAGTGATATGGTTCACTTTTCTACTCCAAAGCATACAGTGATTCCTTTGGAACCAGAGTAGAAGCCAAAGTTCTTCAAATGACCTTAAAGTTTGTGGTGGACAGTGTGTTGTGCTTCCCAGATCCCCAGCAGAATGATTTATTACCTCACTGCTGAGAGATAGCCTGCAGCTGTCAACATCTTCAGGATTTGTGTTTGCTGAAACAAGTCACTCAAGGTCAAAGAGCCTTCTCAGGGCAGCCAGTGACTGAATGACATGGGATTATCAAGGCCCAAGTGTCTCAACGCAACCTGTGACACCTCTGAAAGACCACTCTGGGTCCAGTACTCCATGTGGGAGGTCAGCTTAGGCTGTAGCTGTGCCTTTATTGCAGATTGACCTCTACTTTTGTCCTACTTGCTTCTGCTCTTTTGCACAGGTCTTGATTCCAACAGAAACCTCTAGCAAATGACCTGCATACCAAATTTTACCTCAGTCTGCTTCCAGAGTACCCAGACTGCAGCAAAAATCCAACACAATCCAGCCCCGCTACAGTCTCCCTGGCTCACCCTGCTCCAAGCACACTGACTTTGAATATTGACGTGCTTATGCCTTATAGTCCTTGCATAGCTGATCACTCTACCTGGAACATACCTCTCCAGATATCTGTACTACTAATTTTCTCAGCAATTTCCAGCTTTGCTTAAATGTCACCTTCTAAACAGGCTACTCTTACCATCCAGTGAAGGCAGGAATAAAGAAAATGATTGAAGAAGGACCAGTTCTCATCATTTCATAATGTGTTTAATTACCTTTCTAGAAATTGATTTCATTTTGAAGAAATGACTTTACTCATTTAAAAAATAGTGAAAATTATTGTTTTAAATAAACAAAAGCAATACAGTGGTAAAGAACACAGACTCTGGACTCACACAAGCCAGGACATGAGTGCCCAATCACTGCCACTCTGCAGCTGTATATCCTGGACAAGTGACTTACCCTCTCATCCTCAGTTTCTTTGTCTATGAAGTAGGGATAATAATATTTATACTTCTTAGAAGGGTTGTGAGGATTAAATGATTATGTATGCAGCAGGCTCTGAAAACTATAAAGGGCCACATAAATACTAGGAATTATTAAGAGATGGCCCTATAAACTGCACATACCATAAATTCCACTGGGAACATATTTGCATCCTGGCTTACAGATCAGGGTCCTAGGAAATAATTTGTTAGTTCTACTCAACCCAAGTGGTCTTCAAACTTCCAGCAAAGCAGAAAGTTCTGGGTATAAGAGAGCAAGTATCCCCCCAAGGGCACTGATAGCCTAGCAAACATTAGTGGGGACACTGAAGATTAGTTACCAATAATGCACTCTTGTTATGTGGCAAAAAATTCTAATTATTTGCTCTTTTTGGACTGACTTCAATTACTTCAGACTTATTCTAATCTCTTAAGGCCCATGTGAAAAATCACATAGGATTTCAAATATATATATATATATTAGAAAAGCTTTAAACTTTGAAAATAGCCTTTGGTTATTTAAGATTAGAACCTAAACATTTTAACATATATTCTCAACTCAAAGTTTTTATATTTCCATTTCTATAATAAAATAATAACTACATTTGGCTTAAAAATAGGACAATAACTCCTACAAAATCCCAACTGATTTTATGTTTGCTTCTATTCATTTGTCATTTACTAGAGTGAAATGCCCTTGCCTATAACCTCAAATCCACAAGCCTGATTGATTTCAGAGGTTGTGCTGGAGGCCCACCTTGCCAAGCACAAATGATAGACTGCCTATAAGCTGGCAGTCTAACAAAAACCACAATAATCTAACATTTACCATTATATTATGTATTTGCCCTTTTTAAAATTTAATTGTTGTTCAAGTACAGTTTTCTGTCTTATACTCCCATCCCAGCCCACCCCACCCCCCAGTGCTCCCCACCTCCCTCTCATTTCCACCCCCCTTAGTTTTTGTCCATGTGTCCTTTATACTAGTTCCTGTAAATCCTTCCCCATTTCTCCTGAAATTCCTTCCACTCTCCCCTCTGGTCACTGTCAGCCTGTTCTCTATTTCAGTGTTTTTGGTTACATTTTGCTTTCTTGTTTGTTTTGTTGTTTAGGTTCCTGTTAAAGGTGAGATCATATGGTATTTGTCTTTCACTGCCTGGCTTATTTCACTCAGCATAATGCTTTCCAGTTCCATCCATGCTGTTGCAAAGGGTAGGAGCTCCTTCTTTCTTTCTGCTGCATAGAATTCCATTGTGTATATGTACCATAGTTTTTGGATCCATTCATTTACTGCTTGGCACCTAGGCTGCTTCCAACCCTTGGCTATTGTAAATTGTGCTGCTATGAACATTGGGGTGCATGGGTTCTTTTGGACTGGTATTTCAGGGTTCTTAGGATATAATTCTAACAGTGAAATTGCTTGGTCAAAAGGCAGATTCATTTTTAGTTTTCTTATGTATTTTCCCTTTCAGACTTATTTGCAGATTCCAGTATAGTCCATTTTTTTTAATTTCTAAGGAACCATATAAGCTTATGTTAAAAGCAATAAGAATATTTATTTTAGAGATGTCATTATTAAAAACCACTATTCTATAGTCATACATTAAAAGTAATAATTGTACTATGTATTAAAATGACCACAATAATAAATGGTGATATGGAGGGAGGGATAAGGAAAGCATACATTTTTCTAACCAATAACCACATAGTATGGTTCTGTCATCCTCCAGACCTATATGCTCTATCTCAGAACACCCCTAACAGTGGGGTAGCAAAAGTGTGTGTGTGTGTGTGTGTGTGTGTGTGTGTGTGTGTTCCCCCTTGAAAGTCAATGCTATATCAGATTATCCATGGTCTTCTCTGAAGTTGTAATCTACTAATAATTGCCTTTGCTTTCCAAGTTTGCCTTTGAGGATATCATGCACTCCTTCGATTTTTTTTCATAGCTTTATACAATTTAATATTCAGGCTAGGTAAACTAGAAATCTCCTCCAGGTCAAACAACTCCTTAAATCTATCTACAAATTTATTTTCTTTCTCTAACCTGAATTTCATAACCCAGAGGATGATGGTAGTTTCTTTGCACAGATGGTCAAAGGTAATGAGAAGTTCTTCCAGGAAAGGATGAGCATAGACAACATCAGCAGCCAGAATGTAGTCAAAATTGTTGGAAGACCTAGGGAAGTTCTTGTCTAAAGCTATGCCCCAGGAGAGTTCTTTAACCTGAGGCAAATGCTTGCATTTCATTTTGGTGTTTCGGGAAATATTATATTGCAGGTTTCCAAGTAATTCAGGTAAATCTGTGGCAGTCACATATGCACCTGTGAAGCAAAGAGTGTAGGAAAAGAACCTCATGGGATAAAGTAAACAATCAGGTTTCCAGCCAAAATGCATTTTACCATTTTGCATAACTGCTAGTCCCAAGTAAAAACCAGTCAATACACACAGGAGAGAAATCCCTTTCAAAGGGGATACTAGGGAAGCTTTATACCTTCTCTTTTTTAAAAAATCAGATTTTCATGGTACTTTTGCGCTGCATTGCATTTTTCTGTTTTCTTGTTGTTGCTGTTGTTATTTTCCATTTTTCTACTACATGCTAGGGAGAAAATAATCAAAAGAAAGTGAAATGCTAAATATTTGGAACCCTCACTAGAATAATCAGTAGTCATTGTTGAGAGATGACCAGGTTCTTCCCTGAAAGAATTCTGAGCCCCACTCCTGTGAGACTAAACAAAATTGTACAATATTGGACATTCTATCATTGACTAGGAAGTACTCAAGTATGAGAAGTGGTGGAAGGAAAGAAGACTTTCCAGTGGTATTACCCTGAAAGTATCATGACACCCATGTTTATACCCAAGTTTTCAGTTTGATCCCATTTTAAGTGTGAACCTTCCCATACCTAGCTACAGCATGTATATAGTGATCATGCAGCAAAAGATACAGATCTTTGAACAGAATGCTCAGATGAAGAAGATATAAACTACTGCCAAGTTAAAAATGAATAGTGATGATCATTTTCAGGAGGAAATCAGAAGGGGCAAAATTGTAGAAACCAATAACCAATAAAATTTGGCCCTTAAAGTAAACTTTGAGCAGGAGAAGAGCCTTAAAATAATTTGTAAATAAATCCAGGTTTGGTCAATTCCACATCACCAGACAAGAACAGATTCAGGTAAGCAATGAAAAAGCAGAACTGGAAGAAAAGTCTAGCTCAGCCCAGACCAATTTAGAACCTATTTCATAACAAAAGTGGCAAGTTTCTCTGGCCATTAGTTGTATTTTGTGGGAAATGTTAAAATGGGAAGGGAAATAGGCACATCATTGGTAGAATCTTCAACTACAATGTGAGTGGTTCTATCATTTTCAATGAATCTTTTTATAATTCCAAGATAAGGAATACAATAGTACTTAACGTGAATATAAAATACCTAACTATTAATATCTTTATGTCCGGAGTGCTGAACACCACCACTTTTGGAATACTGAGTAAAGAAAGCTTCCATCTTTTGATATTTGTGTCCAGATATACAAGCAGATTGAAAGGATCTAATTTCTTTTTAATGAAACAAGTGACTTTCCAGACACAAACTCGGCTCCTAGATAGGGAATCCTTTAGGTATAAATCCAGTAGTCCTTTAGGCTCTCTCCACACAAAATTGAATTGTGACTTTAGAAAGAAGTATCAAGACAGAAGTGTGTGTGTGTGTGTGTGTGTGTGTGTGTGTGTGTGTGTAAGACTTCAATGGTCCTATATTTTTCCAGTGTTCAGAAAGTTGTAAATTGTTAAATCTTGAATTCTTCTCAAGATTTTAGAGTGGTCATGTGTGCACTTCTAAAGATCAAGGAAATCAAGAAAGCTTTGTGTAGCACACATCAGAAAAGACAGCTAAATTAAGGCAATGAAATCTATAACAACAACAACAACGAAAAGACTGGAGTAGGCTGAGGCATACATAAAGACCATCACACATTTAGTTGAAAAAGAAGATTCTGGTGAGAGAATAAAAAGTTGCAAAAGAAGAATAAAAATGAACTGAGAAAATAAATTCAAGGGCAAATACATAAAATTAGAAGCAGACATGATTTCTATGTGATTTCTAATACTCCTTCTCTATTCTAACAGTGGCTTTTTCATAAAAGCATAGGACTTCAAAATCCAAAAGGAATGTTTGGCTAAGTAGAAATGTTAAAATGAGCTAATATTTAAATAAAAAACATCAGAGTCAGCAGCAGTACACTCTATGTATACCTAGCATTTCACATACTCCTCTAGCAGTCAGGATACTTAAGTGCACCTCCAAATTAGAATACATTTGTGACTTAGTGCTCCATAAAAAGATTGAATACTTCAGAGGAAATTCTGAAAGAAACCAGTAAGGTAACATTAAAATTGGTAGTTTCTTGATGAAGCCCATTCAAACAATTAAGGAGTTAAAAATAGGATCAGGTCATAGTGCACTAGATAGTAAAAGCAAATAATGATATTTGATCATTAAATTTTTCAAACCCCATTCAATCACAAATACTTACCAAGCAAACTTGCCACAATGGAGACTAGCCCTGTTCCAGCTCCAATTTCAATCACATTTTTGTCAATCATATTATACTGTTTTATATTCGTTTCCAGAAAATAGCATAGAACAAGGGCCTATGAAAGTTTTAAAAAAAGAAAATAAAAAAATAGTGTTTGGCCAATATTAACAGAATGTACAATTAAACTCTATTAGATGAATATCCCACTAATGCTATGATATGCATATGTGTGTGTATTTGTATATATATCACTACAGAAAATTATCAACAGAAGTATATCATTCAATGGCTCAACATTTAGGCTAGAAAAAGTATTTTGGGTTTGTGGGGAGAAAAAAAACAACTAAAAATATGGAGTCCAGTTGCTTAGGTTTATCTTTAAAGAAAGCAATTTCTAATAATAATCATTTCAAAGAAGTGTGTGGGATTGAAACAGATAGTGGTGAGGGGTCTGCACCCTTCGTGGGACAATTAAAAAAGGAAAGTATTTTAGGATATTTCCCATGTTGACACCACTAAACATTTCATTATAATTGTTTAAATCAAATGGAGTCAGTTAAATGGGAAATGAAATGTTCACTATTCTAAACTCTTATGGTCACAAAATAACCCTTGTGGTATAAACAACATTTAAAAAATTATCCTACAAGTCAGAAGTAGAATTGATTGTGGAAGCATTTTCCAAATTTTATGATTTCTAAATTTTACTGTTTGAGGTAAAAAAATAGAACTATAGAACCTATTTAGTTTTCCCAAATAGTATAAAATAATGAACAAAACTGACTGAAAATAATTGAAATGTAGCAAATTTTGTATGAAATTATACCGATGGCCAAACAACAGCACCATAACAATCCATAGCTTCAGTTATTCGAATCTCATGACCAACAAAATGAAATTCTTCCCAGGGGGTGGCTGTTACTAGAGGTGGAATAAAACATCTTGCCATGATCTCTGCAACCACTTTCTTGTCCTCATCATCTTCTCTGTCCCCTGGGAAAAAAAGAGAAAGGCAATTGATATGGTTGTGTTAGTTAGACCATGAAAAAAGGAGAACCTAATGGAAACATTTCTACTTATTCTAAGATACTTTTGAATATTCATTGACTTTATGTGCAATGTATTAGTAAGGTAATTATTTGAAAATGATTCATAATGTAAGCTAATGTTTCATACATCAGGATGGCAACATCTTCCTGATTTTCACTAAAGTTAAAATCACCACTGTTCATTTATACAATGCTAGATGAAATAAATGTTAATATAGTTTTTAAAAAATATATATTTAAGGTAGCCCCATATGTTCATCTAGAACAGAAGAAATATTAATGATGGAATATAAAGAACCCAACTATTCATATTGGCTGCATAATGTAATTTCAGTTATTTCAGTAACATATATCCTTTATGACCTGCCTTTATTCAGATAAAAAGTATTTCACACCACCCAACAATATACTCTTGTATTATTTTATTATTCTTTATTTTTATATTATTATTTTGGGGGCAACTCATGGCATCATAACATCCACAACACTACAGGAGGTTAATAAGCAATGTTAACTATCAATTACCGAGCACTTGCTTCACATGCTAGACCATGTTAGATACAATGTATATATTTCATATAACTTTTGCACAAACCTTGGAAGATATGCATTATTATTTGCACTTTTACAGATAACAAAACCAGGACTTGGAGAACTTTAAATTTGACCAAGCTCACACAGCTTGTAAATGAAGGAGCCAAAAATGAACTCCTTTTTTGGTTATTCCAAAGCCCCCACTCTAAACTATTAAAATCGTGTAATCTAAAAATAACCTGCCTGGACAGTATAGCTCAGTTTGTTGGAGTGTCATTCCATAAACCAAAATTTCAGAGGTTCTACTTCCAGTCAGGGCACATGCCTATGTTATGGGTTGGGTCTTCAGGAGGAGCCAGTGTGACAGGCAACTGATCAATGTTTCTCTCTCACCTCTCTCTCTCTCTTTTTCTCTCTCTCCCTCTCCCTCTCTCTAAAAGCAAGAAAGAAAAAATGTTCTTAGATGAGGATAAAAATTATAATAATAAAAGGAACCTAAAAGTTCCAAAGAATTTACAAATTCATTATGGAGCAAGATATACATCTCCCTCTAAGCCATCATTTACTTGTTGGTAAAATAGGAAAGACAGAAAAATGTACATCAAAAAGTATTGGGAGATTTAAATAAGATGATCTATTTAAAGTGCTTAGCACCTTGTCTTATTACATTGGTCTCAATAAATTATTATTGTTGTTATTTTTATTATTATTATAGCTGCTACAATATTTTGGTATGAAACTAAATGATAAAACAAGATAACCATATAATAAAAAATATTAGATTATATGAGATTGGAGTGAAAATTCCATACTCACTCATAAAAGTGGAGAGTAGAATGGAGGTTGCCAGGGGCTGGGAGGTGAGAGAGACAGGGAGATGTCGGTCAAAGGGTACAAAGTTTGTTAGGCAAGATAAGCAAGTTCTGGAGATCTAATATACAGCATGGTAACAATAGTTAATAATGATGTATTATATACTTTAAATTTACTATGAGAGTAGAGCTTAATTGTTCTCACCACAAAAAAGAAAATGTTAACTATATGAGGTTATGAACATGTTAATTAGTTTGATTATGATGTTCAGTTCACAATGTGTGAAACAAGTTGTACATCTTAAATATATACAATTCCATTCATTGATTATACCTCAATAATGCTTGGGGGGAAATTCTATAGTTAAATAAAGGAGGGGGAAATTATTGTGACACTGTGGTAGTGCTTATCAGGGATAGCTTCATAAAGGAAGTGTGACTTAAGTTTAACCTATCTAATGTATGATTTGCATTGATAGGAAAACTATTTACTCCTCACACCAACCCTTAAAATCTACTAATCTTTTAAGTCTTGCCTTTGTTATTTGCCATTTTCCCCACCTCAACACTAATGAACCCAGGCTCAGTTCTCTTCAGAAGAAAAGGTAGAAAATAAAGACAACTTCAAGTACAAAAAAGATATAGTGTTATAACCAAAAAAAAGGAAAATATTTTTTTAAGATTTTATTTATTTATCTTTAGAGGAGAAGAGAAGGAGAGAGGGAAAGAAATATCAATGTTTGGTTGTTTCTCATGCGTCCCCTGCTGGGAACTGGCCTGCAACCCAGGCATGTGCCCTGACTGGGAATTGAACTGTGATCGTTTGGTTCGCAGGCCCATGCTCAATCCACTGAGCTACACCAGCCAGAACAAAAAAGAAAAAAGAAAATATTTATAATTCTTTAAAAGAGAAAGAGGTCAGCAGAAAAGATTCATTTCAAAAACTTAAGGCAGAACATTTGTTCTTTGGTTGTTCCATTTATTCTGTTAACAAAACTGTATGCATTGAGGGTGTGCTATGTACAAAGCACTTTGCAAGATGATGGGAAGGCAGCAATTAGTCAGATACACCTGGTCCTTGTCCTTGGGAAAAGAAGAAATGTAGACACAGCTGTCTGAATTTTAGTGATACACATGGTACTTCATGACATCCCCATGAAGAAACTCCAAATAGGATGCAAGTTAGATTTTCTACAACACACCTTAAGTACTTGGCTTTAATGACCACCTAGATAAAACTTTCTAATAAATGGGTATTCACAGCTTTGCTCTGATTGATATTTTTGTTACTGGTTTGACTGATGATATTAAAAACACAATCAAATATTCAAATGACATAAGTGTAATGGAGAATTATAATAGAAAACTAAATGTAAAACAAAATATCTTAATGGGCTATACCAGTAGATTGACTTAATATGAAATTTGAAAAAGACTAGTGTAAAGTCCACATTCAGACTTAATTATTTGGAGTCACAAGCTCAATATGAGTCAAAAGTAAAATACAATTATCCAAAGAAGGTAATATACCCAGGCATTAGTAACAATATAATTTTTAAAAAGGGAGATAATAGCTCTTTTCTGTTTGAATGTGGTCAAGTCATAGTTGTATCTCCATATACATTTTGGAAAGCCCCATTTGAGAGGGCCACTGAGAAACTGGAGCAACTGGGAGGTGACAAATCTTGTCACTCAGACATATGAGCACAGTTCCAGGACATCAGCATTTTTATCATAAAGAAGAAACAATCTGAGGAATCACAAGAGTTTTCACAAATTTGAAGGAGCAGTAAATGGAAGAGATAATAGTGTGTGTGTGTGTGTGTGTGTGTGTGTGAGATTTGTATTCCCAGAAAGCAGAATCTAAACCCAATGTGAAAAATTACAATAAAGCATATTTGTAATATTTTTCTTAAAAAATCATACCTTCTCAAAGATAAAGTGGCTCATTTTAGAAGGTAGTAAGCAACTAGTCCCCATAAACTATCATACAGAAAACAGAAGACCATTCTTTCAAGATATTAAGGATTCATCAGATTGATGTTTGGTCTTGCAGAACTAGGACCACTGTACAACTGAATTTCTATGATACTGTAAAATAACTACATTCCATCATGTGGAGAAGTGCTACCATCGAGATACAATGTGCTAAGGATATGTAGAAGAGAAAGTTTTAAAAAGTAGACAAAAGGAAGCCAGTAGTCGAGAAGGAAAGAGAGATACGAGACTTTGGAAGGGAAGTAAATGAACAGAAAGTAAGATTCATCCAAACCGCAGGCTAAGAAATTCATTCATTTATTCATTGAACAACTATTCACTAAATACTTACTAAACTCTACACAATTTCTAGTGACTGAGAATTAAAAAACTCAAGGATACATTCCCCATGCCCGTGAAGTTTACAGATGTGCAGAGAGAGACATGCAAATGGACAGTTACAGTGCTATCTGAAAATTGTTAAAATAGAAGTGAAAGGAAAGCACAATGAAACAGAAAAAAAGAGCCCCATGTCAGCCTGTGAAATTCATAGATGATTTCCTGTCCTAAATTCTGTGATCCCTTAATAAAGTCCTGCTTAGGATCCATACAAAATCAAGTATTCCCCCAAAGAACTCAAACTTCACTATACACCAGAGGATGGGCCCAATCTACCACCCCAATCTACCAGCAACACAAATACTCACTGATTCTTGATAAATATGCAGAGAAACCAGAGATGAAAAATTGATATTCTTCAGCAAGAGCCCCCTTTTCTATATTTAACTATCTTTCTCCTTAAACAATGGAATGTATTCACATTGGAAGAGCTCTAAGAACTGAATAAAATTAGCAGTATGTTTTATTTGAACTTTAACTTTCATTTCACTATATTCACTTGCTTTGCTAAGATGGGGTTGGGGGAAGGGCAATGTTTGCTGTGAAAGTTCTTTAGGGAAAAGCAGAGAACATTAATTGCTTCCTTGACCTTTAGCTGAATATGCCCTCCTGGGCCTCCTTGCAAGCTCCTTGTAAATGCAGCACTTCCTTGACAAGTCACCTTAGGTATCAGGGATTAATAGATGTTAGAGTACACTAAATCTCAGGAGCATCTCCTAAAGTCCCAATCTTTAATATAAAAACTTTGCCAGTGAATATTTACTGCTACAGACTGACATCTCTAACTCTGCACTTTCTTTTAAAGGTTAGTCAACCAGATTTAGTGTTTTTGTTCTAAAAACTACAATGTAATAACAAATAATTCCTGTTTTCTGACTGCTTTCTAAATAAAAAAGCTAGTTATTTCTTTTTAGGAATGACCACATTTTTACCTTTATAAGGCTATGAGATTTGAAATATATATGTGAATATACTATTATAAATGAAAATTACTTATACCCTAAAATAAAATACCTTCAAAGAGATTTCATGAAATAACAATAACCACTATTAACTGCACATTTATTCTAAAAGCACAATTCTATCCATTGTATATGGTAATTCAAAATTAGTTATCACCCACAATGACCACATATTATGTAGAAAATATTATCATGTGGAACAAAATTTAATTGATGATGTTTTACATCAATGTTCTTTTGCATTTAAATACTATATGAATACCACAGTCATTCCATAAGAAGTAACACTCAAAAAAATTAGCATAATTTACACCAAGAAACCAAAATATACTAACTTAGCTGCTTAAAATAACTTGTCTAAGTATGTGAGATATGAAAGCAAATATATACACACATGCAAGTATTTCCAGCTTAAAACTTTGACTGCTGTTTTTAGTATTAACTTCTACTTAAAGATTTTGAGGTAATGATTTTAATAGTAATTATTTGGTTAAGCCAAAAGACATGTTTGATATTTTTAACTATATCACCACCCATTTCAAGGTTGAGGACAAGAACCTCTGAACTGGAATCTAATAAAAAAAGCAGCAAAAAAAAAAAAAACCCAAACCAGCCCTGCACTATTCTAACGGTATCCCTAAAGTAGCCTTATTGTAGTAAAAGTGAGAAATCTACACTCCAAACATGGCATACAAAGAACATGCCCCTCAAAGTGTACACATGGTTATTTTTTTAATATGGGATTATATCTTCAGCAGATTAATAAGTAGATGTTCTTTGGTTTTTAGTTATGATTTGAAAGAGAAATTGCCTCAAAAAGTTAATAGCATTATCATGCCATAAAATTTAATTTGCATTTATAAAGAATATTTTTCCCATACACATTCTCCCTTATTACCTAGCACTCAAGCCAGAGGACAAATATCTAAAAGCAGGTAATGTTGCATAAAATGATGAATCTTAGCTTTTTCTATGAAAAGCAGAAAACTCCTGATATCTGTACCATTAGATAAAAGCTATCTACTATAATCTTAGTGTATTATTAATGAATTTAATATTGAAACATAAATACTAAAATATATTATTAATAAAACATAATTAAGACAGTATTACAATTTTGTTGCTATTTGAGCTTATCTATTTTAATGCTTTTTAATATAAAAAAGTCTTAACGCCATTACTGTTATTAAATCTTTGCTGATAGTGAATAAAATTTACCAGGTGCTCTGGTTGTCCTGAGAATTAATTATAAAGTGAAAATTAGCAAGATTCTGCCACATTATGATGATGATTTTCTTAAGAGGAAAATTCAACAGAGAATTGACTTCCAAGGCTTAATTGTCAGAAGCCTTCAAATACAAAGGCTCTGTCTGTATTTTTCTTTTTTATACTTTTAAGGTCAATAACAACAATAATAAATGGAAGGGTCAGATCACAAAAATACACCAAAAAAAACTTTACTAGCTATGACAAGTGAATTTAAACTTCCATTACAGGGCTGTCATGAAAACCTGTCAGGAAAAAAATTTTTAAATCCCTCAACTAAATGAAAGAGTGTCATTCAGTTAAATCTTCTACTCAAAGATGAATGTCATTGCTTCTTAAGAAATATCTAGATATTCAAAAGAAAAAAGATGTCAAAGATATTTTCAGATTAGTAAATGGTCACAGGCTAACCTAAAAGATAGAATTCTGCATGCCTCAGTAATGTCAAGGTCTTGAGTCTTTATGTTGAATCTAATTCCTGAGATTTCACAAGCTTTTTTTTGTCTACATGACTGCCTAATTTCAAGAATGTACAGAGGCTGTAATTTTAATCAAGTGGATCAAATATTACTATATTTAAGAAGAAAAATCATCTTTTACTGAGACTCCTCAGGATGCAATTGGAAAAAAAATTAGTTGTACTCAAAATTTGCTGCTGGGATCACAGTGGGAAGAGACAAATAAACAAATGCCAGTGAAATGCAACACAGAATTATTTCTAAAGTGCTATGGTAAGCATCACTGGTTGGTCAGATCAGGAGAAGCATTCTCAAGGAGACATCTAAGCTAAGTTGGGGTGATGAGGAAGATGTCAGGCACAGAAGGAAGGAAGAAAAGTCAAAGAAGAAGAGAGAACATCCACCAAGGCTGAAGGAAGGCTGGGAGAGCCATCAGATATCTAGGGAGCTGGTGCATGTTGGGGTGTTGTAGAAAATAAGCCTAAAGAAACAGGTTGAGACAAGATTTTCATTTGCAGACAAGGCTGACCTTTGTTCTTCGGCTGAGGAAGAGCCAGTAAAGATGTTAGAATAGGAAATAACATGATCAAATTTGAGAATTAAAAACTTACCTCTGGCAGCAGCAGCTTAAGGGCAAATTAGAAGCTAATTAGAAGATGCAATAATTGAGACAAAAGATAGAAGAGTCTGAACTAAGGCAGCAGCACTGGGTCTAGGAGCCAAGTATGAATTTGTGAGCTTTTGAAGCAGTAGCAGATCTCCCCTAAGGGCAATAATTGACATGCAAACTTGACATTTAAACTTGACTTTTGAAGGCATCTAGGACAGATTGTTATATTTCTTTTTATTCAATATGTGGAAATTTTATTAGTCTTATTTAGCATATATAATATTTATTCAGGTTAATTTATATATTTAGCATATATAATATTTATTCAGGTTACTTTCATGTGTTGAATAATTCTCACTTTAGTAAGTATATGTGTTATGGTACTCTAATTGGTATATTAAACATATTGCTCCAGACTGTACTTTGATATTTCTTAAAGAGCAGTAGAAGTACTCAAATGAACTTTCTTCTTTGTATGCTAAGAAAATGTTTCTTCTAAAAGCTAATAATCCAACTCTATAAAGATTTATGAAGATTTTTGTGAAAGATTTTATGTGATATCACTAAGTAATATATTACACTTGGTCCTGACTCAACAGACTGGTGACCAGAAAGATAAGATCATCACCAATGAGAAAATTTTAAGTGTAGCCAGTTATACTTAATTAATTAATTCACTGATTTATTGAGTAACTGGGCATTATGAATACAAAAATAGAGCAGCATATAAGTGCTATAATAGAGACTTAACTTATTAACTCAAATAGAAAATTCCATCCCTCAGAGAACTCAAGAAAGAATGACCAGAGCCTTGATGATTATGAGTGTATGAGTCAAACAAGAAAGGAAAATACATGCCATACATAGGAAACAACATGCATAAAAGCCCTCTGGTAAAAAGACTCTACCAATTTTTCAATTTGGGAAACTCTGAGAACTAGAAAGTACAGTAGTTGTGGTAGTAGCATGAGATAAAACACATTATGACACACTAAGAAGTTGTGACTTTATCCTATAAAAAATAATAAGACACTGAATAATTTTAAACAGAAGGCCAATATGGCAAGATTTGAATTTTATAAAAGATCATGCAGGCTATGGAGAAAACTAGAGGATAAAAAAAGGGAGCTAGCTCAGGGTGGGGGCAGCCATTTGAAGGCAATTAAAATAATCAGGGGAAGAAATAATACAGACCTGATACTGAAAACAGGTGGCGAGGGATAGAAAACATATGAGGTAAAATAGATGAGACTTAATCATGAAGGATGTGAGGAAAGGGGAAAAAGTCTAACATGATTTCATGTTTCTGAGTAGCCAGGGAAGTGATGTTGCCATAAACTGAGATGCAGTTTAGGCATTTGGGAACAGGAAAATTGGCAAAGGAAAACTATTTTTAATGTATATTTAAAAATAGGTGGCATGAATTGCCAGCCACAGAGGTATGCCATTCAGATTTTTAAAAACCTTGCCCTGGCTGGTGTAGCTCAGTGGATTGAGCAGGGGCCTGCGAACCAAAGGATAGCAGTTCAATTTCCAGTCAGGGCACATGCCTGGGTTGCAGGCCAGTCCCCAGCAGGGGATGCATGAGAGGCAACCATACACTGATATTTCTCTCCCTCTCTCCTTCCCTTCCCCTCTAAAGATAAATAAATAAAATCTTTAAAAAACCTGCTATGGGAACATAACCGCCCAATAATGCCCACTGCTATCCCTTTTGCTCCTCAGAGGCCATGCTTCCCCCTAGGGCTGCCTACTAAAGACAGCCCGTTTCCCCTTCCATAAAGGACACTCCCTGTATGGAAAGGGAGCACCTTTTGCTCAGGGACTCTCCATCAGCCTTCCAGAAACTTTCTCAGGACTGTGCTTCAGTCTGAGGTTCTTCCTACCCCACCTGTTCTTCTCTCTCTCCTCTTACAGGTATCAGACATGCATCATGGTCTAAAGGTTTCCCTGGTTACCTCTGTTCCTTCTTTATCCTCCATAAAGATTTCTCCCAATATGACTCTTGTATGTTTAATCACATTTTCACATCTCTTTTATTGAAGGAGCCGAACTGACAGTATGTAGGTGTCAAAGAAGCACTTGAAAGTTACAAATTTAAGAGTTATTGTCCACAGGAATCACTGAGCCTTGGGTTAGGATGAACCTGCTCCAAGGGTGCAGATCCTAAGAAGCACACCACTAGTTTATAACACATATTAGCTATCCATGCTAACAAATGGAAAAGTGGCTTTTGGTAAGAGATAGACATCATAAGATATCTGGAATAGCTAATGTGGATGAGGTTTTAAACAGTTTAATTTAGCATTAGAAACCATAGACAGGAATTTTTTACATCCACCAGAGTCCTAACTTTAATCTCTGCATTAATTAAGTGACATTTTGCAATTCAGGATCTCCAGGCCAGTATTGAAATAGAAGTGCTGGGCTATGGGTTGGCTTCATCTTATCCTAGCACATGATACTAAGTATAAAAGGGGACAGGACAAGTCAACACCCTTTAGTACTTAAGAACTGAGTGTTCCTCTGGTTAGTGAGTCTTTCCAACAAAATGCCATCTGACTCTACCCAATAACACACACTTAATCCCCTAAGCACTGTCCTGTGAACATGTTTTTAAAGCTTTAATTGGCCATATACATGATTATAGGATGTGATTATTCATGTCGTAAAATATTTTAATACTAGTTCTGTCTTAGCCTTACCCTGAAGTTCTTCTGTTTCCTTTGTAATTTGCCAAATTATCATACACACTGTTGATACCAAGCACTGTTGGTAATGATGTAATTGTATTCATAAACTACGCAGACATTGCTGCTTCATTCAAATCATCTAAAGAGCTAAATAGCTGGATTCTCTAAGTGACTACAACTTTAAATGTTTAGGTTTACAAAAATCACTACAGTAAAATCACTAGTGTTTAAGCCATGCAGATTGCCAACAACTGGGCAAACACCCAGCTCTCATGGCCTGCAGATAAGCTCACCTACGTAGAGGTCACCTGGTATGCCTAAAGAAAGGAAAAATAGGACTACACTTCTGAGTGAATACCCACAGCGTGTAGATACAGGAGAAAAAGAAGCCAAAATAATTAAATTTATACTATAAAAACATGGTAATAATCCTTTTAGTTCATGTCAAGAGTATATGTACCAAATATACCAAAATAATGGGGAGAGTTATATTACATAATCCAGACAAAGACACACTATTTAAGATGATGTAGAAATGGTGTGTCCATTTAAATAACTATGCTGGTAGTAGAATTTAAATTTAAATTCTCCTTTCACCAAGAGGTCAAATTAAATGATGTATTTGCTTCTAACTAATACATCAGAGGGACCATAAACAAAAGCTGGAAATGTATTTATAATCTAAAATCATCTTTCATCCAAGCATTAGTAAAAACCTGTAGTTTTACATAAGACTTCTTATCTCTCTTACAATCTTCTTATCTGAAATGAAATAACTCAAAGATCACAATTATGTGTATAGCACTTGGGAAAAATTATTCCACTTTTGCAGATTAAAAAGTAAATACTAAGCAAGTCTATGTATTTAGTTTATTTTCTTCAAAATTACCTCTAACATATCATCAGGTATAATAGTAAACACTAAATATTATTTGAGATATTTACGGGTTACAAACACAAGCCATGATATAATATGCAATTGATAAAAGTCCTAGCTCCATTTAAGACATTAGTAAACATTGAAAAGGCAAGTTTTTACATTCTGTTGTCTGTCATCTTCTAATTGGTCAAATTACATAAAGAAACATAAAATTATTTACCTTTTTGAGCTTCCAGATCCATTAAGTGATGAACTAATGTATGACTATATACTGATGTTTTCTTGATAATTTCTTGAAAACTAGGCAAATAATACATTAAAATATCAAATGGTAGCAATTAATTCAAAAATGTGTTGAATGCTTTTATATTTACATAAAAATTCTCAACTTAAAAACAGCATGGAAATTATATTAAAATCATATATTAATAAATCATACTTTAAGAAATACCATGAAGACACTAGTACAAATAAAAATTTGAACAAAGCCTTCAAAGTCACAAATTTTAGAAGCTACTAGAGAAGAAACACATTCTTCACCAGAGACTATCTCAGCTATCACAAAGAAAGACATCATCTTTACATTAACTAGTTATATAGCAATCCTAAAAGAGGATTTAAAATATTTTAATCTTGATTAAAACATTGGGAGAAAATGGGTTTCATTCAGTGTAGTAAAAAACATAGAATTAATTTAAAATAAAGCTTTCTACATAGCAATAAATTCAAACTTCACATTGTTCCCATCAATATGTCATTAGCACATACCCAATGTCACGTAGCCCAACTTCCAAATGGGCTTTTGAGTAGCTTCTACTTTAAAAAATCCATACCATCTCAGCACACATATTTAAAACTGAAGAAATAAAAGTATTTTATGCCTCTTAAGTAGAGCATATCATGTGCATAAACTTAAATGAGCTGTTATTACAATTTTGGAAGACAACAATTTGATGTCTTACATCTCAATTTGGAGTCATATAATAATCACTGTAGTACTATGGATTTATATAGCACTCCTTTTTTTCAAGGATCCCAAAACATTTTTCAGAGCTACCACATTTTTCTTTATAGTAAAGTAGAAGACAAATTACTTCCCCTCCAGTATACAAACAAGGAAAACCAAAGATTAAATTATACCTTTGAGGTCACATGACTAAACAATAGCAAAAGTGGTCACACCTTTTGTTCCCAATTCAGTTTCTCTTCTATTAAGGAGAGCAGTCTTTATTATAAATGTGAAAATTGTCAGTAATTTTCACATACTATATATGTGAAAATTGAAGGTGAAATTTATTAAATGTTAAATCTGGACATACCGAAACCAGTTAGCAGAATTTCAGGAAAAAGTATCATCCACAACTTTTGTGTTGCTGATGAGACCTCTGATGGTGCCTGAAAGGCCGG
The DNA here is from genome assembly GCF_021234435.1 of Artibeus jamaicensis. NCBI lineage: Eukaryota > Metazoa > Chordata > Mammalia > Chiroptera > Phyllostomidae > Artibeus > Artibeus jamaicensis. Next base: position 7,422,998 of record NW_026521887.1, read on the forward strand.
CACCATAGCACGCAGTTTGCTACTGTACACACTGGCAACGAGTCCTTGCAGAAGGGATTAGGATCGTGACAGCTGCAGCTCAGAGCCTCCAGTTATACAGCGATGAGATTAGAATGCCTGTGAACAAGGGATCTGAAGAACAGTGGAATATTCCATGTGTTTCATGAACACAGCTAGGGTTAATAGGTGAGTATAAACCACTTTTGCAAGAGACTGAAGATTTTTTGGGTGAAACGGTAAATTTTTATACCTTTAATGCCAAGAGTTATTTAAGACTCTTTAGTTATGACGTTCTGCAAGGCACAGGCTATGTAGTTTTCATGTCACCTTCCTAGGTGCAAGCATCATTTTTAGATTCAGACAACACCACCAGAATGTTTCTGAATGTGTGAAGTTGGGCTCTGGATACAGGAATCATATTACCAAGATTCCTTCCTATTCAGAATAGGAAGACTGAGGGTTCTGTCCACCTGTTCACCTGTACATGTGCATGCAAAGGAACATCTAAGGGCAGATATAAATATCCCTTTTCACTGCAAATGTTTTTTTCTTAACAGGTGACCATATTTTATTATTATTATTATTATTATATTTTATTGATTATGCTGTTACAATTGCCCCACTTTTTCCCCCTTTGTCCTTCCCACCCAGCAACCCCACACTCCCTTACACAAAAGGGAGTGTAAACATCCCTTTTCTCCACATCATTATTCATGTCTGTGGGTCACATGTATAAGTTTTTTGGCTAGTCCATTTCCTATAAAGTACTCCAATGTGCTTTACATCACCATGGCTATTTTGTGACTACCAATTTGTACTTCATCAATGCCCCCAAACACCCCTCCCATATGGCAACCATCAAAATGCTCTCTGTATCCATCATTCTGTCTCTGTTCTTTTTCTTTGCTTAGTTTGTTCTTTAGATTCAATTGTTGATAGATCTGTATTTGTTGCCATTTTATCATTCATAGTTTTCAGCATCTTCTTTTTGTTAAATAAGTACCTTTAATATTCCATATAATAATGGTTTGGTGATGATGAAGTCCTTTAGTTTTCTCTTGTCTGGAAAGCTCGTTATTGTCCTTCCATTCTAAATGATAGCTTTGCAGGGCAGAGCAATCTTTCCTGTAGGTCCCTGCTTCCCATGACTTTGAATATCTCTTACCAATCCCTTCTAACTTGCAAAGTTCTTCCAGCTGACAGTCTTGTGGGAACTCCCCTGTAAGTAACTAACTGCTTTTCTCTTGCTGCTTTTAAGATTCTTTCTTTATCTTGAACCTTAGGCATTTTAATTATGATGTGTCTTGATGTGGGCCTCTTTGGATCCATTTTGTTTGGGACTCTCTGCGCTTCCTGCGTTTACATATCTATTTCCTTAAGCAAATTAGGAAAGTTTTTCTTTCATAATCTCTTCCAATATATTTCCAATTTCTTGCTCTTTCTCTTCTCATTCTAGAACCCCTATGATGTGAATGTTGGTATACTTGAAGTTGTCCCAGAGGCTCCTTACACTATCCTCATTTTTTAATTTTTTTCCTTCCTGTTGTTCTGAATGGTTGTTTTCTTGTTGTTATTGTTGTTTTCCTTAAGTTCTGTATCATTGTATTGATTCTAAGCTTCATCCACTCTAACTGCTGATTTCCTGTAAATTGTCCTTTATTTCAGTTAGTGAATCCTTCATTTCTGACCAGATCTTTTTTCTGGTGTTGAGGTCCTCACTAAATTCCTTGAGCATCCTTATAACCAGTATTTTGAATTCTGCATGTGATACATTGCTTATCTCTACTTTGTTTAGTCCTTTTTCTGGAGTTTTGGTCTATTGTTTCATTTGGGCCACGTTTCTTTGTCTCCTCATTTTGGCAGCTTTCCTGCGTTTGTTTCTATGTATTAAGTAAAGCTGCTATGACTCCTTGTTTTGGTAGCATGGAGTAATGTAGTAGGGGTCCTGTAAAGTTGAGTAGCACAGTCTCTCCTGTCCTTCAAGCTGAGTACTCAATATGCACCCTTCATGTGGGCTGAGTACACCTTCCACTTGTAGTTGTTGGCAGGTCATTGGGATGGATTTACCCAGGCCGGTCAGCTACAAGGACTGGCTGTGACCACTGACCACTGACCACCACCCTCCACCCTCCACGGAGAATTAGCTGTGCAGTGGCAGAGAGGTGGTGCTCCAACACAGTCTATAGCTACCCACTGGATATGCAGGCTCTGGGCTTTCCCAGGTGCTGCAGGCCAGGATAAGCTACCACCTATGTTCTGCCTGGGGCCACCCAGCCTGTGCAACAAAGCAACCTGCAGATGTCTCCTACTTGTGCTGGGCTTGGAGGTTTCCAGGCAATCCAAACTATGATTCAAAGCTGGCTGCTGCTTGTTCCGGGCCTGGGGCTGCTTAGGGAGCTGGCTCTCACTGCACATGTTTTTAAAATTACATTTATTGGGGTTATATTGGTTAATAATATAATTTTCAGGAATACACTATAATTCAACATCTGTGCCCTCTATTGCATGCTTGCCTCCTGAAGTTGTTTCTTTTTGTTACCACATATTTGACCCCCTTTACCCACTTTGCCTTCCCCTTCCCCTCTTTCCTCTCTGTTAACCACCATCCTGTTGTCTCTGAGTTTTTATTGTTAACTCATTTGTTACTTTTTGTTTTTATATTCCACATGAGTGAAATCCTGTTTTTGTCCTTTTTCCATCTAATTTATTTCATCATACACTAGTTCTATTCTTAATAAAAAATATCCTTAATAGTACATAATTATAGGTAACAAAATCAAGCATTGTAAGGTTATTCACTTAGGATTATGACTACAGCAGCTACTATGGAATACTTCACATACCATAAAGTATACAAAGTTGAATTTATGTCTTGTTAACATATTGGATGGGACTAGTGGTCTGGGAGCCCAACTTTGGTTATCCCTGTCAATAATCAGCTTATTTTAGGCATTTATTTAGTGTGTTTCATGGCTTCCTCGTCCATAAAACAGGGTTATAAAAGGCATACAATATATATCTGTGGGAGGCATATGGTAGGTAAAAAGCAATCTGGAAACTGCAAAATCCTAAACAATGAAAACTTATTCCTAGACGGTTAATTCTGGGCCAAGGACACTCTTTTTGGTCCTTTTAAAAACAAGAATGAAGACTCATTTGGTGAATAAAAATCATCTGTCTTTCTCAAAGAAGTATTTAAAAAGGAATTTTTTAATTCACTGCTGGATTTCTTTCTTTTATAAAAAATTACACATAAGTTTAATATGTGATTTAAAAGATCATTAGTCAGAGCTAAAAATACAATAAATGATGCTATGATAAATTTATATCTATATCTCATAAATTTCAACTGGATAAGCTACATGCAAAAAATGAGTTTTACAATGCCTAGAGGAAAATATAAAGAAAACTGAAACTCAGAGACACAGATAACAGTGTATGATGGTTACCAGAAGAAAGGGGTGGAGGATTGGTGGTTAAGGAGAGTCAAATATTTGGTGATGGAAGATGACTTGTCTTTGGGTGATGGACACACAATACAACATATAGATTATGCATCATAGAAATGTACACTTATAACCTATATGACCCTATTAACCAACATCACCCCAATAAATTCAATTTAAAAAGAAAATGTATATAAAGAATTACATGTAAAAAGGTACATTGGGAAAAAGTCATGTACGTCATCTTCAAAGTCATGGCTTTTTACAGTAAACACTCAAAAACTTTTATTGTGGCAAAATATACGTAACTTAAAACTTCACAATATTAACCATTTTGTGGAGCTCAGTATATTCACAATGTTATGTTCACCACTATTTCCAGGACGTTTTCATCATAACAAACAAACAAAAAACTAACCAACAGGCAATAACAACCCTTTTTTCCCCTCTCCCCCAACCATGGTATAACCTCCATTCTACTTTTTATGAACTTGCCTATTCTCTACCTTACATATATGGAATTATATTTGTCCTTTTGTGTCTGGCTCATTTCACCTAGCATAATGATATCAAGGATAATCCATATTGTATTAGCCTATGTCAGGATTTCATTTTATGGAAGAATAACATTATCCATCTGTATGTGTGTATCACTTTTTATCTATTCATCTGTTGATGGACACTTGGTTTACCTTTAGTAATTGTGAATAGTGCTGCTATGAACACTGGTGTACACTCATTGCTGGATTTCTTAGAGACAGAGTCTCTAAATCATCTAAACCAGAGATTTCCAATCTCTTTCATCCTGTGGCATACATAAATCAATTACTAAATTTTGCAGCTTACCAAAAAATATTTTGTTTTTGCCAATCTGACAAAAATAGGTGTAATTTTGATTCACTCTGAACAGGTGGCTATAATCGTATTGGCTGTTGTCATTCTTTTTGTTTGAAAATCTAAGAGAAAAAAGGCCAGTGCCCTAGTCAGGTATTGCATGTTTTAAAAATTCTGGTGGCACACTGGTTGAAAATCAGTAATCTAAACTGACATGATGACCAGGATAATTTCAATTATATTGCACCATTTAAAAAGTAGAGACTTCTGCCTCAAGTTTTATGTAGTTTATAACCCTGCTTATACTGAGAATTAGAAAAGCAGATTTTAAACATAGGTGCAGGCATGTGCACACACTCGAGGGCATGAGAGCTGCTGAGAAAGACATAAATTCCATACTTCTGCTGATTATTGGTGTAAAGAGGCTGAGAAGCCAAACACAGGACAACATGAAAGGATGCCAATGGGGAAGACAAAAGAATAGTGTTAGCAGCTGGCAAGGCAGCTAGGAATTGGGAGCTCCAAGATCCCAGAGACAGAAAAATAAGCCTGACATGTCACTCAAGATATTTGCTCAGTAAGATGTTTAGGAAAAAATGCTGTTTCCAAGCATAAAATGGGTAAAAGTGAAGTAAAGCTCAAAAGAAGAGAAACACTTGGCTGTCAGTTGGTACCCCTCAAAACTATTTTTTAGAAAACGGAGGTGGACTACAAGATGGAATCTTACAAAGACTGCTAACCAGGCTTGAATTCACTCAGTGCTAATCAGAGTGAGGTGTTCTCCTGTGCTGCCTGCCATAATACCTTCTTGAATCCTCTCAAATGGAAGATCCAGAATATCTCCAAGTTTTAATACACAATGTCCAGTATTTTGTCAAAATCTACTAGTCATACCAAGAAAGAGATAATAGAAACCAACAAGTAAATCAGATATTGTAGCTAACAAAGATTTCAAAGTAACTGTGATTGCCCTGACTGGTGTGGCTCAGTTGGTTGGGCATCGTCCTGTAAACCGAAGGGTCTCGGGTCGATTCCCTGTCAGGAAACATGCCTGGGTTGTGGGTTCAGTCCCCACTTGTGGCACATATGATAGGCAACCAATCCATGTTTCTTTGTCCTTCCCTTCCCCTCTAAAAAAAAAAAATTAAAACTAACGGTGATTAAAATGTTCAAAATTTGATGACAAGAATTACACCAGACAACTAGAATCTGTAAAAATGAGTCAAATAAATGAAATTAAGTGCTCAATAGATGAGCTCTTTAACAGCAATGTAGAGATAGCTAAATATTAATGAGCTGAAAGATAATTTAATAAAAACTGTATACAATAATCAGCATCCTAAGTTATACCTATTTGCTTTAAATGAGGATAAATTTGCTTTGCTACTGTTTGTTTTACACAGGCAATTTATTTTAGAGGTAAAACAGAACTTTGAATTTCAAGTTAGAAGATTTGGGTTCAGGCCACATCTTCCTATCAGATGAGTGAATTTGGTAAAGATGGTTAACATCTCTAATTTCTTCCCTTGTAAAAAAATACATCTTGGTTATAGGGTTAAAAGAAAAAAAGTATGTATCATCAAACTGTTCTATAAACAGTGTACATATGGCATAAGGTACTAACAGTCCTGTATCTCTTTTTCCCCTCTTCCTGGTACATGGCCCAGGTAGAAATAACATTTTTTAGTATTTCTAGTGTATTCTGAAGACTATGCTCATTTCAGGTCAGCAGAACAGGAGCAAAAGTGGTTTTTCTAGTCACCTAACATAAGACATTCTGGTAACCCTGGACTTTGGTTCTTTCCTCTTCCAGCAAGTAGAAATGCAGATGTAACAGTGACCCAGTATAGACCACTTAAGCAAGACAGCTTAATGACTGAACCTCAGACCTGACTGACTCATGGTACATACCTGCATTACCAGCTCAGATGGGACAGACTGTTTAGTAAGAGATAATGTTCCAGGTTATTCAGGACACTGTATATGAACATCTCTTTGTCACAGCAATTTAGCCTTCATGCCAGTTATTAAAGCAAAAAACAAATGTAAATTACTGATCAAAGGCAACAAATTTCTTTAGCACAACTGTTATACTGCCTATTAACACATATGCAGAAAACTCAATTATAAGTAGTTTTGAGAAATGAGAATAACATAAAAGTTAATTCCCCCCCAAACTCTCTGGTGTTCTGATTCACATACCTCCAGAAAACAGAAGCCGTAAGAAAAGATTTGAGTGTATTTATGTGAAAGTTACTGCTGACATTAGGAAGCTGCTAGAGAAAACTGACAGAAGCAGCAGACGTATTTCAAATCAGAGAGAAATAATGAACAAGGAGAAACAGCAGTTGTAGTCCTAATATTTGGGGAGTTGGGCTGAAAAGTAAATATAAACAAGAGCGTATAAAAGCATCCAGGAGTCACTCAAAGATTGTTGAAAGGTATTTATTTGTATTTGCTTTTCACTGGCAAAGATTTTCAACCAGTATTTGAAGACTGAGGGAAGGAAACCAAGAAAGGTAGAAATACCAAAATGCCAAAAAGACAACAGATGGAAAGAAACAACCCAAAGGCCAAAGAACCCAAGCTCAAAGTAATTGGTAATGAAACAGTGTGCAACCAAGATGGGGCCCCAAATAGGGATTTGGAATGGGGTCCAGAACTTAAGGTGTACAGGAAATAGAAAGATATACAGGATGTCCTCACCCCTTCCCCCACAGGTGTGAGTTGGGGGAAGGGACACATGGAGTAGGAACATGCAGAGCTGTTTTGTACAGCAACAACTTTGCGGCTAACCTCTGGCATGGTCATTTAACATATCTATAACCTTTAACTGGTTGTATAGATACGTTAAATAGCTGTGGCCATGCTCTGATCCAGGGGGATGGAAGGGACTTCCACCCAAGATGTAACTGGGGGGCAGGTCCCCCTGGTTAGTGCCTGTGTGACAGCTTGGAGATTGTCTCCATTACATGGAGCCACACCTGCCCAGATTCACAATGGCAGCCCAGTAAACTTGGAATACTACAGGAATGCTGGCAGGTGTAACTGATTGTAGGAGGAGTCAGAAATGGGGGTAACAAAGGAAGATTGGCACAGAGATTTCAACCCAGACAGGGCAGCCATGGAGAGGAGAACCACAGTTTTGGCCAGAGTGGGGACTCCCGCAGCTTTGGTAGAACAGAAACATGAGGCTTTGGGGTGCTCCTTTTGGCCACGTGGCCTAGGAAGCAGGAGAGACTTTGCCTGGAAGAAGGGTGAAAGGACTCTTGCCAGTAGGGCATAAGAAGGTGTCATATGACTTTGGATTAACTGGGATCCAAAGCTGGAGATCCTGACAGCAACATAGCTGATGGTGCCAGGAGACTGAATCTACTTCTTTTCCTGAGATAAGGTTCCCAAAATTAGGGCAGAGGGAGAATAAAGGACTGTATGTGTCTGTGGGTATTCTAAAGGACTTTGGTATTTTAATGAAGACATTAGGTCACTACTTTAAGTCTGTATAGCTTTAAATAAACATTTCCTTGCCTTTTCACATATCTCTGGCATTGAGAGACATCTTTCCTCTGGTGGCAGACAATTCGAACCTAGTGGGGGGTCCTTTTGGTAATAGTATATCGTACACCCCTTGGCCCTGTTCTGTAACAGTAATACTATCCTCAGTGTATTCTTAACTCTAAGTAAGCATCCACAACTTTAGGAGTTATTGTTGAGAGATCTCAGCAAGAAGAATCACAAACTAACCTTGGCTGGGCTACTCTGTTAATAATCCACTGCTGGAAGCCACTCCTAAAGTTAATGCATCTACACCAGTTCTGCTACAGCCCTGACCCCTATACACATTTTCAAAGAAGTCAGCTTGGGACAACCAAAGTATTTTAAAAGCAGAACATTATGGTGCAGAGGTTCCTGTACAGTTAATGGTTACAGGTGGAATCATGCACCCCATTTACATTTCCTAATCACAGAAGACATACTTTTCAAGTATGCTGCAGCAGTGAGGTTCCCTCCTGCTATCCTTCTAAGGGGACCCTGAGTGAAAATGGGAAGCAGTGGGGGACAAGTTTATGCAGCTGGGCATAACTGCCACTGTTGTGAAATAGAAATAAGGTTCTTTTTCTGCTCATCGAGGTTGTAAAGTCAGAGGGATCCGTATTGAGAGCACCGATCAATATAAATCATTTTTCCTTTTGTTTAATATTGTCAGAAAGGATCAGAAATTATACATTTTACAGTAACAGGAGCATGAACAAAGCCTGTGAATATAAAGAAATATTCAATGAGATAGAACACATTAAAACAATGTAACACCTTGAAAATAAATACATATCAAATTAAGTATCCATATTTTTAAAAACCACACACTAAATTCAAAGACTGTGCATACATTTATTATTTCCTCACAACAAATTTATTGCAAAGTGTTAGAGAATACACATTTAAACTACGCTTTTTTTCTTCCTTCTAGTGCTTCTCAGTTTTCCCTTCTTCCCAAACACAGATCTGGCAGTTACCAGGACTGGTTTTGTTTTCTCTCTATCATCCTCACTAGAGCTGCTGCTGCTGGTGGTGGCACCTCCATCCCTTACAGGATCAGGTTTTACCGTATTCTGCAAATTTGAAGAGCGGATTTTTGCCTCTGAAGCTGCTTTTCCCTGCTGCATATTCATTAAAGATAAACATTCAGCATCCTCACCTGAGGATGCATCAGATGATTGCGAGAGGTAGGCTTCCCCCAAAAACCCACATTTACTCTCTCGTTTAGAATCTGAAAGCCTCATTCTTTTCAGGCTTGATGACTCTCTGCATTTATTTGCTATGCATCTCTTCTGAGTCTTAACTTTTGCTTTATCAGGGAACTCAAATTCTTTCTCCATGGCAACAGAAACTGCTTCTCTTTGACCGGCTTCTTCTCTTTCTTTCCTCAGCATACACGTCACAGCTCTGTTAAGTCTCTGGCTCTTAATAACTTTAGCATCTTGTTTCTCCTGTTGAGCTAATCTAAAGAAAGAATCAATTCGGAGCTGGGTCTAAAAAAAAATAAATAAAATAATAATAAATCAGACAAGTAAAGTTTCTAAAGCAAATCTGAGAGTTCCACTTTGTTTACTAGTATTTAAATGTCCATTTCAGAGAACACTAATTCGTTCTCTCTCAAAAGCCAGTTTTCTCCCAAATGAATCAAGAACAGTAATTTTTAGTGTCTACATCATACTTAATGCAGTATGATTCCTCCACAGACTTAAAGAGCATTAAGACATTAATTATTGCTTTGTACTTGACGCTTCCTAGACTTGTTAAAAAATAAAAATAGTACTAAAAGGAAAATATATTTAATTAAAACTACCTCAGTGTACAATCCATTATTACACAGTTTTTTTCCAAAATCGGAATGAGTCAAAAGGACACCAAAGTCCAGCCCTAAGGGTGACATTAGAAAATGAAGACAAAGTCCAATTTTTCTTTTACTGTTTTCTTCTGTTCTCATTAAATCATTTAAAAATGTATGTTACACGCCCTACAATAAGAGTAATAACTCTTTATCCTGAACTAGGAAAAGAGCTGCCATGATTACCTGCTGGGCATTCATTTGCTTTAACACTGGAAGCAGAGACTCATCTGTCTTTGTCCTATTCCAGCCAAAATAGCGCTGACAAAATATGCAGGCAGTTAAGACTTATACACATTTCTAAAGATATTTAAATAAATGATAAATAAAAAGGTCCAAAAAACCATCCTTGATTCCATTCCCCATATCTCCACAGATTTTCATATCTATAAAGATTAAAAGTGGTAAAAACAGGAGTAACAAAACAAATTACTCCAATATAATCATCTGACACTATGTTCTTTTCAATATCCTCTAAGATAAAACACATCCCACTCTCATTTTAGGACATCAAACACTCGTGACTATGAAAAAAGGTTACCCTAACATAAAAACAAGTATCATACATATTTCTTTGAAAGAAAAAACTGTAGTTACATTAATTCTATTACATTAGAACACTACTCAAATAATTATTTAAATATGCAGAGAGGAAAATAAGTAATTTTAAAAAACCTAATACCCTTCTATTCTTTCAGAATACTTAAGTACATGGTTATAACTATGAATGCTATACTACTTATTTCAAACAAAGATCCTCTTTAAGGATATTATTTACAATAGCAAAAATGTGGAATACCCAAGTGTCCAAATGTGGTATATACATAAACAGAATATCATTCAGCCTTCAAAAAAAAATTCTGATACTTGCTACAATGTAGATGAACCTTGAGTATATTGTGCTCAGCGGAAGTAAGCCAGACACAAAGGAACAATGCTGTATGTTTCCACTTATATGAAGTACTTAAAATAGTCACAATTACAGAGACAGAATATAGAATGGTAATGGCCAGGGGGAATGGGAGTTATTACTTAATGGGTATAGAGTTTCAGGTATACAAGACGAAAAGAATTATGAGGATGGATGGTGCTAATGGTTGCACAACAACATGAATGTCTTAATACTACTGAATTATGCACTTAAAATGGTTAAGAATATAAATGTACATTTTATGTGCATTTTACAATAAAAGAAAAAAAAAAACTGCCCTGGCTGGCGTAGCCCAGTGGATTGAGCGTGGGTCCAGTGGATTGAGCGTGGGCCTGCGGACCAAAGGATCAAGGTTTGATTCCCCTAGTCAGGGCACATGCCTGGGTTGTAGGCCGGTTCCCAGCAGGGGACACACGAGAGGAAACCATACATTGATATTACTCTCCCTCTCTCCTTCCCTTCCCTTCTAAAGATAAATAAATAAAATCAATTTTAAAAAACTGATAAAAAAAGAACTAAAAGGAACGTCTTAGACAAATGGAATATTAAGAAAATCCAAGTTCATGTTCCGTAAGTTTTAAATCAAAACACAGATTTGGCTGAATGTTCCTATGTTTTTAAGTAAAAGGATATTCTCTAATTTTGTCAAGATCAGGTTTCCCCCACAGAAACGATCCCCTGGAGTCGTCCACCACAGGTTTGAGGTAAGCATCTGCAACAGCTGTGTTAGGAAAGCCAGGTGGGAGTTGCAGTTTCCGTAACTTTTTTTTCACTTTAGTGTCATAAGGATTAGGTCTTATCTTCTTATTTTTCTGAGCTTCCTGCCACCATTCTCTATAAGGCAAAAGAAACAAGTCTTTATTAAGCAATAACATTACAGCAGATGTATTACAGATAAAGACCTAAACTTAAAGTTAGGAGACAGAAACTCCACTCCTAATTTCAAAACAAATCCTATGACCTACATAATACGATTATACTTAGTATTATTAACCATAATATATAATGATGGCAAACAATGATTAAAGATAACTCTGTGCTTTGCGCTGTTTTAACTGTTCTACACACCAATCATTACATGAGTACAGGCCTATCATTGTCCTCACCTCACAGACAAGGGAAATGAACTCAAAGAGAAGTAACTTACTCAAGATTTCACAGCTGAGGCTGGTACAGTCAGACCCTGATAATCTCCCTCCAGAGCCCATACTCATAAAAAAAAGTCTCAGCTTCTTCAGATCTCTTTCTCAGAGGTAAAATGGAGGAAATATATTTTTGTGTATTATTTATTTACCTTGAGTTAGCTACAATAATAGACCCAGAAATATTTAATAAAATGTGAAAATGCCAAAAACATGTTCAATTTCATGTTCAATTCTATGTAGAACATAATTCTACATAGAATATGATCCCAATTTTGGAAAAATGCATAAATTGGATAAAGAGAAAAACTAAAGATATTTAAGCAACATTATTTCACTGTGTGCTAGGCAATGCTCTAAGCAAGAATATAGCTGATCATTTTTTTCTTTATATTTTATTCATTTTTCAATTTTCCGTCATGAACATCAATTACTACGGCAAGTTAAAGATAGCTACACATTCTTTGACTCTTCCTTCTGGAAGCTGAGTCCATGTCCTCTTCACTTGAGCCAGGCAGATTTTGTGGCTGAAGAAGTGACACTCCTCCAGGCCCTCAGCAACTAGTTTCAACAACCTGTCCCTTGGATAATTTGCCTTGGAAGCAGCCAACACGCTCTGAGGAAGGCCCAGGTTATAAAGAGGTCCCAATAGAGAGGGTCCTAGGCCAACAGTCCTGTTTTGCATGAGGTTTGAGGTGATGGCACCATGTGTGATGCCAGCCATGTGTATGAGCCATCTCAAGAGAATCCTCTAGTCCAGGTGAGCTGTCCCCTAACATACATGGAACATGGCCTGACCAGACTGTGGATTCATGAGCAAAATCAGTAACAGATGCTGTTTGAAGGTGGTTTATAATGTGGCAATAGATAGACAGAATTTATACAATTTGAAAAAATGAATGGCATAATAGTTAAAACATAAATATAACCTTCACTAATCGATGCATTCAACAGAAACTAAAAAACCCCTACATCACGTGTTCTACTGTTTCACATACTTACAGTATTAACAATTCAGATACGCTGGCTCAACCAGTTTCACTTCACTGATGCAGGAGTGCCACCTAGCTTTAAAAAAGGCTAACTACAGACATCACTGTAGGATCAAAATGCAAAGAGGAGAAAATAAAAAGATCTTTCACTACTAATTTTACAGTACTGTTTTCAACAGTGCACTGAGAAGATACCCATATTTCCCCCCTACTCTGTTTGAATTTCATCTCTGAAGCACTCATCATAATTTTCAGTGAGGAAAATCAGCACAACACGCTGTGCGCTCATTAAACAAAAAGGATCACCCCTCTTTAACGCCAGAGGGGCAGGCACTTAACACAAAGACAGAAGACGTCGTCTGCCATTAGCTAAAATGTGAAGAACACAATACAGAGTTGGCAGCACCAATGATGAAACTAAAAGATTTGTACCCTGTCCAGCTGTTTTGGGACTTATCTGAGATTTGGGACCAATATTTTCAGATCTCATTTTCCTCCAAGAAAATCCAAAATTTTCTGTGAAATCTCCCCAAACTTAAATGTTGGTAGTCAATAAAAATTAAAGAAGAGGCCCTGGCTGGTGTAGCTCATGAACTGAGTGCAAGCCTGGAAACCAAAATGTCTCGTTCCATTCCCAGTCAGAGCACATGCCCGGGTTGCAGGCCGGGTCCCCAGTAGTGGGCACACTAGAGCCAACCACACACTGATGTTTCTCTCCCTTTCTTTCTTCCTCCCTTCCCCTCTCTAAAAATAAATAAATAAAATATTTAGGAAAAAATCTATTTTCAAAAATTAAAGAGCACACTGTAGTCTAAACAAAGCACACCTGGGCTGAATGCATCTTGAAGGTCCAGAAAAGCTCTACATTTATTTATCTATTTTTAAATCCTCAGCCAATATGTTCACTGATTTTAGAGACAGAAACAGAAACATCAATGTGAGAGAGAAACATCGACCGGCTGCTTTCCAATACACTCCCGGATGGGGCATCAAACCCACAACCTAGGTATGTTCCTGACCAGGAATTGAACCCTTCTGGTGTGTGGGACAATGCTCCAACAAACTGAGCCACCCAGCCAGGGAAAAGCGCTACTTTAAATGGAGTATGACTTGCTAGAGTGTAGTTAGGAGGAAAAAGCAGAAAAGAACACCAGGCAACATTCTCAATTCTATAGCTCTTCTATTGCTCCTCTTGTTCTTTACCTTTGCATTCACCCTAACCCTCCTGATCCATGTACTGCAATAGGCTGCCCCTAACTGTCAATGAAGAGCTGGAAGACCATAGGCAGAAACTGCTAAAGCTGACTCAAAACTGTAGACTGTTCAACTGGCAAAAAAAGAGTAAAAACTGATGGAAGAAAAAAGGTATAACAGGCTAGGCACTAAATCAGAAATGCAAATGTTTAATGTCAATAAACATTTTTAAAAATCACTATCATTAATGACTTTAATGGTACACATTGATGATATACCATGTTCTATTACCAGGAGAGTTACAAGTGACATAAAAAGTCTATAGCATCATCCATGTAAAAAATAATAATAGTAAACACACACATAAGTATACATGTGTATGTATGTATTTATATAGCTGACCCTTGAACATCATGGGGGTTAGCAGCACCAACTGCACACAATCAAAAATCCTCCAATAACTTTGGCTCACCAAAAATTTGACTACAATTATCCCTCAGTATATAAGGGGACTAGTTCCAGGATCTTCTGCAGATACCAAAATCCATGGATGCTCAATGCCTTATATAAAATGGCACAGAACAATATACACAGTTGGCCCTCTGCAAGTGCCAATTCCCAAACCCAGACAGAAAATACTATTTTCAGGGCAGCTGGGAGAGGAGAGGACACACGGCAAGGCAATAGCTGGCGGACTGGGCAGGCAAGGCAGTGGCTAGCATTCCCACATTCTCATGCAGATAAACGGGGAGGAACAACTGGAGAATGAGACAAACTGCACAAACCAGGGTGCCAGCATGGGAAAATAAAGCCTCAAAACCTCTGGCTGTAAAAATATGTGGGGGGTGCGTTTGTGGGAGAAACTCCTAGTCTTACAGGAGAGTCTACTGAAGGGACCCATAGGGTCCTAGAATGTACACAAACCCATCCAACCAGGGATCAGCACAGAAAGGTACAATTCGCTTGTAGGTAGGGGGGAAGTGACTGAAAGCCAGCAAGAGCCCAGCAAGTGGCATTGTTCCTTCTCAGACCCTTCCTACACATACAACACCACAACCCAGCAGAGATGGTTGCCCTGCCTTGGCTACTACCTAAAGCTTTGCCCCTTACAATGTAACAGGTGTGCCAAGTCAAAGAAATACGGCCCAAATAAAAGTACAGATCAAGCCTCCAGAAAAAGAACTAAGCAATGAAGAGAGAGCCAACCTACCAGTTCAAAACACTGGTAATGAGTATGCTCACACAAATGATTTGAGGTTGGTTGCAAAACAAAAGAAGAAATAAAAGCTATACAAATTGAAATAAAAGAAAATATAGAGGGAACCAACAGTGAAGGGACAGAAACTAGGACTCAAATCAACAATTTGGAACAAAAGGAAAAAGTAAGTATTCAACCAGAACAGAATGAAGAAACAAGAATTCAAAAATCAAGGAGACTTACGGACCTCTGGGACAACTTTAAACATTCCAACATGCAAATTGTAGGGGTGCCAGAAGATGAAGAGGAAGAGCAAAAAATAGAAAACATATTTGAAAAATAATGAAAGAAAATTTCCCCCATCTGGTGAGGAAAATAAACATTCAAGTCCAGGAAATTCAGAGAGTCCCAAACAAGTTGGACCCAAAGAGGACTACACCAAGACACATCATAATTAAACTGCCAATGATTAAAATTAAAGAGAGAATCTTAAAAGCAGCAAGAGAAAAGAAGTTACCAACAAAGGAGCTCCCATAAGACTATCAGCTAATTTCTCAAAAGAAACCTTACAGGAAAGAAGTATTCAAAGTCATGAAAGGCAAGGACCTACATCCAAGATTACTCTATCCAGCAAAACTATCATTTACAGTGGAAGGGCAGATAAAGTGCTTCCCAGATAAGGTCAAGTTGAAGGAGTTCATCATCACCAAGCCCTTATTATATAAAATGTTAAAGGGACTTATCTAAGAAAAGGAAGATGATCAAAACTAACAGTGATAACAAACTCACAACTATCAACAACTAACCCTATAAAAAACAAAACCAAAATAAACTAAGCAAACAACTAGGACAGGAACAGAATCACAGAAATGGTGTTCACATGGAGGGTTATCAGCAGGGCACGGGAAGGGGAAAAAGGGGGAGAAGGTACAATAAATAAGCAGCATAAATGGTAGGTAGAAAATAGACAGGGGGAGGTTAAGAATAGTATAGGAAATGAAGAAGCCAAAGAACTTATATGTACAACCCATGAACATGAAATAAGGGGGCAGAATGTTAAAGGGAGGGAGGAAGGTGCAGGGTGGAGGGGGATAAAGGGGTGAGAAAAATGGGACAACTGTAATAGCATGATCAGTAAAATATACTTAAAAAGAAAAAGAAAATACTCTTTTCAACATAGATAGAAAACTTAAAATACAGAGTTTGACTGTATAGTTATAGGAAAAAAATCCATATATAAGCAGTTCGAAGGTCAAATGTATATATATAAAATGTATGAGTATATTGTGCAAAGTCTAAAATTATATAAACCAAAATGTTAATTATCTGTCTAGTCCATATTTTATAATTTTTCTATTATGTATTTATTATTTGTATAAAAAATCTCCTTGTGGTTGTTCAAATTATTGAAATACCATGACCTACAAGCACCCTAATAACTTACTTCCAGTATATACATTTCTTCAATAATAAAATCATGAAGAGGTATAAAAAAAAGCATAAAATAAAATACACTGGTTGTATGCTAAGGCTGTAGGACAGCAACCATTAAAACAATTTTGTATTTCCATTTGAATTCTAATCACTGATTCTTCAGACCAGAAAAACCCAGAATTTTTCAAACTCATGATAAAAAAATCATGAAATCATCTGTTGTGAAATAGTATCTCATGACATATTGATGGTTAGAACATGAGATCACAATCTTGTGAATAGCCTGTAAGCCACCAAATAGTGCACTTTTAAAAGAGTGAAATTTATGGTGTGTGAATTATACTTCAATTTTTTTTTTAAAGATGCCATCAGGGTACAACCTTAAGAAAGAACTACTTTCACAGACATACTCATAACTACCAACATCTGAGAATCTCAAAAACTGAAGTGTACCCCAGATTTAGGACAACTCTTAGGTTCTGTGTGGAATGCACCCACCACTGAATACATCATAGTACACAAGCAGTGAGAAAAAGGAAAGCAGTGCGTAACATAAAGTTCCTGGCATTATATTTCCACGCCCCTCTCTGACAACCCCTTTCAGGACACTCAACAAACAGAAGTACTAGTATGTGTTTGTTTCTCTGTCACTTCCAAGAGCATGGGAGCTGCTTGAGGGGATGGTCTATGACTCAGCCCTCTTTCCTATCCTAGCCTAGCACAGTGTCTGACACGAAGTAGCTACTTAATAAATATTTGAAGTAATGAAGCAGCAACTTCTACACACCTAGGTAATCCCAGAGGACTGGCTTTGTACCCTTGAATTAGGATAAACCTGACAACTCTAAAAAAAAAAAAAATGATCTCTGATTTCATCAGATTTCTAAAAAAAGGAAAACATATTTTAGCAACCCTAATCAATACCTCCTCCTGTTTTCTTAATGAACAACAATTGTAACAGGTCATAGTGTAAATAATAGCTCTGACTGGTAATCTGTGTACTTATATGAACATCTGGATTAAAGAAATTAAAAAAGAACTTACGAGAATTTTAGGAGAGGTTCCAGGCCATGTCCAGGGAATTCATTGAGAATTTCCATAGCTGTAACACAACCTACAGTTGGTATTCCTTCTGTGTAATCACTCCCAAGCAAATAGGCCAAAATTATTAATTTGTTCCGGTCCAATCCTATAAGAATAAAAATTATTACATATTTTTAATTTAAATTTTATTGTAGAAATATTATAACATTTATAGACATTTTATTATATCAACAATATATATGTATACACATTCTCATCCAGCAGCCAAAGACATCTCTTATTTACTATTTGAAACAAATTCTTTTTCTATTGGCATTCTGTTAAGAATTTTAAAGTTTCATCCATCTTCACAGCTTTTAATAACACAATTAAATACCATCTATACATCAACCCACAAATTTAGCTTTCTAGCTGGCTTTCTCCTCTGAACCACAGTCACACATACTCAACAATTACCTTAACATCTCTACTTGGATATGTACTGGGCATCTCAGATATAACAGATCCAAACCTGGATCTTATCTCTTCTACTCCAACTGCTCCTTCCCTGGATTCCCTTACCTCATTAATAGTGAGTCCTTGCTCAGGACAAAGAGTCACCCTTGACTGTTCGCCTTCTCTCAAATCACACACCTAATCCACCCAGAAATCCTTTCTATAGCATGGCAGACCCTACTTGGTTTAGGTTTCTTCCTTCCTCTCTGATATTTACTCTTGCTATTCTCATTCACTCACACTGGCCTCTCCTTAGTTTGCTCAGACAGTGACAATGAAGTACCCAGACTGAGTGGCTTAAACAACAGGAATTTATTTCCTCACAGTTCTGGCGGTTAGAAATTTTAAGGCACAGGTGGCAAACACAAGGCCCTTGGGCTGAATCCAGCCCTCCGCCTTGTTTTATCCAGCCTGACACCTTGTTTCTGCCTGGCAGCAGCACCGAGCCCCTTACCCCTAGCTAAGGAGTAGTTACATTTACACAGTCCTAAAATTACATTCGGCCCTTTGAAGGCAACCGCAAGGCTGATGTGGTCCCTGGTGAAAATTAGTTTGATACCCCTGTTTTAAGGTATTGGCAGGGCTAGTTTCTTCTGAAGGCCTCTCTCCTTAACTTGTAAATGACTGTCTTCTCCATGTGTCTTCCCTTTTCCCTCTATATCCCAATCTTCTTTTCCTATAAGGACACCAATCAGACTGTATTAGGGTCCACACTAATGACTTCATTTAATAATTACCTCTTTAAACACTATATCCCCAAATGCAGCCACGTTCTGAGGTATTTGGGGGGTTAGAACTACAATATGTGAATTTTGAGGGGACAAAATTCAATACATAACCACCTTTTGCTTCCCTACATCAACCAAGCTTCTGACCAAGGGCCTTTGCACATACTCATCCTCAAGAGACAATAGCTATAACAGTAGTTTCTGCTTCCCTTTAGACCTTAGCCTAAAAGTTACCTATTAGTAAAGCCATTCCCAACCAAAACTTTACATGAAACAGTACATATACTTCATGTAACTCTTTCACTGCTTTATTTTTCTATATAGCACATGCCACTAACTGTGCAGTTATGATTTATGTTTTTCTATTAGACTGTTTTATTTTTCTGCTGTTTCTCCACTGCCAAGAACAACAACTGGCATGCCTACTGGATAAATGGGACAATAAGAGACTGCCAGAAACACCGGTATAGGACCATAAGGTTCATGATTCCAACCGGAGAGACTCCCACCTGCCTCCCATCTCTACATTTGGTTCCCTCTTGAGAGATCAGGTAACTAAAGTCTAACCAGGTCAGATGATTAAATTGCAGGAAACGTCTAAACATACTAGGCTTTTAATTTCTTCATTCTAATTTTAAAATCCTGTTTCTCTAATAAGCAAAAGATCACTTATATGAAAATTTCTATCATTTCCATTAATATATCAAGTTAGCTCCTCAGAAAGAAAAAAATCAATACAAATTCTGAAGGTAAAGTTCAGAAAGTAATCATACTCTGAAGTCTTACCTAACTGGTTGTGAAAGTCCACATACTGGTAATATTCTACAAACTTGTTTTTATTAAAAAAGTTTTTATAGACATGTCGTGCTCCAAACAACCAAACATCACTATCGTCAGTGATTGTTCCAGAAGTTTGATCAGTCAGATCCAGAATGGCACACTGAGCCTCTGCTTCCATGGGAGCCTCAATATAGGGAATTCCAAACAGGCGAAGAAGTTCCTAAAGAATTACAGATAAACAATGACCACCACCTGGCCTTGACCCTTGACCCTTAAACATTTCATTTAATACCTCCCCTCAGGGAATCTGCTTAAGTAAAAATATGAGTAGGTGTAATGAAAAGGGGCCCAAGTTGGTACACCTACCTGGCTTTCCAAAAACATCTGTCCTGTAACAGTAGCAGCAATCCGTTCTTGCTGCTGTTTTTTAGCTTTCAATAAATTCTGTTCTGTTAAAAGATCACTCTCCAGAGTTTCCAGCTCTGTCTACAAAATAATTTCATTTGTAGATCATTATACTAATAACCCAATTAATTTAATCTATTACAAAAGCCTGCATCTAGTCTGACTGAAATTACCAATAAACTTTTCCTTTTATGAAGTTTTCCACTTGGATTTTTGAGCAAGTCTATAATATCTTTAGAGTTCCCCCCTCACTAAATCCCAGGGAAAGTGGAGACTTTCCCAAACCTACATAAAAAAAGGCACCATCAGCAACAACAAAAAGAGGCACACAAATAGCTAATAATATTCAACCAGTAACTCCTTAAAACTCAAAAGCTACTTAACACGGCTTCCTCAGCAATAAGTTAAAGCACAAAGTAACATTATTACCAAATCAATATCTTGCCATTCATTGAGCAAATTATCTGCATCTTTTTGAGTTTCTTCATGTGGTTCAGTACCCAAGGGCTCATTTTCAGAGTTGTCTCCTAGGAAGCCTTCAGAGTCACCACTGTATTCTTCTTCCTTAGGTCCTATCAGTTCCTCTTCACCTTGTACAGAGGGAGGTTTGGCAGCTTCTGCTAACTCAGTTTGAGGTTCGTCATCTACACTCTCCACTTCAATGAAACTTCCTGTACCAAAATAATAAAGTCTCTTTATCTACAACTGAAACATTAAATTTATCCTGAAATCATCAATAGCTTTCTAAGGTATTCTGAAAAACTGTTTACCCTAAAAAGAAAAAACCTAAATGTAGTAGAAAACATATGACAGTAGAATATTACTTTAAATAAATTTAATAATAGAAGCCTGTAACTTCAGAATAAGCCTTTTTTAAAAACAGTGCTTTTCTTGTTTTAAGATAATTTATTTATTTATTTTTAAAGAGTGAAGGGGAGGGAGAAAGAGAGGGAGAGAAACATCAATGTGTGGTTGTCTCTCACATACCCTCTAGTGGGAACCTGGCCCACAACCCAGGCATGTGCCCTGACTGGGAATCAAACTGGCAACCCTTTGGTTTGCAGGCCAGCACTCAATACACTGAGCCACACCAGCCAGGGCAAAATAAGCCTTTCAAATAAACAAACTGGCATTGTCTTTCAAATTAGGAACCATGTGTTCAAATGTCTGGTCTGCATATTAACTTTACACAAATACATTCTTTAAATTAACTATTACTGTTGTAAAATTCAAAAAGGAGAATTATTGGGACATGTAAACGATCATGGAGGTCGTAAAAGAAGTTCTTGGGAATTTCACTATGAACACAGCAAAGACTAAAGCTGTGACTTAGTGGGAAAAAGTCCTCAACAAGTACTCGGGAGAAACAGCTCTTCATCTTCTAATTTCCTTCCCTCCTCTCATGTCTTTTCTTTTTAAAAATGTGTTGTTTCCCTTCCTTCCCTTCAGGCATAGGGGGCTGGGGCTCAATGAGGATGGAGGGGGCTGGGGCTCTCAGGGCCTGCAGCCTGGGTTGAGGAGAAAGCCTAAGCCGAGGAGGAGGCCAGTCAGATCAGGAGATGGTTACAAATAAAGAGAGAATAAGCAATAGGTACCTGTATTGAAGATAACGAAAGCAAGAGTTCTCACTATTAGAAAGGAAAGTTACAAAAAAGGCAGAGGCTAAAATGAAGTCTGGGATGTTGGACTGGAAGTGCAGATAGCACTGTGAATTTATGGATTTTAATACATACATAGAAGTGTGCACATGTATGTATATATAAATAAATATATTTTCTGGCTCTGCTGCTGGGAGGGCCTAAAGCAATGACATCCCAGCAACAGTAAGCACACTCAGTGTCCAGATCTTGATTTCTAAACCCCATGCCATTACAAGGAAACAGGCCACTTGGCAAAATAGCTGGTTTAAGGAAAGGGCAGGGAAAGTACAAGATAAACCTGGAATATCTTGGCCAGAAAGTAAAGAAATGCTCAAAACATAATGAGTAATTGTGAAAAATTAAAGGAGCCAGCTTGAGGGAACAAACTAGCCACTGGCCAAAGCTAAGACAATTCCAGCAACAAAGTATGACAGTACCATAACTCATAACTGAATAAAATAAGAGTCCATGACTCTACACTGATGAAAAAATAATAAATGGGGTAAAGGGAAAGATCTTCCTTATAGTAGGATGCCGACTAACAAATATATAAAAAATGGAATTAGAAAATCACCATTTGGCAACCATCATAACACAATTTATTTTGGTAAAAATCATCAATGGATGCTAAAACAAGTCAGTGAAGGCTTGTTCAGTACATTTATATAGTTCACAATATTCCTTTCCATAAAATACTAATTACAAAGGAAAAATAGCAACTCTAAAGTATAGAAACCTGGCAGACACCAGAAAAAAATTACCATGTGCAAGTATGCAAGAGGGGAGTAGTGTGTACACAGTCATTTCTTCTTATTCACAGCAGTTATGTTCTATAAAGTCCCTGAGAACATGAATACTGAATCTTTTCACCTAGAGAAAATATATTTATAATATTAAATCCTAAAAACAACCCATCTTGGTAAATTCCATTTATTTTACAAACAAGAAAACAAGGTTCAGGAGTTTTAAGAGACTTGCCTGAGGCCACCCTATGAATTGCTGCCAGAATTGGGATTCAAACCCTATCCAACTGGCCCCAGAGCCACAGCTTCTTGGTCTACACAGCATTGCTCTCTCCCATCTCCACCCTTCGGTCTTCTCTATAGACAGTAGAAACAAGAAGGCAGAGTGTCACCTTGCTCAATCTCAGCTGCAAACGGTGTGGCAACTCCAGTTTTTAGCTGCTCTATGCATGTCCACAAATGACCAGAAAGCCTGTGCCATAAGTATTAAATCTGGAGTCACAAGTAAATTCTGCAAATACAGAATCTGTAAATAATGATGATTGGTCATATAAAATTATATAGATATAGATACACAATACACATGCATATGTATAAAGACAGACAGGATGAGAGATATGATAAAGCCAAAGTGGTAAAATGCTAGCCAGTGAGGTAAGAGGGTGAAGAAACCAGAATGTTTTATAGTATTCTTTTGACCTTTTTAAGTTTGTAATGAATTCAAAATAAAAAGTTAAAAGAACTAAAAAGAAACTCACTTTTATGTTCTCCAATTAGGGTATGGCCTCCCTTTAACAATAACAAAAAGAAGAGTAAAACAGGAAAGGTCAAGATTCCATCACTAGCTATGTGTCCTTGGGAAAGTCATTTCACCTTTCTGGGTCTCTAGGTCATCACCTGGCACAGAGGGAACTGGACCATCACCTGACAGTGAGAACTGAGTTCCTACAAATGTGAAATCCCACCATTCTTATCTCTAAAAAAGATTAAGCACCTACCATCAGATTCACTTTCTTCAGAGTCAATTCCTATTGGTTCTATGAACTTTGGAGCTGAAATTAAATCCTGGCCACCAGATTCCATCGTCTCATGTTCTTGGATGGTTTTCAGGAAATCCTCATGCTTTTTAGGATTCTCTAAGCTATTTATTGTCTCCGAAGGAATACTTAATGTATTACTCACTTCTTGCAAACTGACAGTATCAATAACTTTGGAAGCAGAATTTTTTTCATATTCTGCATCATTGCTTGAAAAAACAGAAGAATCATACCTATTCTCAGATGGACAAAGATCTTGTAGGTTAAGCACTTTGGTACATGTTTCATTCCTTGATGCAGAACTTGGACTTAAAGGAGGTGTTGTCAGTTCTCTTCCACTTTGGAGCCCACTTGCATTCATCTGTATTGCCACTGTGTTTTCCAAAGGAACTGGATCTTTCCTATCATTAACTGTAGGCTCATCACTTGTCTGAAAGGATTCCTCAAACATGTAAATAAATGACATTTGTTCTTTTGGAATGCTAGACTCACTGCCTTGACAAAAGACAGTACCTGACAAAGGAGCTGAGTTTGCAAGCTCCTTTTCATTATTAGTGCTGGTTACACACTCTTCTACACAGTTTACAATGGTTGAATGAGGCAGTCTTGCTAACAGAATTCCTTTTACATCTCTGGTTTTAAATCCATCATCAGCTTCCTCATCAGAACTGTTCACAAACAGCTGTTTCGCTCCTGACTCTCCTGTCTGCACATCACTCCCAGAGTGCACTTTCACATCTTCATCATCATCAAGAGCTTTCTGAATAGCCAAGAGGGTCAGTGGTGATACAGAGCCTTCATCTACAGTAGCAGATGCACTCCTCTTATTGTACTGCCTTTGACTGTCAATCTCCAACTTCTCTTCAGTGCTACTTTCCAGCAAGGCAGCTTGCATAGCTGGTACAATTTGTGGAGAAGCAGGGGTAGCATCAGACACTTTCTCTGGCTTAAGTTTTTCACATGGAGATGACTTTAAGTCAAAAGACATGCTGCACATTTTGCTGGAAGATGGAAAAGACTCTGAATCCACATTTGCAACTTTCTTAGCTTGTATACCTTAAGAAAAAGCAAAACATTCTCACTATGTAGATTTACAGTATAGTAATATACTTCTAATAACATGAATATGAGTATACAGGTTCTCATAATTGAATCCACACATTTTCATTTAATTAGCAATTAAGAGTTAACTCATTAGCTCATTTTAAAGTGGGTTTAAACCCATTAAAACAAGTAATCCATCAATAGCTTTACATAATTACTATCATTGGGTTGGCCAAAAAGTTCATTTGTTTTTTTTCCATGAGATGGCTCTAGTAGCACTTAGCTGTCTTTTAACTGCATTTGAAACAATTTTGTTTTATCAAAATTGTATTAATACAATTGTATACATCAAGATTGTATTGTGACAGGTGTCATATCAGCATGCATCTTTAAAAAACTTATCAAAACTGAATTTTTCTGCAGCCATTTTAACACTGAATATGAAAGAAAATACATAACATTTGGGCATATTATGTAAAAACACAACTGAAATGCAAAAGATCTGTGCAGTGTATGGAGAAGGTATTGTGATGATCAAACATGTCAAAAGTACTTTGCACCCTGGCTAGTGTAGCTCAGTGGATTGAGCACAGGCCTGCAAACCAAAGGGTCACCAGTTTGATTTCCAGTCAGGGCACATGCCTGGGTTGCAGGCCAGGTCCCCAGCAAAGGGCACATGAGAGGCAACCACACATTGATGTTTCTCTCCCTCTCTCTCCTTCCCTTCTCCTCTCTCTAAAAATAAATAAAAATATTTAAAAAAAAAATAATAATGATAAAGTAGTTTGTGAAGTTTCATGCTGGAGATTTCTCGCTGCATGATACTCCATGGTAGGGCAGATGAGTTGAAGTTGACAGTGATCAAATTGAGACATTAACTGGAAACAATCAATGTTATACCACTCAGTAGACAGCCAACATACTCAAAATATCTAAATCAAGAAAATTATTGGTGAAGATGAAAAACATGTCTTTTACTTTATGGAAAAAACTAAACAAACTCTTTGGCCAACCCAATACATAAGTAGGACTTCATTAATATTATCCAGGCGTGGTAGTTTATAGAATTCAGAGACACAACATATTGTTGGCTTTTAACTATCAAATAAGTGCCCAATACCTTTTATCAAGATGTAATGTGAAGTGTCTTCAGAGACCACTCTTCTTGATTCCACCTCCTTCAAAAAGCCCCCTTCATCTTCATATTGCCTTTGGATTTGTCCTGAATGTTGCTGATTCATTTCCTTTTGAACATTTTCAATATGTTGGTTTAGGTAATTTTTTTTAAGTAAGCCTTTGAGCTGGTACTGTGAAAAGTCATTGGACTCCTAAAGCAAAATAAATAATGTGATGTTTTTAAATATTAAATACAGATAATATTACTATATATCCATCTTTTTCCCAAAAGGTTGACAAAGAGCAACTGATTTTTTTATTGATATTTCCATACTACAAAACAAGTAAAATTTGAATATGTAGGAAAAAACTATAACATTGTAATTTTTAAAACAAAAAGAACTGAACAAAACAAAAGAAACCATGGGTACTGATCACTCATTCAAAAAACATAAATTAAGGACATGATGCAAGGCAGACACTGTGACATTTTGATGTGGGCTTAATAAATGCAAGTAAATAGGCAAGTTAAGTGCCCAGCATAGTCTCTAGCCCATAAAAGACCCACAATAAATCATAGCAACCACAGTTATTAATTATAACTGTTAATATCTGTAAAATATTTCCTGTGTAATGCATTCTTCTAAGTCACAGGTGGCAAACACAAGGCCCACAGACCAAATCCAGCCCTCTACCTTGTTTTATTCAGCCTGGTATCTTGTTTCTACCTGGTGGCACCAACCTCTCACTTAACTGTTAAGGAGTAGTTACATTTATACAGTCCTAAAATTACATTCGGCTCTTTGAAGGCAACCACAAGGCTGATGTGACCCCCAGTCAAAATGAGTTTGAGACCCCTGTTCTAAGTGCTTTTATATATATTATCCCATTTTATTCTCGACCACCAATGAGACAAATAACACCTCAATCTAAAAATGAAAAAACTGACACTTCTACAGGTTAAGTACCTTTTCCAGAACCACATAACTAATAATTGGTAGATCTGGGATCAAAAGCAGATCTTCTGATTAACCCTTACACACACTGCTTCTATTCTATTACTCTTATGATTATTACTATTACTCTTCTTACCATCATTACTATTATCAGTATTGTATTTGCCCAATGTTCAGATGATAGAATGACCCAATTTGGAAGATTCAGAACTTCCTTCCCTTACCTGTCAGAATTACAGATCCAGTGACCTGCTACACCATGCTACCCTAGTCTACAGATCCCAGAGACTCTGTGGTGGCAGAAAATAAAGCAAGTGGAGCAAATCATTTGGGACTGTCGCTCTTTCTCTCATTCCTTCCCACTGTTGTTTACATAATCCAAATTCTATTTCCTCAAAGCCCAGCCAAAGGTCCTTTCACATTCAAGAAATAAAATGTTTGATTCATAGACTGAGCCTGGATGTTCCCCCTAAAATAAAAATGAAACATTTTCTTTTTTTAATTAAATTGAATATTCTGTCCATTTCATTTTATAATAATCTTGTTGTTGTGTAGCCTGTTACTATCTTCATGGTCAGATCATATTTGCTCCCTACCAACAATTTGTTGGTAGGCTAAACTGGCATAAAAGATCTATTTCCTGGAGCCACTGTTTAGTTATTACTGAAGGATTCCTGATCTGTCACATCATACACAACTATGATGCCATGGGCTCCTCTATAATAACTGGAGGTTATTATTTGAAATATCTCTTGGCCTACTATGTCCCATATTTGAAGCTTGATTGTTCTCCCATCTAACTCTATAGTTCTTATTTTGAAATTCACACCAACAGTCCTAATGTAGCTTTCTGTATATGTATCATCTGCAAACCTAAGGAGGCAAGATTTTCCAGCTCTGAGGTCTCCAATCAGAAGCAACCTGAATAAGTAATCATATTCAACATTCATGACGGACATATCACTGCAGCTGTTGCTACCATTATCACCCTTGCTACTGCAACTGCTACCCTGACTCTCCTGGCCAAGACTAATCAGAGAGGAATAAGATAGGCTGTTCTGGAAGAACAAATGTCTTACCCTACTCTGACCCCACAGAACACAATCAGCAGCCATCGCCACTCAGCTGTAACTTCCACCCAAAATAAAAGAGACTTCTGTCCTACTTCCTGTATTCATATTCTTCATGTAAAAGTAGAAGAGTGACGGGCAAAGAAGTATCTCCTGCCTTTTTTCATATTTTGTTATCAATTTAAGAAATGCCAAGTTTGTAGAAAAAATAACGTCACATCCATTCATTAGGAATAATAATGCTGCAAAAATTTATATTCTGTCTAAAGGGAGTTAAAGGTATAGAAGGTTAGATATAATAGGTGGTAGCAGTAGAAAGGAAAACAAAACTCATTTACCAACTAAAGATGATAATAATTAATGGTATAGCATTATCAGGAGACATGTTCAACAAACCCAACTCTCTATGAGACCCCACTCAGGGTTGCTGTGGCTGTGGAGTCACTATCAGATGATCTAATTTGAAGAATTTACCAGTGAATTCCCTCCTACCTTTGTACTGGAAACATACTGTATAAGTAATGCTTATCGATTTTTTTCTAATGAAAAATATTGCTGCAGTTCTCAATTCTACACATTAATGTGCTAGAATATACTTTACCTCAGGCATTGCTTCAAATAATGTTCTTCTTCGTTTTGTAAATTCTTTCATATCAGTCAAGATTTCATGCTTTATTTCAGGGGGCAGGCTGGTGAAGTCTTCAGACTCAATGTCTACTGCATGAGGATTCTGAAAGAACTCTTCCTGTAAAGAGTAAAACATTCATACACTTAATGCTATTTATCATGATAGACATTTTTATGTTTATGTCAACAGAGTTCTACATAATCTACTACAGGCTAAACACAATTGTACAGAATATACAATAGGTATCTAAGTGAATGGCAGATTAGGGAATGTACCTATTCACTCATTCATTCATTCAAAGGAAAAAATACCAGGCACCTGTAGCGTGCCAACCACTGTTCTAGGTGCTAAAGTATTATAAAGATATACCAGGTAGGGTTCCTATGCTCAGAAGTGAAGAAAGACATAAACAAATAAGTAAACAAGACATGATGAAAAATAAAGCAGGGTATTCTGATAAGAAAATTAATTAGAAAAGAAGAGGGGAAAAAAACTTCATAGAGAAGATACCCACTAAAAAATGACCTTGAATAGGGATGTGAAAGACAATAAAAAGTATTCTCAAGGACAAAGCATTACAGCCAGAGGGAACCAAGTGCAAAGGCTTGATGTAGGGATGAACGTTATGAATTTAAAGAATACTTACTATTTCCTTAATTAGATTAATTTTATTTTGCTCTTAAACTAAAGTTAAAAGTGAGAAATTTCATAGATATGGAAAATTCTAAAACATTTCTAAATTTTAACTAATTACCAAGAGTACTTTAAAACTGTTCATCAGTAAAGAAAATACAATAATGCAATTTGCTCTCCAATATGTTGTTACCTATGTGCAAATCAACGAGCACTTAGGGTAGACCAGTCATTATGCTCAGAGCTTCTCATGCTTTCCCTCACTAATGTTCTCATCAGCTCTATAAGGAAGGCTTTGATATTATTTTGTTTATAAAAAAAAAACAATAAAGCCTTGGTGAAGTTAATTTTGCCTAGGATAAAACAGCTCATGAACAGAACCTGGACTTAAATGAAGCTCTTTCTGACCACAAGGTTCAAGGTCTTTACCAAGATTACTATCAGTTGAGGGATCCCAGAGTTTTAGCTCAAAAGTCTTCGATGAAATGTATCGAAATTACATTAACTTACAAAAAACAGTAAATTTGGAAATCAAAGAATATTACCTATTTTGAGAACTTAAAAAATTTTCAAAAACTTGTACATGCTGTTACCTCAATTTGTAAAAATGTTATTAAAATATGTATGATATTAAAATATCTTAATACCACACATACTCTAAAACATGTCCACAGGTTCTCTAACCCACATCTTCTCTAATTTCCCTTAAATTAAATATGGGCATCCTTCATATGTTTATAATGAACAGAACTTGGTATAAGGAATGCTGCACATTCCAAAGCTGACTAGAAAGGAAACACAGGTCCTGCCTGGCACTTCCTCTTGGGATGCCTACCCCTGGAACACAGTGCCATGCTGTAGAAGAGCTCAGGCCATGTGGAGATGTCGTAGGCAGGTGTTCTAGCTGACAACCAGCATCAACAACTGGATGTGCAGACATGCAAGTGAGGAGACCTTTGAAGAGACTCCAGTCTAACTACACCAACACAGGAGATGCTGATAGGGAACTGCCTCAGTGAGTTCATCAGAACAGTAAGAGATGATGATAACAAATTATTGTTTTCCCACCACTAAAGTACAAAGCAATAGATAACTGGAACATATAATATTAATGCACAGACATACATTTACATATATATATATATATGAGAGGGGACCCCCAAAAAACTGGAATTATTTTCTGGAGAGTGGGCCCCTTGTATTACTGGCTTCTCCCACTAGGTGAGTGTTCTAGTAACCCATCCTTACCAGTGAGCCAGCTGGCACTGTTGTAAGAGGCTGCATTTGGCTTCAGTGAAGTTTTATGAAGACTCAACACGTCTGCCCATTTCATGATGGGTGATTTACAAGTGCACCCGATCACATCGTGCTGAGCGTTCAGCAATTTTTCACCAAAACAGTATGATCCTTGTGCCACACTCTCCCTAAATCACCCAATCTCACCTGGTGCAACTTTTTTTTTTCCCCAGATGAAAAAAGTCCTCAAAGAGAAATGATTTTCAGATGTGGAAGAGGTGGGGGGAAAAGGCAGAAGCACAGAAAGGCATCAAAATCAATGAGTTTAAAAACTGTTTTGAGCAGTAGGAAAAAAGGTCTCAACGGGTGTATTATATCAAATGGAGAGTACTTTGAAGGTAACTGAAGTTTAAACTTGTAAGAATAAATACACAATTTTTTATAAATAAATTCTGGTTTTTTGAGGGTCCCCCCCTGTATGTATACATGTACACATACCCAAATATACATATGATCAACCATGTCAACCATAATAGGATGTGGGATGAACTAATATACACCAAAATGTTACTGTAAGTTATTTCTGGTTGGTACATGTTCCATATTTCACACAAGCATGTATAACTATCTATATTTATTTACTGGCTGGTAGGTATAAAAGAAAATGGTTTATTTTGAATTCTAGATATACTATAATCCCATATATATGTATATGCATGTGTATTTTACATATACACATGTACACATGCATACATATGATACATAGTAAAAAGGCATGTCTTTATTATTTTTATCAAAAACTCTTCATAAATTCATATTACTTCATTAAAAGTATTCATTTTAATGCCATTCATTTCATAATAGCATAAGTTGTGAATTTGAAAGTTATTTAATACCTGTAATGCTTGTTTTTGATTCATTCTTTCTTGCCATTCTTTTTCATCTTCCTCTTCTGAACTGAAAGTCAAATATACATTTACAATACCTGTGATTTAATGACTACTTACAAAATATTTCTTGAGTTAGGGGCTACAATGGTGAAAAAGAAGGCAAGACACAGGCCATCACTGGTCTCACAGTCTGCTGGCAACATGTGTTAAGTGAGAAATCACAACACGGTCTAACAACTTCCATCACAAGGGAAGAGCAGGTAGCCAAAACTATGATAGGCACCTCACCCCATTTGCGATGTCATGAAAGCTTTTGGAGTCTCCTGTAATCACACTGTTTAGAAAAGCATGTGATTAGATGGAGAGCATGATGACAGCTAGGATGGGGTGTGGGGGGGGTTAGAGGGTGGAGGAATTGAGCAAAAAGGAAAAAGGACCCATAGACATGGACAACAGTGTGGTAACTGCTGGGGGGATGGGGATATAAGGGGACTAACTGGTAAAGAAAATAAAAATACAATAAAGATTAAATCAAAAAATTAAAAAGAAAAGCATATGATTAACATGTTGATGTTTCATCCTAAAAAAAAAAGAGAGAGAGAAGCTAGGAAATGTTTTAAGCAAGGAAATGACAATATCAGATTTAGGGTTTAACAGAGTCTATACTACAAAGCAGAGACTATGCTTGGCAAAAAGGGGTTCCTAAAAAGGGAAAGATTAGAGTCAGAGAAAGAAATTTGAAAGCCAGTACAATAACCTACCAACAATATTATGGTGGCAGTGATGAAGATCAAAAGAACTGGGCTGAGCCCTGGCTCAGTTGGTTGGAGCGCCATCCTGTAAACCAAAAGGTCGTGGGCCCAATTTCAAGTCAGGGCACATGCCTAGGTAGTGGGTTCAGTCCCCAGTCAGGGTGCGTACAAGAGGCAATCAGATGATGTTTCTCTCTCCTATCAATGTTTCTTTCCCTCTCTCTTTCTCTCCCTTCCCCTCTCTCCAAATTCAATAAGCATGTCTTCCGGTGAGGTTTAAGAAGAAAAAAAGAACTGTGCTGAGTTTAAAAGTTACCTAGCCTCTCTGGAGCCCCTACAGAAATAAATGGGGCTAGGTAGAGGACACCAGTCGAAGTGGTCCTCTACTTGTACTTCAACTACAGAAGCTGCTGATGATTAACAGTCAGCCAGAAAAAGTCCACAAGGCAGACTGAGAAAGAGTGGTGAGACAGATTCTCAGCAGGTACCATGTTAAATTGAGAACTATAAATCATCTACTGGATTTAGCAAGAAATTTGTTATATGTGGTCATTCAGTGTGGTGGTGTGAGAGAGAAGACACACAGGGATGAGAAAGAGGTAGAGACAGCATGTATAATCAAAGAGTAAGAGTGTAATCAAAGTGTAAGAAAAACTAAAATTCATATCTTCCTGATTATAAATTAATAGTCTTAGCATAGGCTCTACGGAAATAAAAAACCACCACAAACCACAAAAATAATTATTAATAAATAATTCAGTTTCTGAGAAATATTCTAAATAGTGTCAAGAATGCTTACTTTAGATGCATTAATTCTCACATGCCTTAACATGTAGATAAAACATAAAGGTTTAAATCTGTCTGAATATAGTGATAATAAATATTTGTAAATAAACATTTACCTATTTTTTTCTTCCTCTAGTAAAGGTGGTAAAGCATAGATGTCATCTTCTCTTTGAACTTGAGTAAGACTGGGTAGTTCTTCATCTCTAAAAAGTACAGACATGCTTAAACAGTGACGATAAGTAATAGTATCAACAGTGCTCCCCCAATGATTTCATAAACCATGCTTAGGAGGAGAGAAAGGGAAAAACACAGGGGCAATGGGTTTCTCCCCTGCTGACCTGGATGCCCAGGCCACAGTAGTGAAAAATAAGTACAGCCTTCAAAGAGGATTCTTGCTGCAGCTCCTCAGTGCCTGGGCCGTAGCCTCAAAAGTATAGACACAAAAAAAGACTGACATGAAAGTAAAATGTAAAAATTTTTAAAAAGTAAAACATATATACAATGTAACAGCATGGCTTTGTTTATCAAAGTGAATACATGCAGAACAGTTTTCACAACTTCAAATTACTAAATGAAACAGACATGCCCTTATCATTCTCATTTTACCCTCTATTTTCTGCTAAGACTTAAAACTAGGAAAAGGCAGCCACAGGAATTCCATGCAAAAATTAAAAAGGCTTAAATCAATCTTTAACTAATGTAATTCCCCTCTTGCCTTTTGCTTCTTAAGGCAGTTTTGACAGCTTGTCTTTTCAAAAATGTTTTCAAAAGCTTCTCTGTAGTTTTTTTTGAGTCATGAGTTGCCAAATCCTTTTTGTGCCTTCTCTTAGCCTGTGAAAAGAATGGGCACAAGATTTTACTTCAGAGTATATTAAAAACATTTCTGTGATTTTTTTTCCCCACATAGAATTTGGTTTTCTGAGTTTTTAGACTATAGGTGTTTTATTCAACAGTATATTCTGTAATTGTCATACCAGTGGATATCTTTACGTTTCTCTTATGTAAAGAACACCTAGTCTCCACCCAGCTATTACTTAATGGACTGGCTATTACAAATTTGGAAAACTATTAATTTACTTTCACTTTATTTTGAATGTTTTCAAGAAGCCTAAAACTTAATGAAATATAATTAAGTAAATATTTCCCAAAAGGGATTACTAACTTATTGTTTAAAATGCCAATGCTATGCCAAAACCAATTTCTGGTATTAGTTTTTATAAAAATACATTACTTATATGTAACTCCGTCCTTCAATATTCAAGATTATATCATAAGAAATCCTAAGATGTATTGGAATATCTTATAAGAAATGTCCAAGTAGGACAAAATGGAATAATCTCCAAGCTTCTGGAGACTATTCCTTTTCCTTTTTTGAAACTGAAATTTAATTTGACATGTAACATAGTTTAAGATGTACAATGTGTGTTGGTTTGATACACTTATATATTGCAATATGAATGCTAAAGTACAGCCAACTTCTTCATGAGGAGTTGGAGAATTAGAGATATGTTGTGTAAGGGTATATACAAACTCACAACTAGTAGATAATTTCTGGAGTTCTCTTTTTCTTTCCAGTTCTTCCAAAGGCTACCTGACACAGAGTACGCCTTAAATAATTAAAAACTGCAACATTCAAGTCCAGACCTTTTACCAAAGCAACAAATGTCCCCAAGAATTTACAAATCCATACTTTTATCCCATGTCCTCACTTAGACAATATCTGTCTGAAACGATTACAAGGTTATGAGCTGACATTTTCAACATAAAAAGGTCATATATCCAATTACTCCAAAGTTCACAACATTGTTCAAACCTTTTAAACTAATTTCAGAATAAAGAAACTCATATTCATTCTTTGATTAATTCAAACTGGGCAACACATAATAATACTGCTCACTCCTAAAATTCAATTCATCTTTAAAAGAAGGCTCACTACCAAGGAGGGTCCTCAATCTCAGATTCGCAGAAGCAACATAACCCGAACAAATATAGAACACCTAAGAAGGCGCTCTAAAAGCTAAACTCTTAGTTGTAACAATTTTAGTATTTTTATTAAAAGTTAAATTTTATCAATGCACTCATGATAGTCTTATATATACATCATTTAAAAATTTTTCTATCCGCACCTGAAGGTATGTTTAATGATTTTAGAGAGAGGGAGAGAGGGAGAGAAACACTGACTGGTTGCCTCTCATGTGCACCCCAACCAGGAACTGAACCTGCAACCTACACATGTGCTGACCAGAACTGAACCCGTAACCTTACAGTTTATGGGACAATGCTTCAACCAACTGAGCCACACCAGCCAGGGCATCATATATAAACTTTTTTAAAAGAAAAAGTATTTCTTTGTTCAAGATAACTTAAATTAAATTGGATATATGTCAAAATAAACCTTGGTTCCCAAAATTCTAAGGAGAAAATTAAAATTTTATCTGAACTTTCTTTCTAAGACTGTGCAAAGGAAAAAAATGATAATTCTTACCAAAGTCTGTTTCTTCAGCAGTGGAGTATCTCCATCAAAAACAAAGATAGGACGAATTCGAAAAAATAATAGTTTGCAGAGCCGATGAAACAAAGTGAGAAGGTGAGCATTTTCTATTGAGTTCCCATGGCGATCTCGGACTCCTTTTAGTGCTTGGTTTAACCAAATGCTAATATCTAGAAGAACTGTTAATGAAAATCATTTTGGAATTTCTGTCCTCATCCTCCCAATTTCAAATTCCTAATAACTGATAATCTTCAAACCTTGAAACTGAAGATTCATCACAACTGGTTTGAAATTTTAAAAAAATGTTTAGCCCTGACGGAATCTACATAAAACCATTAACTTGATTTGAACCCTTATTACTATTCACATACTGAATTTTCAAATCTTACATAAATACATACATGTACCCTTTAAAAAGTCACAGCAAAATTCATAGCAAAAAACTTAATTTGTTAACTAAACTAACTAAACAAATCTTAACTAACTTAACTAAACCTAAACTAACTTAACTAAAAATTCCACTTCCAGATGTTTAACCTCAGGAAATCATCATAGGTTTATAATAAGAGTTACTTATAAGAATGCTTGTTTATAATGATGAAAAAATTTTTAAATTTAAGTTTTCCAATTGGTCTTTTTAAGTAAATTATGATATACTGATTTGCTGGAATACCAAAGAGCCCTTAAAGATGGAAGTTGCAGAAAATAAAATCACAGGCACAAAAACAAGGAACAGAATGATAGTTATAAGAGGGGAGGTAGGGGGTTGGGAATGGATGAAAGAAGGTGAAGGGATTAGACAAAGAACATATATGCATCACCCACGGACATGAACAATGGTGTGGAACAATTGGTTGTGGAATGGGGAGGGCTGGAGGGAGAGGGGCAAAGAGGAAAAAATTGAGACAACAGTAATAGCCTGAACAATAAAAAAAAAATCCAAATTTAGAAAGATGGAAGTTACGGAAGCATATAGTGAAAAGACACTTACAAAATATTATTAAAGGAAATAAACAAGTTTCTAGAAGTATGGAAAACATAATTCCATTGTATAATTCCATACAATGCATTGTAACATGCATTGTTAACTATAAAAAACTAGAAATTTGGAAATCGAAATATTAAAAGAACTTATCTCTGTTGTGATTACATGTAATTCTTGGAGTTACCCTGGGCTCCAATTCAAACGTGTGTGTGTGGGGGGGGGGGGCGGAGGATGGGTACTGCAGGCAGAATGGACTAGAGAAACTTGAGAAGAGACTGGGGATAGAGGCTTTGGGACGAGAACAGAGAGAGTAGATGCTGGGATCCTGGTGCTGAGTCATCCCCATAGGGCAGCAGCCATCCTACTCAGGCAGACCTCTCCCTTCAGAGCAGCAGCCAGCGGCCTGAGGGGAAACAATAGCCCTGATCCCAGGAGAGACTCTGCCTTGCCCTGTGCGGCTTAAGCCTGACTGCTGAGTACACAGTGACTAGAATAACAATTGAAAGAGTCAGCCTCAGACAGCAGATCCTGGTAGTCTTGAACAGGCTGCCTAAAATCAGACAGGATCACCATCTGACATCACCAGAGGCAAATCCGGAAAGAAAAAACAGTGGTAAATACTAGACGCTACCGAGACAAAATCCACCATGGTCTTCTCCATGATCTGTGGTATTTTCTTTCTTGCAAAGCTTTTTAACTTTTATTTCTTGTCCTTTGAGTTTGGCATATTAAAATACTAGACTTTATACTACAGCTTATTTCAATTAGCATACTTACCCCCTTCTCTTACCCCATTTTATCTTCTTTCCTCATTATTTTTATTTCAAATTTTGTTTTCTTTCTTCCTACAACTTGTT
This sequence comes from Artibeus jamaicensis, assembly GCF_021234435.1. NCBI lineage: Eukaryota > Metazoa > Chordata > Mammalia > Chiroptera > Phyllostomidae > Artibeus > Artibeus jamaicensis. The sequence goes on from NW_026521887.1 coordinate 7,459,874, forward strand.
TTCATTCCACACTCTTACTATTTCTCCATAAACCTCTCAAGACCAATTTTCTTGTCAATGATCATCTCATTTCTTTTTCATGCTCTTAAAATAACCATGTCCTCTATCCACATTTAGCAATCTTTGCTCGTTGGTTGTGGATAGGGTAGTTGTGATTGCATTTTTTTCAATTTTATCTCTACATCTTCACTAATTTTATACTTCAAATCTCAAATTTTACTGTTACCATCTTCTATTCTTTTTCATCTCAAATTTTAATTTTGCCCTGTCTCAGCCTGTTGTTCTTTTTTTCCTCTTTCATCCCGACTTTTTTCTTTTTGTCTCGTTTTTAAATTTTTCCCTGTTTTCGCCTGGTTTTCATTCCATACTCTTGCTATTCCCTCTCCTTCTGTCATCTCAAAATCACTTACCTTTCCTCTTCATATCTCTTAAGCTATTATTCTTTCTTTCTTTTTTTGCCTCTTATTCTCTTCCCACCTATATTAATTTTAGCTCATTTGTTGTTGATAGTGCTGTGGTGATTTTTCTCACCAATTTGGTTCCTGCTTTTTTTCATTTATTTACTTTTTTATCCTTTTTATCTCTAGTTATTTTAATTTCTGCATAAACCTAATACTATATATTTCCTTTCTCTTACTACATTCTATCCTCTTCATTCCCTTTTTTATTTATGATGTAAAATTACTTTCTCCCTTTGCATTGCTTTGATTCCCTACTTTTATTAGTGCTCATCCCTCTACTTCCTCAAAATCATTTTTCTTTCACTAGGTCATCACATACCCATTCTCCTTTCTTATAATATTAATAGTATTAATCTTTTTCACCCTTATTAATGCTAGTTCATTTGTTGTTGTTAGCGGCGTTGCTGGGGAAGTTATTTTTGTGGGTGTTGGTTTGTTTCCTGGGCTTAATGGTTTTGTACTGGCAGCATCTGAACAACAGCATACAAGATGTAGTGAGTGGAACGACCCACGGTCAAACACCTGGAGGGAGGATCCAACAAAAAAACGACCCAACAACAATCAAAATCCAATCATATCCAGAGAACCAACATACATGGCATAAAGGGCATCCCAAGAGTATCAAGTTCAGGAGATCAAGGAGTCTGCACCACTGAATCCCACAGCTCTCCTACCACAGAAGTTTACAACACAAAGACAGGGAGTCAGAACAGATCAATTTAAGAAGCAGAAGGAAACAAGAAGGGTCCCCCCAAAAATGGGAACACAAAGAAGCAACCCACAATTGAAATGAAAGGAAGAATCCCCAGAAAGACTGTAAATGAAACGGAGGCAAGTAAACTATCAGACATCAAGCTCAAAACAGTAGTTACAAGGAAGCTCAACGAGCTCAGTGAGAATTACAAAAAACTACAGAGAAGCTACAAGGAATTTACTGTGAACTACATCAGCATGAAAAGGACAGAGAAACTAACAGATACCAGAAGGAAACGAAGAATAACATTTCTGAATTGAAGAACACAGCAGAAAGAATCAAAAGTAGACTACATGAAGCAATGGATTGAAACAATGAGCTGGAGGACAGGTTAAAAAAAAACTCCCAGGAAGAGCAAGAAAAGGAAAGAAGGCTCAAAAAGAACAAAGAGGAGTTAAAGAAAACAGCAGGATGACATAAAATGTAAAACTATACATATAATAGGGATACCAGAAGGAAAAGAACAGAAGCAAGGGACAGAAAACCTGTTTGGAAAAGTAATGATGGAACTTCCCTAATTTGATGAAAGAAAAGGTCACACAAATCCAAGAAACATAGAGAGTCCCAATGAAGATGAACCCAAAGAGGCCCACTCCATCATAAGTAAGATTGCAAAATTCAAAGCCAAAGAGAGAATCTGAAAGGCAGCAAGGGAGAAAGAAGATGTGACATACAAGGGGGCATTAATAAGGTTAGCAGCAGACTTCTCAATAGAAACTCTACAAGTCAGATGGGAATGGCAAGAAATATCCCAAGTAATAAAACACAAAGGCCTGCAACCAAGACGCCTACTCTACCTAGCATGGCTCTCATTTAAAATGGAAGGTGAAATAAGGAGTTTCCCAGATAAAAGAAGGCTCAAGGAATACATCTCCACCAAACCAGCATCCAAGATATGCTAAAGGGACTACTTTTAAGGGGATGAAGAAAAAGAGTGAGAGAGATAGAAACACAGGTACAAAGGAAGTAAAATGGCAATGAATAAGTACCTATTGATAATAACCTTAAAAAAAGTTGCCCCAAGAGGGAAGTTCTTACTGATACAGGCATATCTAAAAAAGAGAAACATATCAAATAAACAAACTAACCCTTCATCTATAAGAACTGCAGAAACAAGAACAAACAAAGCCTAGAGTGAGTACAAGGAAGCAGAATTCAATAACATAGAGACTAAAAAAACAATTCAAAGGATCAATAAACTCAGTAGCTGGTTCTCTGAAAAGACAAACAAAATTGACAAGCCTTTAACCAGACATCAAGAAAACAAGAGAGAAGACAAAAATAAAACCAGAAATGAAAGAGCAGAAATTACAACATACCACAGAAATACAAAGGATTGTAAGAAATTACTATTAACAGATATATGCCAGGAAATTTGAAAACATGAGTCGATGGACAAATTTCTAGAAACACATAATCTTCCACAACTGAGTAAAGCAGAAGCAGAAAGCCTGAACAGACCTATGAAATTGAAGCTGTAATCAAAAAACTCCCAGCACACAAAAGTCTTGGACCAAAGTTTCACAGGAAAATTTTACAAAACATTTGAAAAAAAGCTAACCCCTGTCCTCAAACTATTCAAAAAAATTCAAGAAGAGGGAAGACTCCCAAACTCTTTCTATGAGACCAGCATCATCCTAATCCCAAAACCAGATAAGGATACAACAAAGAAAGAAAACCACAGGCCAATGTGGCCAACTAACATAGATGCTAAAATTCTCAAGAAAATATTAACAAATCTCATCCAGCAATACATTAAAAAGCTCATACACCATGATCGAGTGGGATTCATCCCAGAAATGCAAGGATGGTATGATATTCACAAATTAATACACATGACACATCACATAAACAAAAGGAAAGACAAAAATCACAAGATCATATCAAAGATGCGGGAAAAGCATTTGATAAAGTACAGCACCCATTTATGATAAAAACACTGCAGAGTGGGAGTAGAGGAAGTATACCTCAATATAATAAAGGCCATATACAGGAAACCTACGGCCAACATCATACTCAATGGGCAAAAACTAAAAGCTTTCCCACTAAGATAAGAATGTCTACTTTCACCATTTCTATTCAGCAAAGTATTGGACACTCTAGCCACTAGCCACAGTAATCAGACAAGAAAAATATATAAAAGGCATCCAAACTGGAAAAGAGGAAGTAAAACTATGACTGTTTGCAGATGATATGATAGCATACATAGAAAACCCTATAGACTCCACCAAAAAACTACTCATCCTAGTAAGTGAATTTGGAAAGGCAGTGGGATACAAAGTCATATGCAGAAATCAAAAGCATTTTTATACATAAAGAACGAAATATCAGAAACAGATATAAGGAAAAATATCCCATTTACTATAGCAACAAGAAAAATAAAGTATGTAGGAATAAAGATAACCAAGGAGTGAAAAAGCCTGGACTCAGGAAACTACAGAACACTGAAGAAAAATTAAGGAGGACACAAATAAATGGAAGCATGTACCACATTCATGGACTGGAAGAATTAACATCATCAAATGGCCATACTACCCAAAACAATTTATGGATTCAATGCAATTGTTATTAAAGTACCACTGACATATTTCAGAGATAAAGAACAAACATTTCAAAAATTTATATGGAACCATAAACAATACCAAATAGCCTCAGCAATTTTGAGAAAGAAAAATGAAGTAGGAATAGCCAATATCAAACTATATTACAATGCCACTGTAATCAAAACAGTCTGGTGTTGCCATAAAAACAGGCACATGGATCAATGGAACAGAATAGAGAGCTCAATAATAAACCAAGTCTTCATGGCCAATCAATATTTGACGCAGAGAGCAGAAGCATAAACTGAAGCAAAGATAGCCTCTTCAACAAATGGTGTTGGGAGACCTGGACAGCTACCTGCAAAAAACTGAAACTCAACCACCAATTTACACCATACACAAAAATAAATTCAAGGTGCAGTATCACAGAAGTCCTAGAAGAGAACATAGGGAGGAAAATCTCAGATATTTAACACAGCAGGATCTTCACAAATATGTCCCCTAGAGCAAGGGATATAAAAGAAAGAATAAAATGGTACTTCATCAAAATAAAAAGCTTCTGCACAGCTAAAGAAAACATTACCAAAATGAAAAGGGAATCAACTGTATGGGCAAATATACTTGCTAATGATATTTTGGACAAGGGTTTGATCTCCAAAATATATAAAGAACTCACATGACACCACACCAGAAAGACAAACAACCCAATTTAAAAAATAGGCAAAAAACCTGAACAGACACTTCTGCAAGAAAGACATACGGAGGGCCCAGAGACATATGAAAGTATGCTCAGCACTAGTAACCAACAAAGAGATGTAAATTAAAACCACAATGAGCTACCACTTCACACTGGTCAGAATGGCCATCTTAAGCAAATCAACAAACAACAAGTGCTGGTGAGGTTGCAGAGAAAGGGAATTCTAGTACACTGCTGGTATGAATGCAGACTGGTGCTGCCACTGTGGTAAACAGTATGGACTTTCCTCAAAAAACTAAAAATGGAATTGCCTTTTCAACTGGCAATTCCTCTGCTGGGATTATATCCTAAGAATCCTGAAACACCAATTCAAAAGAATCTATGCACCCCAATGTTCATAGCAGCATTTTTACAATATTCAAGTGCTGGAGATAGCATAAGTGCCCATCAGTAAATGAGTGAATCAAAAAACTATAGTACATTTACACAATGGAATACTATGCAGCAGAAAGAAGGAAGGAGCTCCTACACTTCTCGATAGCATGGATGGAACTGGAGAGCATTGTGCTAAGTGCGATAAGCCAGGCTGTGAAAGACAAATACCATATGACCTCACCTATAAGTAGAACCTAATCAACAAAACAAACAAGTGAACAAAACAGAACTAGAGACATGGGAATCAAGAACAACTGACAGTGACCAGACAGGGGAGGTGGGAGTAAGAGGAGAAATAAGGGGAAAGTTCAAGTTAAACGGCCAATGGACAAAGGCAACAGGATGGGGTAGGGGAGGGAGGACTGAATGTGGGAGGTGGCAGGGGAGAGTAATGAGGGAAAATAAGGACAACTGTAATGAGCAATAAAATAAATTAATAAGTTAATAAATAAATAAATAAATACAGACAAGCACTAGGCTATAAATGGTAAAATGGCCCATTTATTTTAGGGATCTAAGAGTAAAGTATGTCATGGGTAATTTCCTTATTAACAAAACAAAAATTTGAATGTGTTTCAGGTATGTGAATTTGATTCCCATGAAAATGAACAAAGCAAAATCAATTACAGAACCAAATATACTTAAGTTATAATAATCTCCATACACATACATATATATGAGGTTATCATTATAACTTGAGTATATGTGAATCCACTGTAAATGACTCATTCTTTCAAAAAAGACCCAAAACCCCATGAAAATGATTAGTTTTGAAAAAAGCTTCTGAGACTTCTGAAAATAGATACAGTGGTACCTTGGTACTCATCATTAATTCATTCTGAAACTTACGACATGTGCCAAAACCTCATTTTCTCTTGCAGCGTGGCCTCCTGACTCATACAAGTTCTAGCAAGTGCAATGAGTCCCGAGCAAGTGCCAAGTGGTGAAATATATTTTTCTCATCAAAATGCAATCAATACAGGGTTTGACAAGTTTTGAAGCTGACGAGTACCAAGGTATGACTGTAATCTAAATTAAATGCTTTGCCTTTCCTTATTTTGAGCGACTTTCTAAAAACAGGGAATGCTGAACTTCATGTGCCATCTCAAGGATTTTACAAATAATTAATTCTTCATATGGGTTGCAATGTAAAGTAGCCTAAATATTTACTGAAATTTAAAGGCTCCCATGACTGAAAACTACTTTTGTTCACATATAGTTCTATAAGAAAATACTTAAAAAGCAGTGATTTGAAGAACCCTAAGAAGGTAGCAATATAGCATATGCTGTAAAAAAAAACTTTCCTTTTTCCCCTTGGTACACTGCATAAAAACTTTTAAACCCAAATCTATTACATAAGTATTTCAAGATTACTCACATTGTACAAAACATAACATAACATTAATTATATTATGCATAGGTTCTCATTCAGGGAACTAATGGAAGGTACCACCAGCTTTTAGTAAAGAACAATAAAAAAAATGCTTAACAAGGAAATGAAATTTCAAAAACAGAATTCACGGTGTTTTGATAACGGACGAAAAATTTCATTCCAAACACACAAACAAAACCAGCCAAACATGTACAAAAACAAGTCCTTAAAAACTCCACCATAGGGGCAGAGAGGAAAATAATTTACTGTACATCTTTTGAATTTTTTCAATGCAGTGTAGTACCACATACACGTCCTATTCCGAATATTTATTTTTATTTTTATATTTTAAGGTAAAAAACCTGTCCACACTATCCTTCCTGTAAAATAAATGGTGCAACATTCAATACAGCAGGGAACACTACCAGTAGGAAACCCACTTCATTTTTCTCCATACTTTACCACATTATCAGTGCCATACACTATTCTAATCTTCCTTCATTTAAATGCTTCCTTTATCCCTCATAACAACCTTCTGTGTGTAGACGCCCTCCCCTCCACTTTTCAGCTGAGAAAACTAAAGCACTGAGGCGCATGAAGCACTGCCCCTAAATGATAAAACCAGGATTCCAATCCCGAGTGTTACCATCGCAAAGCGGGAGGAAGGGTGGGGGGTAGAAAACGTTGACGATATTCTATAGCTCACCACTGAGTGACACCGTCATCCTACTAACACCACCACTCTGTGCCCAAGGGAGAGACCAGAGGGAGTAGGCGAGACGCGAATTACGGCATCACGAGTACCAACGCTGCGTTAAGGATACCCACGGCCAGGATCTTCCCTTCAAGGGTTTCTGGGCTAATCTGTCGCCCGGAGCACTCCAGCAACTTCCAGAGCCCCTGGACTCCCATGAGGCAGGAGCGTCTTTAGAACGTAAGACGTTTTATTCCAATTCTTCTACAATCCGCTGCCCCTCCGAACTCCGGAAGAGACCTGCCGCAATTTAGGAAAGGCGGTTCCCAGAGGCTGACACCGCCTCCCGGAACACAGACGGAATCAGAGAACGGTGAATGGTCCAAGGCAGAAAGAGCTCCTTACAGCTCGGGCCTCTTCCGCCCAGCGCTGTAACCAAAACCTCTGCACTCTTAATGGGAGACCGGATTGAGGGAACCAGGCAGGCGAGATGAAGAGCGTGTAAGCATACCTCACTCACAACCCGAGTTGGGTCGTAAACCCATGCAAATGGCACCTCTCGGATTCCGTTGTATAAAGCGCGCGCAGAACGGAAGTCTGGCTTCACACCGCCCACGCTGCGCTGAAGCATTCCGGAAGTGAGGGGTCAGCTCCGCCCCGGTGTTGGTTGTGCTGGTGGCTTTTCTTCCCCGTTGGCTGACTGTCGCACGTAAATGTTAAAATTGTGTGCAGTGTTTACTTCCTAAGGTGACCGTTTTCTACGAACTTTTTGGGTATCAGTTTCTCCTCACTGGTCACCACTAATGTTAATAGTGAACACTACTGGTACTAAGTATCGTTTGCATTTGAAGCTTTAGAGGAAATCGGCAGCCATCTCAAGAAAAGATACATAGCGCAGCACTCAAGAAATAACTAGGCTTCTTTGCTTCCTGCTTCTGTAAGCTGCTTGCTGATTTCGCGCCAGAAGTAACGGGCTGCCCCTAACCCTAAAAGCAACTGCACCCCACAGCTCGTGGCCCAGAATTTGGAAACTGCCTCCTCTGGGTCCGCATGCCTAAATGAAGGAACCACTTTGCTTCCTCCAGTGTTAGACCCGAGTTCTTCCCGCAACAAAGTGAGTGACGACAGAAAGGTGGATGCTTGGCTGGTGTCTTTAAGTATTTGTTGGGTATCTGGTAGTAACTCGATTACTTGTTACGCTGTAAAGCCTTAACGCTCCAAATACAGTTTTCTTTTCTCTAGCATGTAAAATTTGGGATTCCACAGCTTGTGGATCAGAAAGTAATGAGAAACTAATTGCCAGAGAGGCTTCTGGAAATGCAGTGGCTCAGGTAACCCTTAGGCCAAGATTCAGATCCCCACCACACGTTATAGTATATATTGTTCAAGTAACAATTATTTAGAACTTCTGTTTCTTCATCTGCAACCTGGGCGTAAAACCTGTCTTGCAGACTAGTTTAGCTAGGACCAGAGCTGACTGTATGCAAAGTGCTTACACTAGTGGTTACTCAATAAATTTACTATTATACATATCTTACATATTGGTTCAAATTTGAATTACTGAAACTAGATTCAGACTCAGTGAAAAGGGTGATTTTGTTAATGAATGCTTTATGACAGAAAAAAACAATAGAAAATTCGCTTAAAGCAAAATCATTGCTGTCCCCAAAGATGTTTCACAGTAGCCATGTTTAATTGACCTAGTAACAACTAATTGCCTATCAGGGATAATTCTGACAGTGAGCTTTTTTGTATTTCCACCATGTGTAACATAATTCCCAGAAATTGTTCTTAATTGTATTTTACAGAGGTTAATATAAGTGCTTAATCAGTTTTTGTCTCCCTCTACTGTGGACTGTTTACTGAAGCAAGAACTATTTTGACTTCTATCCCCCAATCCTTACCCTTAGCAAGGAATCCGTTAAGTATTGCCTAAATAATCTTTTCAGCATCTAGTCTGAAGCTCCACAGTGCATCTTGCACCCTGATTAATGAATTTCATCCCAAGTCTAGCAGAGATTACTCCATAACCAACTTGACTCACGTAACTCTTAGTGGGAATAACTGTGTCCTCCAAAATTATGTTGAACTCTAACCCCCAGTAACTCAGAATGTGACTGTATTTGGAGATAGGGCCTTTTAAAAGTTGATTTTAAAATGAGGCCTTTAGGGTAAGCCTAATCCACTCTGACTGGAGTCCTTTTAACAAGAGAAAATCCAGACAATGAGAGACACCAAGGGATGTGTGTACATAGAAAACATTATGTGAAGACACAGTCAGAAGGCAGCCATTTGCATGCCAAGTAGAAAGATTCAAGAGAAACCAAACCTGTTTAAACCTTGATCTTGAACTTCTAGCATTCAGAACTGTGAGAAAATAAATTTCTGTTGTTTAAGCCACCCAGTGTGTGGTATTTTGTTATCATAGTCCTAACAAACTAAGATACCCTACGATCCTAAGCAAGTTTATTCACCAGTGAGAATCTGGATAAAATGGAGAGGCCACCAACTTATTGGGGATGTTCTGAGCTCAGCAATTTAACCTGAAACACCTAGTGGTTAATAGTGCCCAGTATGTTGAGTGAATAACTGAGGGAGAAAACGCTATGGGAAAAATTGAGATATATGTGATGTATGCTACAACACCTTGCCTGAACCCCTCCAGTATCTGGGAGAAGGGAAGTGGGAAAGTGTTACACTTTCTACACCAGCTTGGCCTAATAATGGGGAATCATAGTGGGAAAATAGTTTCAGGATTTTAAGTAACCAAACATTTTTTACTATCTGAGAGGTAGGTATAAAAAAAGTAGCCAATGTCAGCATGTGAATACTGTTAAGTGTTTTTAAAACCAGAGCAACATTTCTTAAAATACAAAATATACTTTTGAAGGAATAGCAAGTAAGGGATGTCTGTCTGACTTACAAGGAATTGGCTCTTTGAGATACTGTTTAATGGGTTCTCAAGTTTTTGAACAGTAACATATACATCTTCTGGAGTAATAATAACAGCACACACTTAAATAGCAATTCCTATTCAAAAAGCACTATTCTGAACACTTTACATGTATTAACTTACTTGTTCTTCAAAACAGTTTGTAAAGTAAATACTATTGTCCCCATTTTATCAATGAGGAAATAAGCACAGAAAGTTTCATCTTAATTTGCCCAAGATGATACAACTAATAAGTGTAGAGCCAGTATTTAAAACTTTAGTGCTTCTGTGGAGACTCCTAAGAGATGCTGACCAGGAAAATAAATATGACAATACTACTAATACTGAAAGAGAAGTGTGCAGTAACTTGCTTATCGTTTCTGGAAGAATGTCTGTAAACCTAAGAGAGCTCTTAGTAACTGTCAACTTTTTAAACTAAGCTATTAAGTGAGCATATGTATCAAGACTTGAGTTTTTGTGGCCAATAAGCAGTCTGTATAAATTCATCCTCTTTTCTTAGGTGTCACTCCATTCTTTATTTTATGTTGCATTTGTCTCCTTTCCTCTCAGCTCTTTCTCTTCCCTGAAATATCCAACTATATGAAATTGCTGATACTCAACCATGTTTGATACAACACTCACAACTTCATTTGTTTCAAGCTAAAAGAATTAAATTTCCTACTTCAAATTATAAAGTCTTATACAAAACTAAAATTATTGTTATAATGCATATTATTTCATTAACTATAAAAGTCAAATACAAGATGATTTCTTTTAACACACTACTTAAAATTAAAGAATTAAAAAATCATCATGTCTTCAAACAAAATTATAATACCCCCTAAAACAAAGATTCAAAATATTCACATGATTAAAAGTAAAAAAGAAAATTTTATTTGATGAAAACTTCTTAAAAGTTCCAGTATGAAGTAACAAAATCAACAACCTACAAATCTCTTTTAGTCCTTTGCATTTCAAGCAAAATAGTCCCTTCAGAAAAATGATCATTCCATAATATATAGTCCCTTTTGTAGGCATAGGCATGTCTGAGTGGTTAAATGGATATAAAATTCAAAAGAAGAAAATTAAAATATTCTTAAAAATCTGAACCTTCTTGAGATGTATTGCAATATGGTACCAACATATTCAGCACCTTGTAATAATCAAGTCACTGATTTGAGTTCTGGAACATTTGAGATACGTCTAACCTGATATGATCAAGAGATCCTAGTCATTTGTGAGTCATAAGTTGACAGCATAGGACTGTCAAGTACAGAGGAGCTCAAATATATGATATCCACACTTCTGAATTATTTAACACACCACCTTCAAACAACTAATTGTCTATATGTATTTTAAAGGGAAATACTTCAGGAGTTTGGAATATGATAGTTGCCCTCTGAGTGGCAAGGCATTCCAAATACATATTTAATGCTGTTATGAATATATGATTCCACATTGAGGGACCAATAAAGTATCAGATCTCATTTCATAGATTGCCTTGGATACAGGAACTATATCCACTTAATCTTTTACTCTATCCCTAAAACAGCATTCATTGTAGACTTACAGAAGTCTTTCAAGACCTAAAATTCTTGTCAATATTTGATAGTAACATACCAAGTCAAGAAAGTCAAGAATATCCTAAAACAGTACACTAGGTCACCCATTTGCACCAATAGAAAGGATTAGTTTCTTAAGTCTTTTTCTTTCACCTCTATTGAGAATCCTGAGAAAGTTAACCAGTAAACAAATGAGGCAAGCAAGATACTGCAACAAGTAAAATAACTACTAGACTCACTGAAAAATTTTAAATGAGCTTACACCATGACAGAAAACTAGAAATCAACAGCCCAATTTTTAAGGCCAGGTGGTGCCTTACATCATGAGCTTAGGAATAAAACTATCTGCAACAAATGCCTTGGGATCAAGTCATACGAAATCATGTCATGCTTAACCATTTCAAATCATGATGTTATTAAGTAAATTTGCATTTGTTTATTGGAGTTTGTTAAATTGTCCAGAATGTTTATATACTCTAATTTAAAACAAAAACCTGTGCTTATCTGCTTATATATCTGAAATCACCCATCATAATAATATACAGTCTTAAGTACTGGAGAACTACAGGGCTATGTTTTATACCACAAAATCTGTTCCTGTTTAATGTAGACTTAATCAAATCTTCTGTCTCAATGCAGTCTTGTATAGAGCAGTGCATGACACAAGTTTTTCAGTACCCAGCACAGTCAGTCATTCCCACCATAATCACTGTAACCCTGGTAGCCACTGTTCCTTCTCTCGTGGATACTGGACATCTTTTTCCATGCTGAGTCCTGATGGAAACCAGCACTGAAAGACCGGCCCAATCGCCCATGATGCTTCTTGGAGATATTGTCCTCACTCTCAGATTTGGCAATTCCCTGGCCATGTGTTGTTGGAGGTTGTGACTCTTGTCTAATGGTTCCAAATGGAAAGTTCCAAAGGCCAAACCTTTGCCAACTAAGTCTCTGGAACGCTATAATACAATGCAAATTTCCCCCAACCTGAGAAGGAAAAAAAATTGGGTGAAGAAAATGATGGGAAACAAACTGTTCTATGAATTCCTTCATTTTTCCCCCCTTCATCTACCTCAAAACAGTACTTATCCTTTCAGACATCATCACATCATATTATCCTGCATCTTCCCTGACCAGCTGCCATTCATTACAAAACTATAACAATGCCCACACCTTTGTCAATATTTGACAGTAACATACTAAGTCAAGAATATCCACAGAGGATAGAGGGGAGAAAAAAATGGGACAACTGTAATCAATAAAATATACTTAATATCCTGAATCAATGCACTAAGTCACCTATTTGCACCCATGCAAAGGATTAGTTTCTTCAGTCTTTTCTCTTGTACTTCTTTATTGAGAATCCTCAGAAAGTTAACCAGGAAATAAATGAGCCAAAACATCTTTCCACCACTCTCACACACAAGAACTTCCCATTCTGCCTAGTTCAAACACCATCATTCTTCCTGTCCTACACATTCTTCACTTGTTAGTAGGATTATATCAGTGGGATGTCTATTCAAATCTATAGAATCTACCTATCTCTGAGAAATACCTCCAGAAGTTTTGTTTGTATACATGACTCTGTCCCGAGGCCAGTTAATATGGCTCAGGAATAAACACCTGACCCAAACTGGGCCAAGACTATGGAACTAGGCCTAAAGCAGGCCAGCTTCAGTCTAGACTGCTCATCTGAAAGAGACATGATGATGATGATTTCAGGAACCAAATAATCAGGCAAAAGGATAAAATATAATTCCCCAAAGAATGAGAGGCTAGCTACTTGGCCCTTGCTAACATTCTTTTACATGGTACAAGTCCCATATGAATCCAGGCCACCTTCCTTGCCCTTTCATTTTAAATACACTCATGTCCTTAAAATAATTTTCATTTTTCTGTCTAAGATGGTCTGAACTGGGTTTATATTATTTACAGTCTGGAGTGCTGAATAAAATACTGCATTTTAGCCAGTTGGGAAATACCTTCATATACAATGGTATTCTTACCTTCTTAGTTTTTCGATACTGCAGCCCCCTCTCCAAGTGACGAATATCTAGAAATTCTGGATTTTGAGTATTTAGATCAGTTACAATATCTGCCCATCTATAGTTAAGAAGGAAAAATAAAGCACAATTTTCTTTTTAGTACAAAAGATTGTTACAGAACTTTTCACACGAGCAATATTCTGCAATGTTACAATGGCAATAAGTCTCTATCAGGATTGTTCCACTAACCTGTAATAAACTCGCTTTTATGACAATTCTGTTTATGCAACTATTGCCAAGGTTCTCAGTCTAAAAACGGTTAGTATCCCTATGAAATAAGTATATATCAACCTATTAGATGACATCTTGCAGGCTAAAAGTAGAAATATTCTTAATTAGAGTCAAGTATATTTACAAAAGACTTAAAAGTTAGCATGCCTTTATTTACAGACATGATTGTGTGAAAAATCTAAAGCAGTTATAAATTGTTTTGTATTGAAAAACTGTTAACAGAATTAATAAGTGAACCTGGTAAAGATGTAAGATTTAAGGCCTATATAAAAAAATTATATTTCTTTACTCAATCAGAAAATAACTGAGAAATGAAAAAATCAATTTACAGTAGCATCAGAAAATATACTCAGAGAAAGTTTTTAACAAAATACATATAATTCTTTGAAAAATATAAAACAGTGCTGTAGAGAAATTAAAACTCTAATTAAATTAAGGTAAAGTCCATATTAACAGATTACAAGAGTCCATATTGTTATGATGTAATTCTCCACAAAATAAACTGTGGATTCTCTGGATTTTATTCTAATCAAAATTCAAACAGACTTTTCAGCAGAAATTGAAAATAAAAGTTAACATACTTTTTACAGTGAATAGCAGGATGTTTTCTACTTGATTCTCCAATTAAAATCCAATATTCTACTTCTTGTGGTGAGAGGGGACCCCTGCTAGATTTAAAATACATTCACAGAAAACTTAATAAAGGTCATTTGCTCCCTTGAAAATACTACTTCAATTATATATTATTAAAAGACACACTAAAGTTTATTCAGGTAATGCATTAATTAACACTAGAATAGGTATTGGAGTTTAGACTTGAGCAAATGTCTGAATGCAATTAAAGGGAAAACATAAATTGTGGTCTTGATCCCCTATTACAAAATCTAGGGTTAACAAAGTTGACCTACACTATCTCTATGTATCTAAGAGGGAAAAAAAATCTTAGCATGCTCCCAGATTTTTCAGCTACTCTTCTCCTTTTATTATACACTCTAAAAGTTAAGAAAGATATCCTAAAAAGAAAACCCTAAGGTAATGATTCACCTGTGAAACTTTTAAACATACCAATACCCTAATCCCACCATGGGAAATTCCAATTTAAATACATCAAGAGTGGAGACCAGGCAAGGATTTGCTCAGTTTGAAAAGGATCTCAGATGATTCTTAGGTACAGGCAGAGGTGACAAACTCTCCTCTAAAGGGCACAAAGGAGAAGTACCTACTTTTTTATGTTTTACATGTGACAGATGTCTGGAGTAAGGTGATGTTGTAAGATGAAACCATAGAAGAAACACAATAGGAGTATACTTCACCTCCAGAGAGATGAATAAAACATTTCAGGATCTGGAGAAATCCAGTAGTTTTCCCTTGCTCCACATTCACAAAAATACAATGTCCAGCATCCTAATTCTCCCAGTTTGCTCCTGCCTGTCTCAGGATCCCTGCCCTACAACCTCCACCCCTATGCAACTTCCACCAAGTGCTCTGAGTGGCGTACAGAGTTCCCAAGGCCTCCAGCCTCAAAGAACCGATCCAATGCTCCAGATGACCAAGCTGTATTCTCTCAGCTTGACCTTTGTTCCTATCTGAGAGAACAGTGCTACCTCTTCCTCCTCTAGTATATTACCCAAGTGTGAATATACTAGAACCTCAGTAGGCTGAGGATAACCGTGCTTATCAATACTTTTACTCAAAGTATTCATGGCTTCTGTTTTCACCATTTCTAAATGGGACACTTCTTTTGCTTTTAAGTATCTTGGCATTATTTCAACCCAGCGTGAAGTAAACTTGCTAAGGAGTGAAAAGAGTAATAAAATTCAGTCACCCATATAAATTAATTTTTCATATAAATAATGTTTTAAATAAGTAAATTAAATTTAATAAAATATAATTCTGCCAAAGAATAAGCTCAAATATTTAAAGAATAATCTTCATGTAAGGAAAGCAAATCACTAACTCTTCCAATTTCTAAGCACTAAATATTTCTTAAATGTTTTCTACAACATATTTTATGATCAAGTATCCACATAACATACAGAAATGCTTACCTGAATGCTTTATTAGCTTTAATAGGGGTGGCTTCAAAGCCAATTGGACAAAAGTAATGATTTTGGCAATGATAGATATAAGCCAGTGATTCATCTTTTAAACCATGTGTTAACTTCAACAAGGCCCCTGATGCTACAAAAAACAAAAACAGAGATCATAAAGCACTACCTATGCTTTACACAAAGGAGTAGTTAATGACTGAAAGAGAGAAGAGACATTACTCAGAACACACTGACATACTGGGAAAAAATGAAAAGCTATTGATGACAAAAATATTAATGAATGTATTTTCAACTTTACCCATTAGAGTAAAATTCAGATAAATAGAAAAACTAAAAAGCTGAAATGTTTCCTTGTTTACCAAAACCTCATAACACACATACTTGCCTATGAGGTTTAATTACCATATAAAACGTAATACCTATTGCATATAGCAATGGTCTCAACTGTTCTGGTTGAACACATCTATAACTAGAAATTTCTGAATAAACATGCCCATTATAGTATTTTTATTTATAAACTATGTGCACATACTACTGTGCTAATATGATTTATATGAGATATACAGAAAGTGGGAATTTTTACTTATATTAAATACATTCTAATATGTTCTTCCCATATTACAGTGATCACCTTTCACAGTTACAGTCTTTACATCGAAATTTGAAGACCACTGAGATATATGAATATAAATTCTAGGTAATAAAATTCTAGGTAATATAAATTATAGGTAATAAAATTCCTCCCACTATTTAATCTTTCTTCAAAAGTTACACAGACTACCCTTGGCTGATGTAGCTCAGTGGATTGAGTGCAGGCCTGCACAGCAAAGGGTCACTGCTTTGATTCCCAGTCAGGGCACATGCCTGGGTTGTGGACCAGGTCCCAAGTAGGGGATGCATGAGAGGCAACCACACATTGATGTTTCTTTCCCTTCTTCCCTTCCCCTCTCTCTAAAAATAAATAAATAAATAACTTTAAAAATATATAAAAATAAAACTAAAAGTTACACAGACTAAAGCAGGGGTGTCAAATTCATTTTTACCATGGGCCACATCGGCCTCACAGTTGCCTTCAAAGGGCTGAGTGTAATTTCAACTCCTTAACAGTTAAGGAATAGTTACATTTATGCTGTCCTAAAATTATTTTGGCCCTTTGAAAGCAACTGCAAGGCTGTTGTGGCCCCCAGTGAAAATGAGTTTGACAACCCTGGACTAGAGAAACAGCTTTCCCAAGATGAGAAAAAGTACAGCATCGGGAACACAGTCAATGATACTATAATAACTCTGCATTGTGCCAGATGGATACTAGAAATACTAGGGGGGAAATTTTGTAAAGTATATTATCATCTAAGCATTATCCTATATACCTGAAACTAATACAATATAATATTGAATGTAAACTGGTATTGAAAAATTTTTAAATGACTGAATGAGCCTGGGGGAAAGGAGGACATGTAGGAAAAAATACCCCCATCAAAGACCACCACTATTTTACACACTTTATTAAGATCCATACACACATTTAGATAAGTGGCTGAGGAACTGAGGTTACTCCAGTTCTTTCTGCCTTACAGTTCAAAAAAAGCATAAAGATAATGGGATTTTGCCCTGCAATTATTTTTTACTCCTTATACTTATAATAAAGAAGTCATGTACTGATTTGCAGGCCAGGTCCCCAGCAGGGGGCATGCAAGAGGCAACCACATACTGATGTTTCCTTCTCTTTCTTCCTCCCTTCCCCTCTGTCTAAATAAATAAACAAAAACTCTTTTAAAAAATTGACACACAAGGAAATCTTTAAATAAAAAATTAAAAGAACTAAATTTAGAAGACACTCAATATTTCAATTATATAGTTGAACTTAATTGTATGATAATAGGTTCTAGGATAGTGAGCAAATGTAAATATATGAAACTCCTCGTAAATTTAATAAATACAAAAATGTTTATACATATAATTGGTTTAGAAAAATGGGACAATCAATAAAATGTAATAGCAAAATCAATAAAATATATTCAAATAAATAAGAGGAAGAAAAAGAAAAAACTCTAGATATCTTTTACAAGTTGAAAATTCCAAATAGTTTACCTAAATAACTGATATGCTTAATTAAAGAAATTGTATTATTATTTTTTAATAGAAATCTGTAAATATTCCACATTTTCCTTCTTTCTAAAGTCAAATGTACTACAAAACAGCTGACTTCTTTAGTGTCACTATGATTAGCGATTACTTTATTATTTTTTTATTTATCTTTAGAGGAGAAAGGAAGGAGAGAGGGAGAGAAATATCAATGTATGGTTGCCTCTCATGCATCCCCTGCTGGGAACTGACCTGCAACCTAGGCATATGCTCTGACTGGGAATCAAACCACGATCCTTTTATTCACAGGCCCATAAGCAATTACTTTTTTAACACATATTTATTGAGTCATCCCATGTATGAGGCAATGGTAAGACAGGAGGAAATTAGGACAATCAGGCTGGGTTCCTGGCCTCATGGAGCTTACTGCCCAGTGGAGGAAACCAACAATAAGCAAATGAAATAATTATTGATTATAATTTGTACATGAAATGAATCAAAACAGGGTGCTGGGTTAAAAGAATGGCTCAGGTGTCAGACTTTAATATTCAGTGAAGGCCCCTTGTAGGTGGTGGCATTTACATGGGAACATGAAAGATGAGAAAGATGTGGAGGAAATGAATTCTAGGGGATAGAACAATGCAGAAGTAAACAGCAAATATATCATATCTGCCATAGACATTGTCTCATTCTGGACTCCCTCAGTAGTCTTGTGAAGTACACATTTGTGGTAGGCCCTCCATCAGCAAATACTTTAATGTCTTGGATTATATTCCAGATTCCCTATCAATGAAAGACCAAGCTCTTAATAAAGAGGTTAGAGAACACCTCTTTAGGAAGACTATATCAGTAGCTCTCAAACTTGAGCATGCAAGCCTTTTTAAACAACAGATCACTGGTGTCTGACTTAGTAGGTCTGATTTGGGGACTGAGAATTTTCACGTCTGACACTTTACCAGGTGATGCTGACATTGGTCTAGGAACCACATTTTAAGAGCCACAAGTCTAGCGTTAAGAGGAAATTTCATTTCACTCAATTCAGTAAGCAATGTATTAACTATATCAGAAACTGCAGGAAGCAAAAAAAAGTAGTATGTCAAGCTGTCCTCAAAGGGAAGATAAAACAAGTAACTAAATAGGGTAGAATAAGACAGTGTCACAATAAGGGTTACAGTTCAAAGAAGGAGCACATAGGTCTAAGGAATCAAGAACAGGTGGTATCCAAAATGGAACTTGTTGAAGTGGGAGGACTGCAATGATCTAGACAGAGGGAAAAGCATGAGGAGAAAACAAAATCACTAGAGGGGAGGGATGTAACCAGAGAACAACAAGTAGTCCAGATTAGAATATAGAGTATGATTGTTAGTATAGAGAAGCACCCCCAAAATTTCAGGACCTGGTCATAAAAGATCATTCTCTGAAATTAAAAAACAGTAAATACAGTATTTAATACATTAAAATAGTCCCCCAAGAAAATAATTCCATTTAGCAGAAGACATAGAAATGTGTTACAGATTGAAACTAAGTTCAGGATGATGTTCACTCAAGACCAGAGTACATCTAAAAAATCTAAAATTTAGTCATCGAAGCAGCCACTACCAAATGCACAGCCCTAATCTATGTGGTACATAGAAAGTAGAAAAAACTACTAGGATTAGCTGGCCTACTGTACTATAGGGAGGAATATATGTCCTGGGCAGCCAACAAGAGAATTCTAGTATCTCTGATATTATATTTATCATTCTAAATTAATGTAGCAACATTCTGATACTCACTAAGTTTAATGTGAGTTTGTTCTGTAGAGCCTGTTCATCTACAGAAGAACTATAGAGAACTCAACAACAATTTATTAGAGTGTATTTTTACACCTTCAATGACAAGAATCAGATTATGTAATCCAGCAGCTAAATATCCTGCAAATCTCTCATTTCCTTGAAATATTTTAAATACAACTGGTACATGTAGGATGACAGTGGAAGGCCAACCTGTATTTATTTTGAATGATGCTAAAGAATTTATGCTTTAAACAAGCACTACAGAGCTTTTGAAAAAGAAAGATCTATTAACACTGCACATTAAAAAGATTTATCTGGCCCTGGCTGATGTAGTTCACTGGATTGAGCACAGGCCTGTGAACCAAAAGATCGCGGTTCGATTCCCCATCAGGGTACATGCCTGGGTTGCAGGCCAGTTCCCAGCAGGGGCCGGTTCCCAGCAGGGGATGCACCAGAAGCAACCATACATTGATATTTCTCTCCCTCTCTCCTTCCCTTCCCTTCTAAAGATAAATAAATAAAAATTTTTTAAAGATTAAAAAAAATTTATCTGGCCTTGTGACCATTATGAATTGGAGAAAACCAATGGATGAAGTTTTCCTTAATGCACAGTCCACCTGAGATGCACTAATGCACTCCAGTAAGTTGTAGCAATGGCCACAGTGAAGATGTATATTACATGAGGTATGTTAGTATAGAGCAGAAGTAGCTATTTTCTGTTAAGCAAAAATAATAAGTTACAATACCTATTAGAAGAATAAAAATGAAATACATGAACATTAGTATAATTTTCAAGCTATCTGACTAAAACAATGAATCTAGACTTCACTGGCACATATGTTGGTAACTAAGTGAAGCAACAGTTTGAAGTTACTTGAATAATAAGTGAATAATAATAGTGGTAAGTGAATAATAAGAAATGAACCATAGTTTGAAATTAATGTTGACAACTTCTAGCACAAACTTTTATTGTAATTGCATCTCTGCAAAAAATGTGACAATGCATATTAACAGTTAAATCTTCTAATTTTGTCAAAATCCCTGGATTTTGCTTTTATACCATGAGTGAGTTGGGGGTCCCATGGAAATGAGAATGTCAGGAAGAACAGGGAATTATAACATCAAAGAAGCATTGCCCAAGGAAAGCTTAAATCCTATTGTGGAAAACAGGCCTAACAGTCCTTTAAAAATAACTGAAACAAAAAGAGAAGATATATTTCAAAGTTATTTTTTAAATGAACAGTAACAAACAAGTGGCAATGCTTTTCACTAATGCATACCCGAGATAAATTAGAAAGCCTATTTCTGCAACTCTTTCTTCCACAATGACAGCAAACAGAAAAGACTTTTGCTTGACACATGTACCACTCTTCCTCTGAATACAGTCAGAGGAGGGTAATGTGTGAGGTCACAAGGCATCATATATAGAATCAACGGGCTACTAAGGGTAGTTCCTGTGATCTAGGAGCTGAACAGGCACATTAAAAAGATGCAACAAAATATAATGCTGCATATGCCAAATGCCACATGACAGGCACAAATAATCATTACTATAGGAATGAAGAAGAATCAGCTTCTGCCCTGGCTCATGTGGCTGAGTGGGTTGAGGGCTTGACTGCAAACCAAAGGGTTGCTGGTTCAATTCCCAGTTAGGGCACATGCCTGGGTTGCAGGCCAGGTATCCAGTAGGGAGCATGCAAGAGGCAATCACACATTGATGTTTCTCTCCCTCCCTTTTTCCCTCCCTTCTCCTCTCTCTAAAAATAAATAAAATCTTTAAAAAGAGAGAGGAATCAGCTCCTAAGTGACTTCCAAAGTCACAGGGAAAGCTTAGAGATGAAGTAGGGCTTGCCCAAGGCCACTTACTATTGAAGGCAGACGAGAAAATTCTAAGGAGTTGGGGGCAAAGCCATCCTTCAGCAAAAACACATAGAAAAAGAAACAGTGAGGAGTCAATGTAATAAGAAAATGAAAACAGAAATAACACTAGGAAAATACAGTATTAAAATTTAATGAAGAAATTGTAGAGACTTCCGCCAAGATGGAGGCATAGGTGGAAGCACTGCGCCTTCTCACACAACCAAGTTTAAAAACAACAAAGTTTTAGCAACAAAAACGCAGCCAAACCACGGAAAATTGAACTACATGGAAGTCTGACAAAAACAAACCCTTCAGCCAAACCGGTAAGAGGGGCAGAGCCAGCAGCAGAGTGGGGTCGGGCAGGAAAGACCCACCGGACTGACCTGGGCACGCAACCCAGGTACGCTGGCAGCTGTAGGCAGATCCCAGGTGTGGAGTAGTGAGTGGACCCACTGAGGGCACAAGGCAGTGGACTCACTGAGGGCTGACCACAGTCACACATTCAAGCGCATATAAACTGGTGAAGGAGCGAAGCGGTGGGACAGACCGTGCTGGCCCCAGTGGCAGAAAGTGGCACAGGGGACAGCCATTGTCCCTCTCTGACCCCACCCCCACATACAGCATCACAAACCAGTGACCTGGGTGGCCTCTCTCTGACCCGTCCCCACATATAGCGTCACAAACGAGCGACCTGGGTGGCCCTGCCTTGGTGAACACGTCCTCCTACGTAACAGGCATAAACAGATCAAAACATGGCTCAAGAACAACTCAGAGCCCCAGAGCTGATAAATCTAAGCAATGAAGAAATAGCCAAACTTTCAGATGCACAGTTCAAAACACTGGTGATCAGGATGCTCACAGAACTGGTTGATTATAGTCACAAATTAGAGGAACATATGAAGGAAAACTAATTGAAATGAATGGTAATGCACAGGAAAACAATAGTGATGAAAAGGAAACTGGGACTCAAATCAAAGGAGTGGACCAGAAAGAGGAAAAAAATGACCAAACAGAAAAGGATGAAGAAACAAGAATTCAAAAAAAATGAGGAGAGGCTTAGGAACCTCCAGGACATCTTTAAACGTTCCAACATCCGAATTATAGGAGTACCAGAAGGGGAACAGGAACAGCCACAAGTAGAAAACTTATTTGAACAAATAATAAAGGAGAATTTCCCCAATCTGGCAAAGGAAATAGACTTCCAGGAAATCCAGGAAACTCAGAGAGTCCCAAAGAAGTTGGATCCAAAAAGGAACACACCAAGGCACATCATGATTACATAAGCCAAGATTAAAATGAAGGAGAGAATTCTAGAAGCAGCAAGAGATAAGGGGACAGTCACCTACAAAGGAGTTCCCATCAGACTGTCAGTGGATTTCTCAAAAGAGACCTTACAGGCAAGAAGGGGCTGGAAAGAAGTATTCCAAGTCATGAAATCCAAAGACCTACATCTAAGACTGCTCTATCCAGCAAAGCTTTCATTTAGAATGGAAGGACAGATAAAGTGCTTCTCAGATAAGATCAAATTCAAGGAGTTCATCATCACCAAGCCCTTATTATATGAAATGTTAAAGGGACTTACCTGAGAAAAAGAAGATAAAAAAGATGAACAGTGAAAGGACAGCAAACTCACAGTTATTGAGAACCACACCTAAAACAAAAACAAACTAAGAGGACAGCTAGATCAGGAGCAGAACCATAGAAATGAAGATCATATGGAGGGTTAGCCACAGGGGAGTGGGAGAAGGAGAAGGGAGCAGAAGGTACAGAAAATAAGTAACATAGACAGTAGGTAGAAAATAGATAGGGGGAGGGCAAGAATAGTTTGGGAAATATAGAATCTAAAGAACTTGAGACACATGGTCATAAACTAAAGGGGGGAATGGTGGGGGAAGGGTGTGCAGGGTGGAGGGGAATGAAGGGGGGAAATAGAACTGTAATGGCATAATCAATAAAATATATTAAAAAAAAGAAATTGCAGCAACCACTCCTATCCCCTGCCAAACAGGGAAGACAGGGAGTATAGGTAGTTAACCCGATTCCTCAAATGAGAGAGAGTCTTAGGTTTATTGGAAAGCATACCCTTTCTAAGTTTCATTAGTTTCATTAGTTTCATTTGCCTGATCAATTTTTTTTTACTTTCGTGAATTTTATTGTATTTTTTACTATTAACATTTAATCCCCTTAAACTCCCCTCCCCTCAGCAATCGCCATACTGTTGTCCATGTCCATGAATCCTTTTTCCTTTTTCCTCAATCCCTCCGCTTCCCTAACTCCACATCCACCCTTTCACTGTCATCCTCCTCTCTATAAGTCTGTCTCTATTTTCCTTGGTAGTTCAGTTTGTTAATTAGATTCCATATATGAGTGAAATCATATGGCATTTATCTCTCTCTAACCGGCTTATTTCACTGAGCATAATGTCCGCCAGGTCCATCCATATTGTCACAAATGGTAAAATTTTCTTCTTTTTTACAACCAAGTAGTATTCCATTGTATAAATGTCTCATAGTTGTTTTATCCACTTATTTCCTGATGAATACTTGGGCTGCTTCCATATCTTGGTGATTGTAAATAATGCTGCAATGAACATAGGGGTGCTTATGTTCTTTTAAATGAGTGTTTTGGGTTCTTTCGGATATACGAGGTCAGTCCATAAAGTACCCAGCCATGAAATAAGAAAAATAGAGACATTTATTGAAGAAGATATAAGACAGAAGAAAACACTGTACATACAACAATGATACCTCAGTCCCTTCAAAGTAGGCACCTTGGGACCTTACACAGTTCTCCCAATTGCCATCAACTAACCCACTGTATTTTCCTGAATATCATCGACACTGAAATCTCTTCCCTTTCAAAGGTGACTTTAGTTTTGGGAAAAGCCAGAAGTCATAGGGTGCCAAATCTGGGCTGTAGGGAGGCTGAGTCACCTGGGTGATATGACATTTTACCAAAAATCTCTGCATGAGACGTGATGCATGAGTAGGCACAACGTCATGATGAAGCTGCCAGTCACCCGTTGCCCATAGCTACAGCCTTCTGAATCATCTGCATAGTTTCCACAGAGGAATGTTCAGGCTTCACACAAAATGTGATGCATATTCAATGCTCTACTTGCTCAGTTATTTTGAATATGGCAGCCACACAGTACATACGCTCACTCAATGACCCCACTGACCCCAATGCAGTCATCACTGTTTATGCATGCCCATTCCAGTCCACTCTGCTTGGCTCTCAAGTTACATTGATGTCACGTAAACCATTCTTGTGCTATTAATAATGGCTGGACTTTTTCCAGACAGACTTTGTGTTACCATAAATGGGATTGCTGGGTCAATTTCCTAATCAATTAGTAAGACAGGTGTGTTGATAGTCTCACTAGAAACAGAAAAAAACTACTAAAACACTATTTAAAGCTGCCCTTTCCACAGGGACAGGCTCCCTGCACAGAATTCAGTCAGTAAGAATAAAAGCTAACATTCATTGAGTCCTCAGTCTATGTCAAACAAGGAGCTAAATGTATTACAAAAATGTCTCCTTTTATCTTATACCCTTTGGAGAGGGTATAAATATAGAAAGACCAAGGTCTACACTGGCCTCAATGAGTGTCTAACTTCTTTGTTCAAGATCATAAAACCAGTATGTGTAGAAACCAACATGTGAATTCCAAATTTACCTGACTTGATATACCTGATATAGGACAAGAGAAATATATCCTCCTCTATGTTCAATCCTTAACCTTGGGAAACCATATATCCTCTCTGTTGACAAAGACTCTCTCCTTGACCAACCTTTATTTAGGCTCCTCAGAGCCCTCTTCTCAACTAGGCCTCAAGTCTAGGGCTTCTGTGCCCATCCTTGCTGAATTCGGCTTTAGTAAGATTCCTGCTAAGTCAATTTAGATATTAGTCACCCCTGATACCTAATGAGATATCATCTCCCACCCTTGAGATCTAAGACCTTAACTTCCCTGTTGTAAGAATCCTGTTAGACCAGTATAGCAAGAATTCTATTACTCTTAGTGCCTTTTCTTAGTAATTCTCCATCCACTGACCCCTCACTTTGCTAGCTGTCTATAAATTCCCAGCTGCCTTTGTTGCATTCAGGATTGATCCCACGGTCCCCCAGTATGATACCCTTGTTACAATTGTCTTAAATATAATCTTCCTTATAATTTTAACATCACAATATTTTTTCTTTAACACTGTATTACAATTTTTGACTTGTAAAGTCAAAGGTTATTGTCAAATTAAAAAAGTGAAAATTGTCAAATAATGCAAATTATTTAAATTAGCACCTAAAACAATCCTTAAAATCAACTCCATAACTGTTATGACCAAGACTATCCCATAATAGAACTCTGTCACTTTCATAGTCCATGTTGTTATGTTATTATACAAGTCTAACATCAACTATTCTAAAATCCTTTCATTCCCTTTTAGGAAAAGGAATTGCACATTCCATGCTGCTTTCTGGAAGAGTTTAACCAGCATACATGTGTGCATGCATGCACACACACTCACACACCCTATGGAGCCAAATAATACAAAAAATGAATTAAAGTAGTGTTTATAACATGCTTTAAAAGCCTAAAAACTATACATGCAAAGATGAGGAGAACTAAAAATATTAAACTGTATATTGAAAGTGCCCTATAGATAAGTATTATGATTTCCCCTTGGATAAAGAGATACAAAAGTAACAGATTGTGTTTCACATTTACATAATAAAAACGACTAATCTTTGAGATAGTCTAAAGCAGAAATGTCAAACTCATTTTCACTGGGGGCCACATCAGCCTTGGGGTTGCCTTTGAAGGGCTGAATATAATTTCAATTCCTTAACAGTTAAGGAGTAGTTATATTTATACAGTCCTAAAATTATCTCAGCCCTTTGAAGGCAACTGCAAGCCTGATATGACCCCCAGTGAAAATTAGTTTGACACCCCTGGTCTGAAGTATGTATGTACATGTGCTTGTACATGTACATGTGTATAAATCTTTTTTTTACTTATTTTTTTCCATTGCCGTTTAGTTCCCTTATATACCCCTTCCCCCAACAATCACCACACTGTTGCCCATGTACATGAGTCCTTTTACCTTTTTACTTGATCCCTGTACCCACTAAAATCCCTACCATAGTGTGTATAAATCTTCTACATGTTTACCTACCAGTTTCTCCAGCTGTTTTATTCTTCCCATGAGGTTTATATAGGACATACGAGCATCCTTTCACATGGAAGTGGTCATTTATTTGTCTAAACCATCTGAAAAGAAAAAGATTTGCTCATAACTACAGTTTCTATAACAAAGATGGCACTATTGCAATTCCAGAGAAATTCAGGTGGAGCCCAAGTTTTGCATATCTACTAAAGGTTGGGGTCTGGCAGCTGGATACATGGTTTACTATCAACACACATCTACAGTATTATTATTTAGCAAAACTAAAAATAAGGCATTGTCTTTATGTGAAGGCTTCATACCTCATAAGTGTTGTATTTCCAGTGAAAGGGCCAAATCTAATATCTTCAAATGGTGGTTGAAAGCCCAAAATATGTAATGCTTCTTCCTGGGTAATAGGTGGAAGACTACAAAAAGAAACATTGCCTTTCATTTTACAATTCCAACCATATGCAAATATAACCTGTTTCAATATTAATATATCTGTCTGATTTGCAAATAATTTCAGTAATATTTTTATTTTATCATAAATAATTGACGCATATATTTATAACTAATAGGCTTAAAACAAAATTTAGCAGTTTTTGCTCAATTTAAAATATATCTTTAAAAACCTTCCATTATGGAAAGAGCAACACCAAATACCTTAGAGCTTAGAGATACCAATCAGTTAACATACTTACCCTGGCAAGGTAGCTCACTTGGTTAGAACACTGTCCCTATATTCCAAGGTTGCAGGTTCAACACCCAGTCAGGGCACATACAAGACTAAACCAGTGAATGCAAATCAATCTCTCTGTCTCTTTCTCAAATCAATTTTTTAAAAAGTAACATACTTACTTTCCAGATCCCATTGTGCTATATAAGAAATTCCAACAAGAAATTAATGAGGTGATTCCACAAGAAGTCTTATATTGTGGTCGGCTTATGCAGTACCTGCAAAAACAAGACTTATTTTCACTTGAATGAATACAAAATAGTCATGTAAAAATATAATACTCGTGGCAACTGAAAGTGTTAAAATAATGAAAATTTTGATCATTTAACCAATATAAAATCTTTATTCACTTAAAATATTTTTATACTTATTAAATGCATATAAATGCATAATAACTTTAAATCATTTATCTTAATAAAGATGGCTAAGTATGACTGACTGCTAGTTAAAGTGGATGTTACCCAAGCCAATGAAAAAATCATGGTATATAAATTTAGATACCAAGTACTAAAATTCCAGTGTAAATTCCTAGTCGAGCTACATATGTGATTATTTGCAACTTCAATTCCAAGAGTTCTCTATATATTCTAGATATTAAATCCTTATCAAATGTATAATCTACAAATATCTTCTCCTGTTCTGTCTGTTGCCTTTTCACTTTGTTTCCTTGTTGCACAGAAGTTTTTGTTTAAGTTTTAAGTAGTCCCTTTTGTCTACTTTTGCTTTTGTTATATGTGGTTTTGGTGTCATATCCCTGAAATCACTGACAAATCCAAAATCATAAAACTTCTCCCCTATGTTTTCTTCTAGGAGTATTATGGTTTAAGGTCTTACATTTATGCCTTTAATCCATATTGGGTTAATTTTTGTGTATGAAGTAAGGGTCCAACTTCATTCTTTTGCATGTGGATATCTACTCTTCCCAGCACCATTTTCTGAAGACACTATCCTTCCTTTATTCTGTGGTCCTTGACAAAGTTTTTTTTTTTCTCATTTACATGAGGGTTTATTTCTGGACACTCTGTTCTATTCCATTGGTCTATATGTCTACCTTATCTCCAGCACCATACTGTTTTAATTATTATAACTTTGCAATAAGTTTTGAAATCAGGAAGTATGTGGCCTGTGTTCAACTCTTACAATCACCACCACCCTAGCAATTCTCTAGAGCAGTGTCTTCAGCTAGAAGTCGGAGAGTAAGATAATCAAGTGGCAATAAGCATGCTGTCTCATTCTGCAACCCTCCCTGCACTTCTATAGTGTTGACCTTGATTCCACGAAGAACTCCAAATCTTCAGCACAGGTGCAACTTCTCATACCCCTAGATCTAACCAAAGGGTCACTGGATGGTTTCTGGACCATCATATGAACTTTAGGAAAACCTGTACTGTTTGAGGCCATCAGTTTATGCAAAGAATTTGATAAATATGTTTTGAGCCTATGGTTTGGGGACTTTACTATTTCTTTATTTCAACAAGGACAGAGTTTTCTGTTTTTCATCTAGTTATTGATTTTATGGGTTTGAGGGAACAAATAAAGTAACAAATAAATATGATAGAATGTATTCTATCATATTTAAATCTCCCTCTTTTATTTTATACAATTCTTCACGAAACCTTGGGATCAACCTTAGGTTTCCTAAGATTTTTATTTCTTTATCAATCCAAACTTGTTTACTGGTCTTTTTCATGGCCAGCTTAAAACTTTTACTGACACCCTTCTATTTTCTGAGTGTCTTTCCCTTCCAGCCCTATTCTGTATAATATTCTTAATAGGAAATAAGGTGGTCATCCTGGTTATTTTTCCCCTCAGGTTATTTCTCCCATCTGTCCTTTCTAACCCAAGCCTTTATGGTCTCACATGTTATATACCATTAAAATATAATTATTCATATTTGTTGTTAAAACAAAAGTTTAAGAGATTCGAAGCAAAAATGGGCAAAGCTTTGCTCCCAAGAAAGAAACGTTGATGTTTTCAATTCTAGTGTTTCTTCTCTAGTACACTTGTCATATTAACTACTTCCAACTTACCTTTGTAAATATCCTTTTGTTAAGAAATCATCAATGACTTATCTTTGTACCCCCAAAATCTAAATCATACACCTAATATCAAAGAAATGAAAGATGTTATAAATAAAGAACAGGGACTTTGACCCTGGCTGGTGTGGCTCAGTTGGTTAGAGCATCATCCCACAGCCAAAAGGTTGAGGTTGGATCCCCAGTTGCAGTGTGTATGATACCTGGTCCAGGTGTGTAGCGGTGCAACCAATAGATGCCTCTCTGTTGTATAGATGTTTCTCTCTTTCCCTTCCTTTCTCCCTTCCTCTCTTTCTAAAAAGCAATGAAAAATGTCCTCGAGTGAGGATGAAAAAAAGGAAGAAAAAAATAACAGACTTTGGATTCTGGCTGTCTTCGGTTTCAATATATGATCTACTTACTTTCTATGTGATGTTGAGCAATTTTCTCAGCTTCTCTGTGCCTCACTCCAGATAACCTGGCTTACCCTTCATTATCAATGTGCCAGAAACTTCCTTAACATCCACTGAAAAACCTCCATCCCTTCAGATTTCCTCTCCTTCCACCCAGCTTTTCAGTGAAGCCTTTTGGTGTTCATTACTTCCTCTCATGTTGTTTCTTTATTCATACTCATCATCTGACAAATTGCCTCCTGAAATATTTTATACTTTCTGCTTAATCCCCTCTCTCAAATAGATTTTAAACTTTAAGAGAATGAAGACCATATTTTATCTATTTCTATATTCTCAGGCCATAGTTAAGGGCCCAATACTTATTATATAAGTGGGAAAAATCTAGTATTTCTAAAATTTCACACAAATGACTTTTAAAAATTTCAAATCAGAGACTAACAATTTTACAGCTATCATGAATTAAACTTTCTTTTTTTGGAACAGAAACTGTATTTTAAAGTAACCAAATAGACTTAGTTGATAAAGGAAAGCTCTTCTTGTTAAAAGAATGCCAGCAAATTTTTAAAAATAATAGAATTTTGAGAGATTACCACTTCACAACAAGGATTCAGGCAAGGATCATCAATAGATTTGGCTCAAACCACTAGGTGAAAAGTTGATAGGAACAGGATACTAGCCTAATGCCACTGTTACGCCACTGATAACTTGTTGGTTGCAGAGGGAAAAAAATAACTTGATAATATGGGCTAAGGCTGTCACCTCCTAAATCTAGTAATCACTCTTAGTATCTCTAACGCTGGATGACCAAATACTATGCTCCTCCAATTTTGATACAACATGAAGCACACAGGATTACTTAGGCAGTATTCTTGTCTAAAATGCCCAAACCAGAACCTAATCAAGTCTTTATATCTAACTTCCAGTTTTCAGGAAATACTGAGGTCATATAAATAATTTATACAACTAATAGGAAAAAAACAAATCCAGAAGAGAGTACATTCTACAAGATAGCTGGCCAAACCCTAACCAGTATGGGTTAGTTGGTTGGGCATCCTCCCACAAAGCAAATAGCCACCCCAGATGGATTTCCAGTCAGGTCACATGCCTGGGCTGCAACTTTGGTCCCAGGTTGGGGTGCAGAGGAGAGGCAATTAATCGATGTTTCTCTCTTACATCAATGTTTCTCTCCCTCTTTTTCCCTCCCTTCCCTTCTCTCTAAAAATAAATACATAAAATCTTTTTTAAAAGGTATCTGGCCAAGTCTCTTCAATAAATCAATGTCCTAGAATTAAAATGGGGGAGAGTGAGGTGGATATGTCTCTCTAGATTAAGAGAGACATATGGACTGCAACGAGCAAACAAAAAGTATGGTTCATAGTTAGATCCCACTTTGAAGAACCAGGAGTGAAAACATTTTCAGAATAATCTGGGAAATCTAAATTTAACCCAGGAATTAAGTATAGCAATGGTATTGTGGTTAAAGAAGAAAAAAAAATTTAGAAATTACCATCGTCTGAGGTCTAATACTTTCCGCTGCTTAATATCTTCAAGAGGAGAATACTGAGGCCACTCCCTTTGATGTCTTCCTTTTTTATCTGAAGTTTTTTTCTTGGAAATTTGTTTCTTTACATTGCCTAGAATATAAGAGTATAAAATAACCAAAATGCTTAAGATGAAGTGAATTGCCAAGACAATGAAATTAATTATGGGACAAAATTAAAAAGTAACTGCTGCTAGTCCTAAAAATAATATCCACAAACATATTGAAGAAATATGTATGTTAAAAAATACTGTCCCATCGCCCTGGTCTGTATAGCTCAGTTGGTTGGAACACCATTTTGTAGACTGAAAAGTCACAAGTTCGATTCCGGGTCAGGGCACATACCCAGGTTGGGGTTTCCATACCCAGTAGGGCTACATACGAAAAGGCAACCAATGGATGCTTCTCTCTCTCTCTCTCACTCTCTTTCTCTCTCTCTCTAAAAGCAATAAAAAATGTCCTCAGGTGAAGATAAATATAAAAATCTACCTACCTCTCTCCTACCTTAAAGAGAGAAAATAACAAAATTAAACAACCAGGAATGGTATTTCCTATCAGATTTGTATATTCCAATTCCTAAACTAGTCACATAGCTAGTAAAAGAATCACAAAGTCTTTAATTCAGAAAATCAAATTACCAACAGTAAAATAATAAACTAATGACTTTCCAGAAAATGAATCCTTTCTATAAAATAATAAAACCACATTAATGGAACTCTGTTAAAAAGTAAAAACAATACACTCAATAATACAATGATATGATGTTTAAAAATATCTCTAGGCCTACTGAGACCACAAAATGGATTACAAATTATGCACATATCTTCATTATTAAAATGAGGCTTTAGCACTAAGAACTAGAATGGAAAAAACGTTTCTTTTCACTATGTGTGTATGTTCTCTGTCCCTCCCTCCCTCCCTCCCTCCCTCCCTCTCTCACTTCACTTCTACCTCACTCTCTATCTGTCTCTCTCTTTCTCTCTCCAAAGACACATAAGACAAATAAGAGTGGTTACCTATGGGGGAAGGGGAATTGAGAACTAGATAGACAAAAGGAAGACAAAAATGAGAGTTAGACTTTATAATATTTAATTTTTATGCTTTTAATTTCTGAGCCATGCTAATGGATAACTCAATCAAAAATTACATAAATTAAAATATGAATAACATGTAACTCTCATTTCACTAAAATACACTTAAAATTTCAGATAGCTATGCTCAAATGTTTCAATAATGTCACACATATTTTTAAAAAATAATCAAATCTGTTATAAAATTTCATAAAAGCTAATTTTAGTTATTCATTAATTATGAAACATAAATTACAGAGATACATGGCCAGGAAACAAACATGGAAAAGGATCCATTTTATCATTTAAGTAGCTGTACAATGAAATCATTTGGCACCCAAAACCAGCTGCAACTCAGAAACTATTTTTATACAGGAAATTTCTCTAATTTTTCTAAAATGTCATAATAACAAACACCATAATATCCAGAAACAAATCACCAACCCTCTTCCTTCTGATTATTCTTTCTAAGTGTTCAGAGAACACAAAATTTCTCACAGAGCTAAACAACTACTGACAAACATGAGCTTGAAAAAATGAGAAAAAAACTCATGATCACAAATTTATTTTAATAATAAATATATTTAAAGCTCCAGAAAAT
This sequence comes from Artibeus jamaicensis, assembly GCF_021234435.1. NCBI lineage: Eukaryota > Metazoa > Chordata > Mammalia > Chiroptera > Phyllostomidae > Artibeus > Artibeus jamaicensis. The sequence continues at coordinate 7,492,902 of NW_026521887.1, forward strand.
GGAAAATCTACTTCCCACCATTTCTTGAGATGTCTTCATTGTCCAATAATGCCTTAATTCCCTAAATAGTTTTCCCAGCCACTCAAAATTTTAGAGGCTGATGAAGCACAATAATCATGATCTGAGCAGCCCAAAGTGGGTCTATACAGACACACTTTCCTCTAATGCATACCTAAGTGTTCTCTCTATTCTCTGTTTTGAGCTTACTCTCATGAGCCCCTGGGGATAAATAAGGATATATATTCCAAGTGAACATCCTTCATAACATCTCACACAGAGAACTGGTCCTACAACAAAGCTGCATTCAATTTGAGCAAGAAAGCTCTGTCAAAGTAGAACCTAAGTTTGAGAGTGGAACATAAAAGAGTGATGCCTGAAGACTCTTGGTCTCCCCCATCTCATCAATCCAGTAACCTCTGCCCATTGCCCCTTGTCATCGCCATATTCCTGCTTCCATAAGTCACCCTGTGCACAACACACTCATAAAGTCCCCATACCAAATATACGTACATATTGTATAAATGCCGGCTTTTAAGAAAGGTATAAGGACAGTAAATGAAAATAGAATGCCCACCATCTTTTGACTTAAAGAACCACAGTACAGAATTCTGAACAATCACAATTACTGAAAAACGGGGTGGGGGGGGACACCAGAAAAAAGACAGCCAGATAAGGGGAAGCCTGAATTCTATGTATAAATTTGACCCAAATCCTAAGCAGAACCCAAACAGCACAGCTAAGGCTAAAAAAATGGAACTGAGATTTGAGATGCCCTCAACAGAAAGAATTGATTTGGCCCAACCAAATGAACTGCTGCTAAATTAATTAATTAATTTAAAAAAACACTCTGGAGGAATATACCAGAATCCCAAGTCACCATACTATAACATTCTGAATATTTAGGAAATAATTTTAAAAATTAGTGAATATGTGAGGAAACTGAAAAAAAAAAAAAAAGTGACATGTTCTCAAGAAAAAAAAAGCCCAACTGTGGGATAACTCAGATTTTAAAATTGGCAAATAAGGATTTCAGAGTGGGATTATAATTATGATTTATGAGACAGATAAAAATCCTCTCATAAAGCCCTGGCTGGTGTAGCTCAGTGGATTGAGCTCAGGCCTGTGAACCACATGATCGCTGTTCGATTCCCAGTCAGGGCACATGCCTGGGTTGCAGGCCAGTTCCCAGCAGGGGACTCATGAGAAGTAACCATACATTGATATTTCTCTCCTTCCCTTTCCCTCTAAAGATAATGTTTTTAAAAATCCTCTCATAATAAACGAAAAAATGGCAAATCCAAGACATGAAACAGATACTATTTAAAAATATAAATTCTAGAACTAAAATAAACAATATCAGAAATAATTCACTGAATATACTCAGCTATCTTTAAGAGGTATACTTTAAATATAAAGATATAGTTTGAAAATAAATGGATGGAAAAAGATGTACCCTGCAAAAATCAGTCAAAATAAAGCTAGATTAGCTTTATCAGCAGTTTTCAACCTTTTCATCTCATGCACACACAAACTAACTACTAAACTATGGCATAACAAAAACTATATTTTTGCCAATCTGACAAAAAATAGGTTTAATTTTGATTCACATTGCGTGGCTATTGTATTGGCTATTATCATTTTTATATTTGATAATCTAAGTGAAAATAAGTCAGTGCCTCTGACTAAATAGTCAGGTAGTACATGTTTTAAAAATTCTTGCAGCACACTGCTTGAAAATCGCTGAGCTATATAAATATCAAACAAAGTAGCTTTCAGAACAAGAAATATTACCAGAAATAATGAGGAACACTTCTTAATGATAAAAGGGCAATTCATCAAAGAGAAATAAAAGTCATAAATGTGTGAGAACCTAAAAACAGAGCTTCACGTTACATGATAACAAAAGCAAACAAAATTAAATGGAGAAAAGACAATTCCACAATCATAGTTGGAGATTTTTAACACTCCATTTTCAGCATTTGGTAGAACAAGACAAAAAATTAAGTAGAGAGGCAGACATGTGAGCAACACTTTCAAAGACTTTGACTTCATAAATATTTGTAGAACACTACACCTAACAACTACAGAATGCACCTTCTTTTTAAGTGTACCTGGTACATTCACCAACATAGACCACACACTGAGTCATAAAACAAGTGTTGCTAAATTTAAAAAGACTGACATAATATGTTCTCTGTCCACAATGGAACTGAATTAGATATCAATATTTAGAAAACCTCCAAAATACCTAGAAATTATAAAGCACACTTCTAAACAGTGCATTATCAAAGTAGAAATCACAGGGGAAATTAGAAAGTACTTCAAATTAAATGACAACAAAATATATCAAAATGAGTGAACTACAGGTAAAACATACTTAGAGAGCAATTTATAACATTAAGTACTTATAGTAGAAATGTCTTAAAAAGTTAGAGAATGAAGAACAAAGTAAACCCAAAGGAAAACAAAGGGGGTAAGGGAGTAGAAATCAATGAAATAGAAAACAACTGAGAAAATTAACAAGGCTAAAAGTTGGTTACCTCAAAAGATGAACAAAACCAATAAAGCCCTAGCAAGGAAAAAAAATGACTAGCTGAGGAGTGAAAGAGTAATTTATTACAAAAGACCATACAGACTTTAAAAGTATACAGGGACTATTACAAACAACTTTATGCCAACATCAACAACTTAGATAAAATGGACAAAATAAAATTCAATAGAATGGAAATTAAGACAACAATCAAAGTTAGAGCTTTTTAATAGCCCTCAGAAAACATGAGAATATATTTTCCAACTTAGGAGATCTGCATAACCCTAATTCCAACACCTGAAAAGACATTATTTAAAAAGTATAGGCCAATCACTCATAAATATAGACAAAAAGTAAAATCCCCTGACACCCTGAAAATTACAAATTTACAGAACATTCCATGAAACAAGTTGATTTTGCAAATGAAAGGGTATAGTGGTGATTTTATAAAATGATCAGAGAAGTCTAGAAGTAAAATACAAATCCTAGTTCTACTACTTTTTAACTAGCTGTGCAAATCTGGGCAGGCAACTTATCCCCTCTATGCCTCAGTTTCTTTATCTGTGAAAAGAGAATAACAGTACCTATCTCATAAAATTCCTGTTACTGTGAGTTCAATAAAAAGAGGTGAAAGCATGAGTATCTGCCAGAGGACTACCACAATGAAATTGTGAGGCACTGAACCTGAGGTCAACTCCCTAGGTGAACAGCATCCAAATTGGGTAGTATACAACTCACTCAGCGGTACATGGAGACCCTGTGGGGTACTCAAAAAACTGTAACAACTAAAAAATCTCAGTATTACCTGGTAGAAAAGAAAACTAGATATTTAATTGGGACATACGAATTCATCTCCCTGCATCATTATAAAATAGTAGTATGTTATTCTAGCCACCTCATTAACCATTTCTAAGTCACCATGTACTTATCTGTAATACCTGTGTTTCTACAGCATCATAGATGTTTCAAAACTCTCACAATGTAAGGGTAATGTCAAAAGTTTCTCATAGTAACACATTAATAAACCTAATGTCTCATGTCCAAGTTTATCTTTTAACTGTAATGATGAAACAAGATGATAGCAATGTTCTCTATTCAGTATTATAAAAGAAAAACACATTTATTCAATGGCAAGTCTAAACAAGATACATTGTTTTCTTATTATTTTCAAATGTGAATTTCATGGCTCCTTCCTTACCTGATTTGTGTTTCAGATTTGTGGTGGCCCCATCAAATTCAGATTTATCAATTTCCCATGCAAGAGGTAGCTTGCCCAGACTATTGGATAAGTTTTCCAAGCTATTTTCCTCATTGTAGATGATCTCTGATGTACTAGTAGGGACACTAATGTATCTTGATGAATTATTTCCAGCAGATAGAGAGGTACTATTAGGGAGGCAAGAAGAGTGGGATGGATTTGGAGTTTTATAGACTGAGGTTGCCTGGTTGAGAAAGGCATAGTCTGAACAGATGGCATAAATTTTCTCCTGAGTATGGGTCACTGGACAGCTCCATGGATAATGACCATCTCCTTTGGGACCCAAGGGTGCCCCTGAGGCACGTGTGCAGAAAGACTGTACAGCATCTTGTAGTTTCTCATCAGGAGACTTTCTCTCAGATTTGTGCTCACCATTTCCAGAATCATGTGCCCTTTCTGCTTCTGCAATGTCAGGCATTGAATGAACTATAAAAGTTCTATTGGGAGGAGGAAGTTGTAACTCTGTTTCTTGAAAAACTGTGACAACTGTTTACAGCATTCTACAAAAACTTGAGAGCTGCAAAATGGGTTCCTAAGAAAAGAGGGAGGAGAGAGATCAACAATCCACGAGACACTACAAACATCCCTAAAAAAAGTACCAGTGTCATATGCTTTCATTCAGTAAGTACTTTACAACTACTTTATGCCTACAGTTATAATCATTGACCATCTTTCCTATTTAAAAAATTATTTTAAAATAATGCATTGTAACTAAAAAGACAAATGGCCCAATTAAAAATTTGCAAAGTATATGAATACTCACTTTTCCAAATATAATATAGAAATGTTCAGAAAGTACAAGCTCAGCATCATTAGCTCTCACAAAAATGCAAATCAAAACCACAGTGAGATACCACCTGACACCCAAAAGTATGACTATAATCAAAAAGACAGAAAATGATTGTCAAGGATGTGGAGAAATTGGAACCCTCATTCATTGCTAATGGAAGTGCAAAATGGTCTGGTCACTTTGGAAAACAATTCTTTAAATATTTAGATAGACTTACCATATGATCCAGCAATTTCACTACTAGGTACATATCCATGAAGTGAAAACATATGTATACACAAATGTTCATAGCAGCATTACTCATAATAGCCGAAGAGTGAAAACAATATGAATATATCAATTAATGAATGAGTAAAATGTAGCATATCTATACTATGGAATATTATTAGGCAATAAAACTAAATGAGGTAATGAACCTTGCTACAACATGGATGGACCTTAAAAGTGTTATGCTAAGTGAATGAAGCCAGTCACAAAGGAGCAAAGATTGTATGACTCCATTTATATGAAGTGTCCACAATAAGTAAATCCATTCCAAGAGACAAAAAGTAAAGTAGTGGTTACCCAGGGATGGAGGATAAGAAAAAGTTGGGGGTAATGAGGTTTCTTTTGAAGTGAGGAAAATATTCTTTAATTGTTGTGGTGATTAATGCCTTTGTAAATATAGTAAAAAGCAACATAATTGGACATTTTAAATGGCTGAAGTGTATGATTTGTGAATTGTATCTTGTTAAAGCTGTCTAGAAAAATAAGGCACTAGCAAAGTTATTTAAAAAACCTATAGGCATAAAGGATACATTATGAATAATAAGCATGTACTTAAATCAACAATAATGACAGAATTAAACATTCTTAAATGAAGCAGTCTTGATATTTTATTTTTTATTTCTTACTACATCCTTTAGTCCTTTTAAAATTTTTTATTGAATTTATTGGGTGACAGTTAATAAAATTAATTGAATGTATTGGGTGACATTGGTTAATAAAATTATATAGGTTTCAGTTGTATGATTCTGTAATACATAATCTGTGTATTGTATTGAGTGTTCACTACTCCAAGTCAAGTCTCCTTCCATCACCATTTATCCCCCATACCCTCTTCTACATCCCCCCCAATTCCCTCTGGTACTTACAATACTATTATCTGTGTCTTTGAGTTTTCTTTTTTCTTTGCTTAATACCTTCATCTTTTTCACCCAGCTCCCCAAAACCCCTCCCTTCTAGCAGCTGTCAGTTTGTTCTCTGTAATTATGAGTCTGATTTTATTTTGTTTGTTAGTTTATTTAGTTCATTAGATTCCACAAAAAAATGAAATCATATAGTACTTGTCCTTCTATGACTGGCTTATTTCATTTAGCATAATACTCTCCAGGTCCATCCATGCTGTTGCATTTAAGTTCCTTCTTTTTCACAACCATCTATTATTTCATTGTGTAAACGTACCACTGCTTTTTTATCCACTCATCTTCTAATGGGTACTTGGTTTGCTTCCAAATCTTAGCTATTGTAAATAATGTTGCAATAAACATAGGGGTGCATACATTGTTTTGAATTAGTTTTGGATTTCTTTGGATATATTCCCAGAAGTGGAATTCCTGGGTCATAAGGCAGTTCCATTTTTAATTTTCTGAGGTAACTCCATACTGCTTTCCCTAGTGGTTGCACAAATCTGCATTCCAACCAAAAATGCACAAGAGTTCCCTTTTCTACATATCCCCACCAAAACTTACTGTTTATCAATGACAGTCATTCTGACATGTGTGAGGTTATATCTCATTGTGGTTTTAATTTGCATCTCTCTGATGGCTAGTGATGGTGAGCCTTTTTTTCATTTATCTATGCACCACCTGTATGTCCTCTTTGTCCATTCAGGTCCTGTGTCCATTTTTTTATTGGATTGTATTTGGGGGCTTGTTGAGTTATTTACTCCTTTATAAATTTTGATTATTAACCTCTTATCAGATGTATCATTTGTGAAAATGTTATCCAATCATTCAGGGGTTCCCTATTCATTCTGTTGATGGTTGTTTTTGGTGTACAAAAGCTTTTTAGTTAGTTGCAGTCCCATTTGTTTATTTTTTCTTTTGTTTCCCTTGCCTAAGGAGATATATTATAAAAGAACATTGCTACAAAAATGTCTTGAGATTTTACTGCCTATGTTTTCTTCTAGGATTTTTATGGTTTTCAGTCAAATATTTAAGTCTCTAATCCACTTTGAGTTCATTCTTGTGTATGCCGTAAGAAAGTGGTCTAGTTTCATTTTTTGCAGGTATATGTCTAATTTTTCCAATACCATTTATTGGGTAGACTGTCTTTACCCTAATGTGTGTTTTTGCCTCCTTGATCTAATACTAATTGACCATAAATGTGAGGATTTATTGCTAAAATCTCTATTCTGTTCCATAAATCTATATGTCTGTTTTTATGGCAATACCATGCTGTTTTGAATACTACATCTTGTATTATACTTTGATATTAGGTAGCATGATTCCTCTAACTTTGCTTTTCTTTCTCAAGATGGCTATAGCTATTCAGGGTATGTTGTGGTTCCATTTAAATTTTTTGAATATTTTTCTATTTCTGTAAAATACATCCTTGGTATCATGATAAAAAAATGTGCTGAATTCATAAATTACTTTGGGTAGTATACACATTTTAATAATGTTAAGTTTTCCTATCCATGAACATGTTATATGCTTCCACTTATTTGTAGCTTCTTTGGTTTGTTTCTTTGGTGTATTATAATTTTCCAACTACAGGTATTTTATATCCTTGGTTACATTTATTTTAAGTATTTTTATGGCATTTTAAATAGGATTGTTTTCTCAGTTCTTTCTGATAGTTCATTATTGGTATATAAAAATGCAACTGATTTCTGGATATTTATTTTATATCCTGCTCCTTTACTGTACTTATTTGAGTACTAGTAGTTTTTTAGTGGAATCTTTAGGATTTTGAATATACAGTATCATGTCATGTGCAAATAATGACAGTTTTAATTCTTCCTTTCCAGTATGGATGCCTTTTCTTTTTCTTATCTAATTGCTGTGGCTAGTTCTACGTTGACTAAGAGTGGTGAAAGAGGATATTCCTCCCTTGTTCCCAATCTGAAGGGAAATGCTTGTAGTTTTTGCCCATTGAGTATGATGGTGGCTGTGGGTTTGTCATATAAGGCCTTTATTATGTTGAGGTATATTGCCTGTATTCCCACACTGCTGAGAGTTTTCATCACAAAATGGTGCTAGATTTTATCAAAGGCTTTTTATACATCTACTGATATGACCATTTGGTATTTATCCTTCATGTTGTTTTTGTGATGTGTCACACTTATCAATTTGCAAATATTGTACCAACCTTGCAACCCAGGAATATATCCCCTTTGATCATGGTGTATGATCTTTTTAATGTATTACTGGATTCAGTTGGCTAATATTTTGTTGAGGATTTTAGCATCTGTGTTCATCAGGGATATTGGCATATAATTTCTTTCTTTGGAATGTCTTTATCTGGTTTTGGAATTAAGATAATTCTAGCCTTGTAAAATGGGCTTGAGATACTGTCCTCCTCTTGAATTTTTTTAGTAGTTTCAGGATAGGTGTTATTTGAATGTTTGATAAAATTCACCTATGAAGTCATCTGATCCAGGACTTTTGTGTTGGGAGTATTTTGATTACTGCTTCAATATAATTAGTTGAAGTTTGTCTATTCAGATTTTCTGAATCTTCCTGATTCAGTTATAAGATTGTATGTTTCTAGGAATTTATCCATTTCATTCAGATTGTCCAATTTCTTGGCATAAACCTATTCATAATTATTCTTACAACCCTTTGTATTTCTGTGGTGTCAGTTTTACCTCACCCCTTTCAATTCTGATTTTACTTATTTTAGTCTTCTTTTTTTCTTTAGTCTGGCTAAGGTTTGTCAATCTAGGTTTTCTTTTCAAAAAAAAAACAACTCTTGGTTTCATCGATCTTGGTATTGTTTTTTAGGCATTGTTTATGTCTGCAGTGATCTTTATTATTTCCTTTCCTCTACTCACTTTAGGTTTTGTTTGTTTCTCTTTCTCTAGTACCTTTAAGTGGAATGTTAGATTGTTTATTTGAGATGTTTCTTGTTTCTTGAGGTAGATCCTAAACATATAAAATTCCCTCTAAGTACTACTCTCACTATGTCCCATAGATTTGGGGTTGTTTTGTCTCATTGTTTGTTGCAAAGTACAAGATCTTTCGATTTCTTTTTTGATCTCACTGTTAACCAATTCATTGTTTAGAAACATGCATTTTAGCCTCCATGCCTTTCTGTGTTTTTCAGGTTTTTTTCTTGTGATCGAAGTCCTGTTTGACACCATTCTGTTCAGAGGACATGCTTGATTAGATTTCAATCTTCTTAAATTTACTGAACCTTATTTTGTGGCCTAATGTGTGGTCTATCCAAGAATATGTTCCATGTGCAATTAAAAAGAATGTATATTCTGCTGCTTTAGGGTGAATTGCTCTGAAGATATTAATTAAATCCATCCAATCTAGTGAGTCATTTAAGGCTGTTATTTTCTTACTGATTTTCTACCTGGAAGATCTACCCATTGATGTTAATGGGGTGTTAAAATTCTCTACTATGACTGTATTATGTCGATCTCTTCCTTTATGTCCATCAAGACTTGCTTTATATATTTAGGTGCTCCTATGTTGGGCACATAGATGTTTACAAGGGTTATATCCTCTTGTTGGATTGCTCCCTTTATCATTATGCAATGTCCTTCTTTGTCTCTTATTATAGCCTTAGATGTAGTCTATTTTGTTGTCACAAGAATTGCTACACCAGTTTTTTTTCTTTTCCATTTGCATATCTTTCTCCATCCCTTTACTTTTAGTATGTATTTTATTCTAAGGTAGGTTCTTGTACATAGCATATATAGGGGTCTTGTTTTCTTATCCATTCTGCTACCCAGTGTCTTTTGATTGGAGCATTTAAGTAATTTACAGTTAAAGTGATTATTGATAAGTATGTATTCATTGCCATTTTACTCTTCACTATGTTCTTGTTTTCTCCTTCTCCTTCACCTTCTTCTTCTTCTTCAAGAAGGCTCTTTAACATTTTTCACAATACTGATTTAGTGGTAATGAATTCCTTTGGCTTTTTCTTATCTGGAAAGCCACTTTTACTTCTTCAATTTTAAATTATAGCCTTGCAGGATAAAGTAGTCTTGGTTGTAGGTTCTTGCTTCTCATTATTTTGAATATTCACGCCACTGCCTTCTGGCCTGAAATGTTTCTGTTAGGAAATCAGGTGTCACTAGTATGGGAGCTCCCTTATAGGTAACTGTCTTTCTCTTAATGCTTTTAAGAGTATCTTTTCCTTTAACCTTTCCCATTTTAATTCGTTTTAATTATGGTGTGTCTTGGTGTGGGCATCTTTGTATCCATCTTTTTTTAGACTCTGCACTCCCTGGACTTCCGTGACTTTTTTCTTCACCAGGTACTGAAGTTTTTGGTCATTATTTCTTCAAATAGGTTCTCAATTCCTTGCTCTCTCTTCTAGTATTGCTATAATGCAGATGTTGTTATGCTGTGTGCTGTTTCAAAGGTCCCTTAAACTATCTCTTTTTCTTTCTTTTTTTTTTTTTGCTGCTCTGGTACTATGTTTTCCATTACTTTGTCTTCCAAATCACTGATTTAATCCTTTGCTTCAAGAAACCTACTGTCTATTCCTTCTAATGTATTTTTCACTTCAGATATTGTATTCATTTCTGGATATTTATTTTTTATTGTTTCTATGTCCTTTATGCTTGATTTCTCTCTGGTGAAGTTCTTAATAAGTTCCTTAAGCATCCTTATAAACATTTTTTTTAAACTCTGTATCAGGTAAATTGCTTGCCTTCATTTCATTTAGCTCTTTTTCTGGAGTTTTCTCCTGTTCTTTCATTTGGGGCATATTTTTTGTCTCCCTATTTTGGGTGCCTCCCTGTCTTTGTTTCTATGTATTAAGTAGATCTGCTATGGCTCCTACTCTTGATATAATGGCCTTATGCAGTAGGTGTCCTGTGGAACCCAGTGGCAGTCTCCTTGATTACCTGACCTGGGTGCTCTAGGAATGTCCTTCTTGTGGGCTATGTGGGCCCTCCTTTTGTAATTGAGTCTTGATTTCTATTGGCCTATCTGTGCATTGGGTAAACCCTCAGCCTTGCCTACTGTGAGAATCGATCTGTACCTCAGTGTACAATCTGTTATGCAGGTGCTGACCATATAAAGCAGAATTCACCTCAGTCATGCTTAGTGCCTGCTAAGATCTCCCTTTGGATATGCTGTTTGTGAAACTAATTGTATCCTGCTCTGATGTTATCTGAAGATGGCTACTTGGTGTTATTTCTGAGGCCTCTTTGGAGCTACTCTGGTTTATGCCAATGTCAGACACTGCCTGTGACTGGCCCTGGACAACCTATTTGGAGCTACAAAGTGGCCCACAGTTTGTGGCTGCCTCTGCTGAGCCTGGGTGTTCTCAGGATGGACTAAGCTGCACATTACGACCAGCTTTTACGAGCACCAGGTCCAGGGCCAGGTCAGCAAAAGTCTCAAGGTACCCAAAAATCCACCTCTACCAGCTTCTGCCTTCCAGCTGCCTGTTAGACTGAGTCACTGAAAGAGCCTTTGGAGGAACTGAAGTTGCATGAGATAGGTTTTCAGAGCGTCACCAGGTAGAGGTGAGTAGTGTTCACCAGATCAAAACAGGTTCAATCTTGGTTGGGTGTGAGGCCACTCAGCTAATGTCACATCAAGGATATATAAGTCTAACTGCCACCCACTGGGTATTTGCAGACCTTTGTGGTGGGACAGGGTCTCAAGGAGTCATCAGAATGAGGCCAGCAGAGATTATGCGGCCCAAACAGACCAAGATTTGGCTGTTTGAAGGCTTAGAAGGCAGAGACCAAGGTCCTGCATTGTTTGGGTATGCAAGCGAAAAATGGCCCCTGTCCTAGAGCCACATAACTTAGACTGTCCCAAATTACACCAGGAGCCTGATGTTGTCAGGGTAGAGCTGCCAGAAGTCAGAAGGATGAGGCTAGCAAATCTCCTGTGAGAGGAAGGCACCAATTAGGTTCCAGGGAAAGTGGTAGGAATGGCCCCCCAGCTCCAAAACTACCAAACTCAGTCACCAATACCCCCTGAGTCTGCCCAGACCTCTATACCCTAGTTCAGGTAGCTAACTTCTCAGCAGGGTGCAAGCTCTGCAGGATGGAATTACAGGGTGTCCAGAGAGTGGGTTTTTTTCTTTCCCCCAGGCAGATGCTGTATGGAGGGGAACGCTCCATCCACGAAAGACTGTGTCTGTAGTGTAGAAGTCACCCAGCACAGGCATCCTGGTGGCTATCGCTTCAGCTCCCTCACCAGAGCCACAAAACCCAGTCTCTCCACGCAACTTTAGTCCACTCTACCATCTCTTTGCTGAAATCCAAGATGAGTGGCTGTGAACAAGCTTTTTCGTGTTGGCCCTCGAAGAGGGCAACAGTGTTTCTAGCAGACTTCTATCTCTCCCTGGCAGACAGAATCCCTGCTGATTTTCACAACCAAATGTTATGTGGTAGCTTCTTCCTGGCTCTGGTGCTGTGGGTTGGGGAGCCCAGCTTGAGGTTGAGACTGAATGCTTCCCAGGGGGGAAGCTTTCCAGCTGAGATATCCCTCCAGAACCTCAGTTGCTTTTCATGGGAGTGGGGCCAGCCTTTTTCTCATCTTCCAGCCAGACTCGATGTGGCTTCTTCTATAAATTCTGGGTTATAAGGCTTCTCTTTGGTTAGTCGTCAGTTGGTTATTAAGGTTGATTGCTCTATATTTTAGTCATAATTCCAGTTTGGTCCTGGGAGGAGATGAGTATAATACCCACCTACTCTACTGCTATATTGGATCTTCCCAGAATTAAAAATTTTTCAGTATATGTCAACTGAAAAAAAAAAAAGGTCAAATCCATGTGGTCACCAACTTCTGATCAGTCTCGGGAAAAAATAAATTTCAAGTCCACACTGATTCTTTTAGGGAAGAGAAGGGAGAAAAGTTTAAATAGCAACTGAGAGCATCAAGGAAGCTGGAAATTTATACCAAAGGAAGATCTGAGTGAATGAAACCATTACAGCTGGTGTAGGAGGAAACCTGATGTAAATGCCAAAGCAGAGCATGCCCACTTCACAAGACTTTAGTGAAGGAGCAACAAACTGGACACCAGTTAGACATTTACTAACATCTCTGCCTATTTCCTTACTTAAAAAATTAGAAATTAAAATAACATTCACAGATTACAGGAAAATTACTATATAAAATCCATCATACAAATACTAAATGACAAAACCTATGACTAAGATGATAAGCAAAAGAGCTGATTGTCCTGAGTTTGTGAGGAGAAATTAATGAAGGTACTGCATGTCCTCCATGTAATTTAAGGAAACAGACACCCATACCAGGAGGACTCTACATATCCTAGAAAAATTCCATTTTCTTTATTTTTAATGAATGCTTAAATGCCCTCTATTTAAACCTTGATGTAATTTGTACAGTTTATAGTTAATTGTAGGAGGGTCTGTTTGGCAGCAGCTTCAGCAACAAAGATGAAACCTTTGATGGTTTCAAAACTTTACTTTTTTTTTACCATGAAATCCTAGGAATAGGTGTAGTGGATCTCTAGACAGCAATCAGTTATGCTTTCTCTCTCCTTTTTCCTCATCTCCTGGCATGATGTTGACACTAGAGAAAGATGAAAGAGAAGTACCTGAAGTTGTACAGACCAAACTCTAATTTTCTGAGAAGTTGGTTTCTCTAACTCTTACTACATGTCCTAGAACAGCATTTTCTACTCTTTACCTCTAATCCTCATACCTTTCTCTAAAAGCCATAATGTGGAGATAGATATTATTTGTAGCACTGGGGTTGTGTGGGTGGGTTGTAGTAGAATGAGGCATGAAAGGGAGAAGCATATGGTCAGGATAAAGCACAATTAGCAAAAGGTGCAGAAGTTGGTCTGGTGGAGAAGACAGAAATGTTGTAGGTGCTGCTTTTGTTATCTATTCATCTCAAGCATAGCTTCCATTTTGCCAGAGCTTCATTCCTCAGACTGAATGGAATTTTACCTGTGGGACCAGCTCCTTGTGTGGCAATGTTGGGATTGATTCTATGAAAGATGCTGATTTGGAACCTACATAGAATATACATATTGAAAACATATACAAAGGGAAATTACTACATATGCATGTAAAAGGGGCTGAACTTCCAGAAGCTAAAGACAAGAAAGACCATAGCAATTGATTAATAAAAAATTCAAGAGTCTAGTTTTGTCGTTTGTGTTTTGGGTTGGATTGCTTTTAAATAGTGATCAATGATGAAAAATGATGCCTTTGGTTTCACTTTTACCAATAAATAGCAAAGATCATCAACATAAAAGCATATTTTATACTAATCATCAATAAAAGCCAAGAATAAATTTAGAGTGGTTTGCAAACTTTCTCACTGAACTGCTGCTTATAGAAATTTGTCTTTGAAAAACTGTAATATTTATAGATTTTACCATGTATTATTGTGTCCTCAGGCTTTCAAACAAGTGAACTAAGCACAAGTTATTATAACAGAGGCATCATAGATGCCAATTATTGTATTCTATTGTAATTACAGCCTTGGGAAATAGTGACATACAGAGAGGCAATTTGTACCTCCACTACATAGCCCGCAGCTTTCAGTTTTCTCATACCTTGTATCTGCTTTTGTCCCTATTTTTATAAATCATTCTCAATGTCATTTCTGTTCCTAGCCCCCACCACCCTCATGAGTTGGCATTTGTAATATGAACTGTGCATAGATAGTAGAAATTAAAATGTGTATCATAAAACTCCTCTGCCTAAAACACTCTACTGTTAGAAACAAAAGCCAGTTCCTGATTTGATCATGCTCCCTCTCTCCCTTCCTCTCTGCACTCTCTCCATACTGAACAACTTTCCATTTTCTGAACGTTATTTATTCTCAATAACCCTCCTTTGTTTAGTTAATTTCCATTTATCCTCCTAATATCCTTCAAATGTCACTTTCTGGGAGGGATGATTTCTTTGCTCTTCAGAATATTCCCTGTCACCCTGTATGTGGTATATGCTCAAGTACTTTTCTTTCACAGGTCTTTGCCAGGGTGCAATTTTACATTTATACATTTGGGTTTATATAATGAATGTCTGCTTTTTGCAAGTCTTATATTCCTGAGTATTGTATTCCCAAGACCCAGCATTTGTAGAAGTACCATCTACAGATACTTCTTTTTAAATGCCTACACCATGGCAGGCATTACTGTAAACCCTGGCTTAAGAGCCTAGATTCCAGGAGGTCTTACCAGGAATGGCCTCACTGATCAAGAGCTGGAGTTGAAGCCAAGGGACCTCTTCTTTTCCTACATATTTCTCACCTTTGAAAATCAAAGTTCCCTAATCCATCCAAATGAGTCGATGCTATATTAACATTTACGAATAAGAATGATTGCAGGATGTAACACTCAAATAAAGCATTTACTCATAAGATCATGGCATAAACAACAAAAGTACTGTTTACTTGTGTGCCAACAAAATTGCATAAAATAGCGAGCTCTAAATGCACCGCTACAATAATGATTTGAACTATTTTGCAAACTAAATATGTTCCATTTGAAAGAATACTCACTGCCTAGGTTACATTCTTTTCCAATTATATTTTAAATCAATATTTTTAACAATCAAGCTTGCTCACAGACCTAAACGTCTTAGTCTTTTCAGAAAAGCTTTCCACATATGACAACTGTAAGGAAAACCAGAGACAGAGGCAGGTAAGAGACTTATTAAGGGTGGAATCGAGTCCACACACTCCGACCCTTTCCCCTGCTCTCCCAGCTCTTCCCCCCACCCCCCGCCCCCACCCCTGGCCCCAGCCTCTCTTCCTCGATTACACTTGAACCCCGTGCCCGGCAGAGGCCGGCCCACTACAGATACCGGGTGTCTTCCCGCGTACCAGCTAGCATCGGGCCCAGGCTCCCTGGGAAGGCGAGCGGAGTGCCCAGCGCCCTTCTCCGGTAAGCTCTCAGCGCCCTGGGAGGAGGGACGCAGAGTCCCGTAGCGGAGCTGGTTTGTGCCGAGGCAGCACCCGCCCAAAGGAAAAAGCTGCGCTCCTTTCCCGTGCCCCTCAGGAGCCTACTTCCCCAGCCCACGTACGGTCCGGGTCCGGAAGGCCCAGCATCTGGTTCCTTCTACTAAAGCAGGCCTCCTGGCCCCACCTCCCACCCTCAGTCCGCTGCGGGAAGCCGGAATGTGTCGCCAAGGCGGAATGGGCAGAGGCTCCTTCCCTCCCAAGGAGTCTCTGGGTGCTCTAGGCGTTTGGGTGGGTGGGACTTGGCCTGTTGTCTCAGATCCCCCTACTCTGGAATGCTTTGGAATGCACGAGGAAATATCATTACTAGTAACAAATGCAAAAAAGTAAAAAGGAAATCCCCGCCATGGCCTACACTCCGAGGCCTGATTTGGGTGGAGGATTTCGGGACAGCTAGGAGGGAGGAAAAGGAAAAGGAGAAGGCTCCGGGGTCGACCAGGGCTTCCTCCTCCTGGTGACCATCTTGGACTTGTGGTGGGCGTGCAGGGGCGAGGGGATGGCCAACGCGCGCTCGGGACCGGAGCCCTGCCGAACGTGACTGGGGGACGGGCCACAGGTATTAGCTACAGCCAGCCCCGCCAAATCAGGCTTTGTTCCCGAGAGAACTCGTTCCTTGCCTCCCTAGCATTTTCCTCCATCCAGCGGCCCAGCTCGCCACCCCACTTTTTCCCTGAAGAATGAGCACTGACTCAGTGGCCTCCACTCCGATGGCCAAGGGGCTCCGGAGAGACCACGGCCTCTGGCAGCCCAGGCCGCGCTGACGGCGCCTAGAACTGGTGGGCCGCACCAGGCGAGTCCGCGGTGCCCAAGGGCCTAACCCAAGACCCAGGGCGCAGAGCGCACAGGCGCAGGCCGCCACTACGTTCTTCCCGCAGCCGGGAATACCTCTAGCCTGTCGGGTGGAGTCAGGTCGCAGCGGCCGCAGGGAAACTCTGCTGTGTCCGCATCACAGTACAGCGGTCTACGAAGCTTTTCCGGTTATCCTGGAGCTTGCGGCTCTCGTCCCATTGAAGAGTCAGGGAACTGAGCCCCGGACTGCTGTGCCCGGAGACCAGTCGTCAGATACCATTGACGGCTTCCTTTCATCAAGTTTTATTCCTGACCTCTGCACATTCGGAAGATATGGTGACAATTTAAAGGAAAAAATCTTAACTGTGCCTCCAGACCCACGTGGCCTTTCATTGGACATTTAGTATTTATCTGTCCTCTGAAATCGGCTACCGCAAAGTAAATAAATGAGTGATGGTAAAACCTGGCAGGATTTCCGCTAGTCCTGTCGTGAACTACATCTCCCAGGAAGCCGTGGCGCGGGGACGCGTGTCCACTGCTGCGCCCACTAGGAGAAAGCCTTACTCAGCCAGGTCCGCTGTGCCGGGCCAATCTCTTTGCCCGGCACCTTGAGCTGGAACCTGAGACGGCTTCATTCCCCAGTGATGCTCCAGTTGCCAGAAAGACGGCAAGTTTATGATTGTCCTGAGAAAGAGGAGCAGAGTGGTTCTTGCCAATTTCGGCAGAACGACTGGCATTTTTCAGCTGTACAAGTCCGCTCTCGGGTTGTGATTTTCCTGGAAAAGTGGAAACCAGAGCGCCTGCTTTGCACAGCAAGTGACACCTCTTGGAGCCGATTTGCTGCTGCTCCTACCAAAACCACGGCTCGTTTCGTTCACCTCCTACGTCTCATTATCCGTTGATCGTTTTGGTAGTCCGTCTTGTAAATGTTTAGCATTTTGCTGCTTTACTACTTCTTTCTGGGGACAGTTCCAGCATTTGCCGAGACCGGCGGAGAGAGGCGACTGAGCCCTGAGAAGAGTGAAATATGGGGACCAGGGCTAAAAGCAGCTGTTGTCCTTCCTGCGCGATATTTCTATATTCAGGCGGTGGATACGTCAGGAAATAAGTAAGTTGAGAAACAGCCGCCTAACTATTTCGGAATGCAGTTAAAGTTTACGTTTCTTCCTTCAAGTTCTATCCGCCCAACATGAGCTAGCCACATCTGGTTGTAACTATCTTTGTGCGTCCCAGCAATCTTTCTCATATCTTTAGAAGTAATTCCGAATTAGCTCTTCTCCTAGCTTTATTCATAGGGATTCCCACATGGCTAGAGATACAAAGCCCCTACACTTTTCTGGAAGTACTAATTCTCACTACTTTTGCATAAGCTGTTGTAAGGAATTTAAGTCCAGTTGTTAGAAACTTGGTTTCTTTCTCTGGTGTTACCCTGTTTCCAGGTAGACATCTGCAAGTAAACACACTTTGAAACTCAAAAAGGAAAATTAAGCACTATTCAGAGTTTAAAGGGACAGTATCACAGTATGGCTCTCCTATATGTCTGCAACAAACATTTATTTCACTCCATTTAATTTAACAACTGAAATTATATCCAAAACGTATTTCTAGAACTCACATACTTCTGAAATGATTGTCCTTTTTTATTGCTGACATATATATTTTGTAGGAAAAAATTGAGAATAAGTTTTTCATTGCAAAAATACAGGTTATAAATAATACAATTGGAAAAACTAAATACAATCTTAACAGCAAGAGCACTCACTCAAAAGAACTTTCATACAGTGTCACTTAGATGATACACTACCAACTGGCTTTTGTCCATGCTGGGCATGGTTTATAATACTAATATGTAAAAGAATCATTGAGAGAGATTTTTTTTTCAAAAGATCTCTGCTGGCACAATTTGATCACAAATTTCCAGTGATGGGCATGAAATAAATAGTAGGTTGATAAGAATATTTGTATACATGAAATGCATACAGGTGTTCTGTGTTTACATAGATTACTTGTGTTAACATAATCCAATTTTCTAATGAAACTGTTTTATGTTATCTTGGCCATTGTCATCCTCTGCTTTTTTAAAAATAAAAAACCTCTAATCCATCATATTCATTCTGGTACTAAAAGTATAAGAGAGAAGATAAGAGTATGTTAGGGGGAAAACGTGGAGGAGAAGTGTGAGGTTTGTAGATTGGAAAGCATAATCTTTGTGCATTTGTTCCTTAAAATAATCTTTGTATCCTATTCTTCCCATCATAGGTTCACATCTTCTCCAGGTGAAAAGGTATTCCAGATTAAAATCTCGGCACCAGATGAGCAATTCACTAGAGTTGGAGTCCAGGTTTTAGACCGAAAGGATGGGTCCTTCATAGTCAGATATAGAATGTATGCAAGCTACAAAAATATGAAGGTAGAAGTTAAATTCCAAGGTCAACATGTGGCCAGATCTCCATATATTTTAAAAGGTAATTTGGAACATAATTTTTTAAAAACTACTTGAATACAACGATGTGTCATTTAATCAATAAAAACAAGGTAACATCATTTTTTTTTACTGAAAAAAATAGGCATTTTCTACTTCCTACTTGAAAACTAAAATGAGAACCCTGGAGAGAAATGCAAGACTTGAATGGCAATTATAGTTCACCAAAGAGGAAAGAACATATAAATAGAGAATTTGCTCCCTCAAGACACAACATTAGCAAGAATAATCCAGCTGTATACAATATGGTCATAGATGACACTTAATTGGAAGTATATGACAAGTAACTGATAAGTGTTATTGAAATTTGATTACTTCAGAAAGAGAAGGGCTTGAAGCAAAGGGGGAAAGTTGACTGTTGGTTTGTTCTTTTTTATTTCTTTTTGTCTTTGTTCCAATATTATTTTTCCAGAAAAATTCTCTGATTTTTATACCTATATGAACAGAGTTTTATACATATATAAATAGAAGTATATGGATAGAATGAGAGTGCAGCTGCTTTACTTAGAGCCATATCCTTCCATCTCAGTGGAGATAGTAACTTAAAACAGCAGAAAGGCAGTGTATATACAGAGGCACAAATTTTTCTTGTTCCCCACCTCCAAGAAAGGCAAATGTTTTAATAAGTGTCTAGGTTCCTTTCCCACATTATTCCAGGACCGCATGGTATAATGTAACCTGCCAAATCTTAAAAAAAATATTCCTCTGCCGACTACTGCCTGGGAAGATAGGAATCTGAGAGTTACAGGAGAGGAGTGACAATCAAATCTCAATTCAGATTCTGCTATATTGTGTTACAATTATTTCTATAAATGTATAATTAATTTATTACACTATTAATGAACTATTTTGAAGATTAACTCATTTTTAATAATTCTTGAAAAAGTAATAAGCATAATAGGGGTTCTTAGTTTACTTATATTGTTAATTGATGATTTAGCCATTGAGGAAAATACCTTAGACATTTTTTTTTTTTTTTGCTGTCTGATCAACTCTTTTTTAATTTTTTTTTATTTTTTTTATTATTTTTTTTATTGATTATGCCATTACATTTGCTCTATTCCCCCCTCCCTTCCCCTCCACCCTGCATACCCCTCCCCCACCATTTCCCCCTTTAGTTCATGAACATGTGTCTCAATTTCTTTAGATTCTGTATTTCCCCCTACTATTCTTACCCTCCCCCTATGTATTTTCTATCTACTGTCTATGCTACTTATTTTCTGTACCTTCTCCCCCCTTCCCCTCCTCCCACTCCCCTATTGCTAACCCTCCCTGAGATCTTCATTTCTATGGTTCTGCTCCTGATCTAGCTATCCTCTTAGTTTGCTTTTGTTTTAGGTGTGGTTCTTAATAACTGTGAGTTTGCTGTCCTTTCACTGTTCATCTTTTTTATCTTCTTTTTCTTAGGTAAGTCCCTTTAACATTTCATATAATAAGGGCTTGGTGATGATGAACTCCTTGAGTTTGGTCTTATCTGAGAAGCACTTTATCTGTCCTTCCATTCTAAATGAAAGTTTTGCTGGGTAGAGCAATCTTGGTTGTAGATCTTTGGTTTTCATGACTTGGAATACCTCTTTCCAGCCCCTTCTTGCCTGTAAGGTCTCTTTTGAGAAATCAGCTGACAGTCTGATGGGAACTCCTTTGTAGGTGACTGTCCCCTTAGCTCTTGCTGCTTCTAAGATTCTCTCCTTCATTTTAATCTTGGCTAATGTAATTATGATGTGCCTTGGTGTGTTCCTTCTTGAGTCCAACTTCTTTGGGACTCTCTGAGCTTCCTGGATTTCTCGGAAGTCTATTTCCTTTGCCATCTTGGGGAAATTCTCCTTTGTTATTTGTTCAAATAATTTTTCAACTGGTGGTTGTGCCTTTCCCCCCTTCTGGTACCCCTATAATTCGGATGTTGGAACGTTTAAAGATGTCCTGGAGGTTCCTAATCTTCTCCTCATTTTTCTGAATTCTTATTTCTTCATTCCTTTCTTTTTGATCATTTTTTTCTTCCTTCTGGTTCTCTCCCTTGATTTGAGTCCCAATTTTCTTTCCATTACTATTGGAATCTTTTGTATCCCCATTCATTTCAATTAATTTAGCTTCCATATGTTTCTCTAATTTGTGGCTAAAGTCAACCAGTTCTGTAAGGATCCTTATAACCAGTGTTTTGAACTGTGCATCTGAAAGACTGGCTATTTCTTCATCACTTAGGTCTATCGGTTCTGGGGCTCTGAGTTGTCCTAGAGCCATTTTTGGTCTGTTCGCGCTATTAAGTGAGCGGAGCAAAGCCTTAGTTGTTTACCAGGATGGGGCGACCCAGGTCGCTGGTTTGTGACGCTGTGTGTGGGGGCGGGGTCAGAGAGGGAGCAATGGCGTTCCTCTCCGCTAGCCCAGCGTTTCCAGTCACTCCGCACGCTTGGGGTTTATCCGATCGGAATTGTGCGAGCCTGCTGCCCTGCGCCGGCTTCCCTTCTCACTGGCTTCTCCCCACGTAAATGCGCGCCCGACTGACTGATCGCCGCGCCTTTTCCCTGTGCGCTCCGGCAGCCAGCTGGCTGGCGATCAGTGCCCTCGGTTGCCTGTGCGCGCGCACCGCCCCGGGAATTTTTTTCTTGCTAACCTGCTCCGCTGCTGGCCTCGCTCCTCGTACCGGTCCAGCCGAGTATCTAGTTGTCCTTTGGACTCCGTATTGTCGATTTTCCGTGTGGCTTGGTTGTGACTGCTGTTAAAAATAGTTGTTCTTAGATTTGGTTGTGCACAGAGGCGAGGTGGATCCTCCATCTACGTCTCCATCTTGGCGGAAGTCCCCTTCTCTTTTTTAATTTTTTAAAGATTTTATTCTTATTTACTTTTAGAGAGAGAGGTAGGTTTACAGGCTGGAGCTCAATCCACTGAACCTACCTTAGACATTTTAAGAAACTTTGTATAGGATATCATTGAAATACTAATTTCATATCACTTTTGTCTTTGATTAAAACAGGTATACTCCTTTCATATCTTTTTTTTACCAGTGTTTGGTTATTTTTAAGTACAGAGAACATAAAGAATGATGGTCTATAATAGCTACTGTGAACAAAAAGTAATACCCATTGGCTTTCTTTTGAACTCAAGCAAAGTGGGCCTAACTGAAAATATCACAGCCTTACTGTGAAGAGCTTTCAGAACAGAAGATTATTACTAGTGATGTGATGCCCCAATGTGATAAAAATGTTTTTCTTTAAAAATTGTTTTCATCAAAATACTCTTCATGATAACCCAGGCAAAATTTGTAAAGCCATATTATGAAGATCAGTTACATGTTTCAAATGCTGAGTGAAATTATTACTGTATTATTTGTTGCTTGTGTATAATTAGGGCCAGTTTACCATGAGAATTGTAACTGTCCTTTGGAAGATAGTGCAGCCTGGCTACGGGAGATGAGCTGCCCAGAAACCATCGCTCAGATTCAGAGAGATCTGGCACATTTCCCTACTGTTGATCCAGAAAAGATTGCAGTAGAAATCCCAGAGAGATTTGGACAAAGGCAGAGCCTGTGTCACTATACCTTGAAGGATAACAAGGTACAATTTGTGATTGAGATTTGCATGTTTGTCCTCGTGACTTTTTGTTTTGACCACTTGGCTACAACTAGCTACATAGTTTTTAATAAATATCATTCTGAGCATCAATATAATAAGCTTTACTTCAGCCTGCCAGGACTTTTTAACTATAATAAACATTCAATTATCTTTTAGGTTTATATCAAGACTCATGGTGAGCATGTAGGTTTCAGAATTTTCATGGATGCCATACTACTTTCTTTGACTAGAAAAGTAAGTATTTCTTTTCAATTATGTATAATAATTTAAGCCCAGGTTTTATAATACAATTTTTCAAACTAAAAATAATGACAATATTAGGGGAGTTCTATTTTGGAGCCTTATTACAATACTATTCTGAAGTTTTATGTCATGTGGGATGCCTGTGTTAATTTCCTAGGGCTGCTGTAACAAAGTACCACAAACTTAATGGCTTGAAATGAGAAATTTATTCTTTTACAGTTCTGGAGGCTAGAAGTCCAAAATTAGGGTGTCAGCAGGGCTGTGCTTCCTCTGAAACCTATAGAGGAGAGGCATTCTTGGCTCTTCCTGACTTCTGGTGGTGCCTAGCAATCCCTGGCATTCCTTAGTTTGAAGCTGCATGGCTCCATTCTCTGTCTCTGTCATCACATGGCATTATTCCTGTGTATCTTTATGTCTTTACCTCTTCTCACAAGGACACCAGTCATATTGGATAAAGAGCCACTGTGCCAGTATGTTCTTATCTTAACTAATTACCTCTGCAACAACCTATTTCCAAATAATGTCACCCAGAGATATTGGGATTTAGGGTATTCTGAATCCTGTTCCTTGGTATAATATTCTTTAACAGGGTTCTAGTGAAGTGCTTGACAGCAAAGGTAAAACAATTGATATGAAAAACTATACCATCATGTTTACCAATTGCTTACTAGCTATTTATTGAACAACCACCCGTGTACATGTCTTGGTTAAGCTACTCATGGAAAAGTGCCTTTCTTAAGATTGCAACACATTTACAGTGAGTTAATTTTGAACATGGGTAATTATGTAACATTAGTACTATGCCTCCTTTAAGCTAAGACATCACAGTGCCAGCAAGTATTTCTTGCTCATCTGTGTCAGTCCAGGACTCCAGTTCCTCAAGATGCTTCTCAAACTGATGAGCAGTTCTTGTCTTAAATATATATATATTTTGTTTTACAAACACCCCATACACTTTGCAATGGCTATGTTCATTCAACACGTCTGTGCCAGTAAAAGCCAATAGTTTGGAAGTTACTAATATTTGGCTTTTATAGTGGGCTTCCTAAATTCAGTTCCTGGTCCCATCACCTACTTAGGGTGTGGTTTGTTTTTTAAGATTTTTTAAAAATTTATTTTCATAGAGAGGAGCAGGGAGGGAGAAAGAAAAGGAGGAAAACATCAATCGGTTGCCTCTGGCATGTCCCCAACTGAGCACCTGACCCACAACCCAGGCATGTGCCCTGACCATGAATTGAATGGGCAACCTGTTAGTCTGTGGAGTGATACCCAACTCACTGAGCCACCAGGCAGGGCAACCTGGAATATATTTTTAAATAGATAGAAGCATCCAGTTTATTAGCCAAGAACTAGAGTTAGAGTCCCAAGTGCTGTGGATTGTAGTTATTTTCTAGTAATTCTTTCTTGCGGATCATGTTAGGAGTCTCTTGGCAGTATTAGATCATCATTTCATTCCTATTAAAGTAAGTCTATGGACACCCTAGAAAGGAAATCTAGTATGCTTACACATGTGACAATACTCAGAAAAGTCACTCCCACTCTTCAAATCAAAATAATTATCATTACCTAAAGCTTGGCCTTTCATCTGATACAATTTCTAACTTTTATTGTGTTTCATTGCTCACTATGTATTCAACTTGTACTACAAGATAGAATGAGTGTGGCCAAAGTTAAAGGCAGGCAAGTGCATGGTTTCAGGTCACTAAGAACAGGGTCAAGTGGCCAAGCATTTACTTAGAGCAAAGGAAAGTACACAAGATGCAACCCCTTTCAATGTGGCCATACCCCAGGGCCAGTGGATCCACTCCTCAGCCAACTGCAGTAGAAGCTCCCACACCCTGCTGCAGTGGAAGCTCCCTGACCACTTCTTACGGAGTGTGAATACAACAAGTTGGGGGTATGCCGTAGTGCCCCCTCACTGGAAGAGAAGCCTAGCCCACACTGTGAGGGCTCTTTATGTCTTGGAAAAGAAGTATACCAGGCCCTAGACTGTTCTTATTTGGCTAAGACAGACTGCATGCAAGAGACACCTTTCCCAACAGATTGATCAATAGAAGCCATTATACAATGCAAGAAATGTGAATAAGCTCTTTGCTTTCTTTTTCCTAGGTGAAAATGCCCGACGTGGAGTTTTTTGTTAATTTGGGAGATTGGCCTTTGGAAAAAAAGAAATCCAGTTCACATATCCATCCAATCTTTTCCTGGTGTGGCTCCACAGATTCCAAGGATATTGTGATGCCTACCTATGACCTGACTGACTCCGTTCTAGAAACCATGGGCCGGTGAGAGACAGGTTGCAGATGACCCAGAGCCTTGGGGTTTTTTGTGTGCTGAGTTCTGTCACAACAACCTTTGAGTTGTGATTTGGAAGAGAAATGTATTGTACTTTCTGTCTTCCAGAGTAAGTCTGGATATGATGTCTGTGCAAGCTAACACAGGTCCTCCCTGGGAAAGCAAAAACTCCACAGCTATCTGGAGAGGGCGAGACAGCCGCAAAGAGAGACTCGAGCTGGTTAAACTCAGCAGAAAACACCCAGAACTCATAGATGCAGCCTTCACCAACTTTTTCTTCTTTAAACACAATGAAAGCCTTTATGGCCCCATTGTGAAACACATTTCTTTTTTTGATTTCTTCAAGGTATGACATCACTGTGACCAATCCTTTTTGTTTTGCCAAGTATAGTTGACCCTTGAACAATATGGAATTGAACTGCACGGGTCCACTTACAAGCTGTTTGTTTTTTTAAAAATATACAGTCAGCCCTCTATTTCCCCAGTTTTTACATCCATGGATTCAACCAACCACAGATCAAAAATAGTATTTTCATCTGAGGCTGGGAATGCACAGGTGCAGAGGACCAACTGTGTGCATTGATCTGTGCCATTTTATATAAGGAACTTGATCATCTGTGGATTTTGGTATCTGTGAGTATCCTAGGACCAATCCTCCATGGAAACCAAGGACATCTATTTTGGAGGAGTCAAAAGTTTTATGCAAGATTTTGACAGCATTGCTGTCGGGGAGCCAGTGCCCCTAAACCCCATATTGTTCAAGGGTCCACTGTATCTTTACTTAGGGAAGAGAAATCAAAGCCTATAACCTACAGGGGGTGGGAGAGGTAAGCATAAAATTCAGTTGACTATCAAGGCATGGGACCCTGGGTATTGGTTTGGCAACATGGGTCTATACTCAGTACCCAACTTTGGCATTAAATATGTATCAGGGAGCTTGGAGCCAGGGGAGAGATTATTCTTCCCCCAATTGACCATCTATTTAGAGCACATTTCAGCTACAAAACCTTTTTTTATTAACAAATAAACATGTAAGTGACTTTACACATAATTCTCCCTGGAGCCACACTTAACAACAGGCTAAAGAAGATATAAACCAGGTAGCTCTTATCAGGCCTCCTCATGGGGAAATGACTTGAAATGTATCCAAATGGTCTGCCTAGGAATTCTGGAGACGAAGGAACATTTTCTGTGTCTAGAATGTGGATGGCTCACGTTTCCCAGGCAGTGATCCTCTTTCTAACAAGTCCACCTTTTCATGCAGTAGGACACTGCCAATGCTTCTCTAGACCACTGAGTACTTTTTGAAGTACCATATGGTGGGGAAAAAGGTGGGCAAGGGAAGTGATTAGCAAGCTTTTCTACACCATAAATGGCCAAGGTTGTTGTTTTCTGTTTGTTTGTTTGTTTGTTTGTGGTGGGTTACATGGTGGCAGGTAGACCTAAAGAATGCCATAAGTTGAATTGTCAGTATTTTCATATGCATACTGCAGAGATTTTTGGAATGGTTAAAACCAAGGAAAGTTAACACCAGCCATCCCTCCTCAGTATATTCTGTCATGCTTTTGCTTTATTCCTACCTGCTGAATTTGGTACAACTAAGGGCTATTGATTAAAGACTGTTGATTAATAGTGACTAACAAAGTAGTGGAGAGATAACAAAATCACCTTAAACAATCTTTCCTCAGTTTGTAGCCTAAGGATAACAGTTATTTATTATTTTATTGGCTGCTTCAACGTTAGACTTGTGGTCTCTTTGTGAAATTTAGGAGAGCATCAAAATAAACCTTCAGCTCTAGATCAGCAGGTTATACAATAGCACTAAGTGGTGAAAGCAGTGAGCAAAATCTGGCCAAATCTGAAGATAGTGAGGCTTTTTGTGTGGAAGTGGGAAGACAATGAGAGTATAAAAAAGGAAATGTAATGGAGGTTCTTATATTTTACTGCTGTTTCACAGCATAAGTATCAAATAAACGTTGATGGCACTGTCGCAGCATATCGCCTGCCATATCTTCTAGTCGGTGACAGTGTTGTGCTGAAGCAGGATTCTATCTACTATGAACACTTTTACAATGAGCTGCAGCCCTGGAAACACTACATTCCAGTTAAAAGCAACCTGAGTGATCTTCTAGAAAAACTTAAATGGGCAAAAGATCATGATGAAGAGGTAAGGTCAGTCTCTCCTCGTACCCAAATGTCATGCATTCATTTTAAATGACTGCTCAGTATGCTCAGATATAGACTCTTATCTATAAATAGGAAGCCCCATGGACAACAATTCCATTCAGGATGAACACAGGCATTGTGCTTGTATTAGCTGTCCAGTCTGCACATGAAACAGAAATCTAACCTTGGCCTTAACTATGCTCTCTCTTTGAGTAAGGTTGATCTGGGCCTCAAGCACTCTCTCACCTCTACTAGTAACATGGAAATTGAGATAAGTTGCCTGTCAGGAGAAAACACTAACTGTGCTATGGATTTAGGTGAGGGATTGCGTGAAATAAACTTTGAACTAATTCCTGAAAAATTTTAAGGCAGCACATTAAGCTTAATCCTACATTAACTTTACAAAGTTATTGTTACCTCATTTAATGTGTGCCTTCTCTTCAAGAGAGGCTTAATTCACAAAGGTTTAATATGACTTCTCAAATTTTCAAGTCTTGCCCTAACTAGTATGGTTCAGTGGATTGAGTGCTGGACTGCGAACCAAAGGGTCACCAGTTCAATTCATGGTCAGAGCATATGCCTGGGTTGAGTGCCAGGTCCCCATTAGGGGGTGCACTAGAGGCAACTACACATTGTTGTTTCTCTCCTTCTCTTTCTTCCTTCCTATCTGTCTAAACATAAAATACATTTACAAAAAAAAATTTCAAGTCTTAAAAGCCTCCCTGTAATTTTGACAAACATACTATTAACTGCTTCCTATACCATGAAAGACCACCCCCAGAAATATTTTTCCCCCATTGTCCCAGTAAAATGTACTCTGAAGATCAGTTTTCATATGTCTGCATGGGGAAAAACACATTTCATTAAAGGGTATTTTTTTGTTCCCATAGGCAAAAAAGATAGCAAAAGCAGGACAAGAATTTGCAAGACATAATCTCATGGGCAATGACATATTCTGTTATTATTTTAAACTTTTCCAGGTCAGTATATTCTAAGAAAATGATATTTAACTTGTAATTGATCATATTAATAGCAAATATTATTTTACTTAACAGAGGCTGAAAGTATATTATATAAGGAGATAAACACACACTTCTGTGGGTAAAAATCAACAACAAATATTAAATAATAATGAAAAGAGTAGAAAACCAAAGGTCATTTAGTAGATAGTACTGCCATATTAAAGGAAAAGTATGAATGTTAGAACCATGTGGTATGTGGTTAGGAAATTGTCATCTGATTCTGCAAAATTACTCTCCATGATTTGTATTTTCTCTTTGTACAGTATTACTGCTCCCTTACCATTTCTTTGTCTACTAGTGCAAAGTCTGTTTGGAACTGTTGTGCTGATTCCATATGAGCCATGATTTCTTTTGGAAATCATTTGCATGGATTTAGGCATTTTAGCAATCATAACAAAGCATATCTGATGATTTGAAAGTTTCTTTTAAAAATGTACTAGTAAGCAAGTAATCTTCTAATAATAATACTAGATATAAATTAAGCTATTTTTAAAATCTCAGTTGCAGATATTGAGCACCATACCACAGACTCTGCTACAAGACAAAGTCTTTTTTCTGGTGTTCACTAGCCTCTTTCCCTTTAAAACCTTTCTTAGAGGATGGTGAAAACAAAGAGAGGGGAAGGTATAAAGTGAAAGAGGAGGGGAATTTACTACCCAAATTCCTAAAGATATACAGGGTAGTATTCATTCACTTGACTCAGATACACTAGCCTATAAGCACTTAGCCCAGAACCTGGCACAAAGGGAGCACATAATGAATGATGATGGCAACTGATTCTGGACAACTCATGGTGAATAAGACAGAAATAGTTTCTCAAATTCTCAGTCTAGGGAAGATCATGTTCACAAGTATTTTCACTGCAAAGCAAAGGCAGTAAAAACAATTAAAAAATCAAATTATATATATAAAGGATGAATAAGGAAAGATCTTTTAGAAATAGGTAGCTAGTGGTCTAAAGGACAGCTGCCTCTCAGAAGCTCTGTCATTGAATGTTTAAGGGGAGTATGGAGGACTTTGCCTATTGTAATTGAGACACGAGTTAAATGGGATCATAGTCTAGCAAATTCCAGCGTATCTAATCTGTTAAATGTACTTTAAGCATTTTATAAGGAATGCTTTTCGTGTTGTTCCCTATACAGGAATATGCCAGTTTACAAGTGAGTGCGCCCCAAATCCGAGAGGCCATGAAGAGGGTAGAACCAGAGACTGAGGATGACCTCTTTCCTTGCACGTGCCATAGGAAAAAGGTAACCAGAACTAGCCAATGTCAGAGTAACAACTAACTTTGTTCCAAGCCTCCATTTATTCCTTTAGTCATTCAGTCAGGCAACAACTATTTGAGTTTCTCATGGAGCCTCCAGGCAATTCATTCTACCAAAGAGATATAATAGATAATAACAAGGCAAAAGGTACTTAGATACAGTTAACTGAGAAGATGTAGGAGCTCCCAGCAAAGTAGAGGAAAGCCTTTTTTTAATGTGAGAATTCAGATCATATAGCGTTTGAATAGATGTCTAATGTTTTAAAAGTATTTTCACTTGTATCATCTAATAGCCTCATCTCCCTGTGAGATAGGTTTGGCAAAGTTCATCATGCCAGCTGAAAAATGAAAAAATATGTAACCATGATTATTCTTGTTAGCAGATTATTCATGAAAAGCAATCTTTGTTGATAACATTACATAGTGACTTTGTTTATAAAAGGCAAATTCACATAGGAACTTTTCAGGCTAAAAAGTTCAGGCTAGAGGTCATCCAGTAAATACCTTCATTTTATCGTTAACAAAACTGATCAAAAAGTAATTAGTTCAGAATCAGCTAGCTGGATTACAGCAAAGCAGGGACCAAAAATCAGTGTCTTATCTTCACATTGTATGCCTGGTTGTGTATAAAGACAGTGCAGGAGGGAAGGTTGTTTTGATTGGTTGTTTTTCGTTTGAAGGAATGTATATTATATAAAATTGTGGTTTGTATACATAGGATATATATTGACATTTTTAAAGCAACGGCATGATAATAATCAGGATTTGGTTGTATTGGTTTTTTTTAGTTTTGTTGAGAACTGATTTGCCACCAAATAGCCCTTCAAAGTGGTACATAATCAACCAACATTAACTCCTCTCAGTGCTCCAAAACCATAAAATTAATTAAAGCCAGTGACAAAACAAATTGCCAAAATTGAAAGGTACCCCCTCACAAAGTTAGTAATTTGGTATCAGAATGCTTTTGTGGGCTCCAAATGAAACTGGGCAGCTTCCTCAATTACACTCCTCTTTCTATTTTTTATTTTTGTCTCAGAGTTTTGAGGGGTATTAAATGATTTTACTGATTCACTGACTATTTATAACACAACACCCTATAGTCCCTTAGATGTTTGGGTTCCACATTAGTAGCCCTATAAAGCTCTATCTGTGGGTGATTTCAAAAACAGCTCCTGACCCTACAAGTCTGTTCTAGTAACTTGGCTTTTTTTCACTTCACAGTAGAGAAAACAATTAGAATAATACCAGTATTCCTAACTTATATAGGACTTCCTGGTGTCTCTAAATATTTTGCTTCTTAATTTCAGACCAAAGATGAACTCTGATATGCAAAATACCTTTCCTTCAAATAATGGTGCTCTGAAGACTCTTCTTAACTGAAAAGAAGATTTTTAAAAAATATTAATTTCCACCCTGGCTGGTGTAGCTCAGTGGATTGAGCTCAGGCCTGCAAATCAAACTACCACGGTTCCATTCCCAGTCAGGGCACATGCCTGGGTTGCAGGCCAGTTACCAACAGGGGATGTATGAGAGGCAACCATACATTGCTATTTCTCTCCCTCTCTCCTTCCCTTCTCCTCTAAAGATAAATAAATAAATAAAATCTTTTAAAAAATTAATTTCCATGGACAATAGAAGTTCTGCTTGTGATTGTCTGGCTTATGAAGATGTTTCTTCTTATTATTCAGTATTCCGGCAACTGTTCTTTAAAGCATGTTTTTAGAATTTTTAAATAAAACCACTTTTATTTTAAATGCCTATGTTATGCCAGTTATTATCTGTGTTTGGATCATGGAGCAGTAAAGACAAAGAGAGTGTGGGTTCTAGACTCAGTGTGGAACATCACTGCAGCTACCACCTACCCAGACATATGGTTTACATAACAAAGCAATAAGCCTCTATCTTATTCACACTATTATTTTGAATTTCAGTCACTCATAGCCAAACCTAATTCTAACAAATACATCTTACAAGGACTTTCATTACCTTATCTCTGCCTGCATCTTTAATAAAGTCTCTTACCACTTACTAATTATGTACTCTCTAGCCCAGCAAAACCAATCCCTTACTGTTCTTTCGATGGCTTGTTTTTTACCTGCCTCATTTATGCTTTTCCCTTGGTCTGGAATGCCATGACCCTCTCTTCTTCCTCTGGCTTAGATAGCTTTCAAAGCTCATTTCAGTAAATGCAGATGAGAAGATTCACAGGGGTAATTCCTATGCTATGTGCTGGTGATCTAGTTGATTTTCTCTCTCCCTTACCAGATTTTAAGCAACTTGACTACAGAAACAATGTTCTTCTATTTAATCTAATAAAGGACCACCAACTAGAAAGGCTCAATAAGTATTGAATGGACGTATGAATGACTGAATGAAAAATCACTTTGAAATGTGATTAAGAGAATTAAAAATGAACTAGAAATCCTAACATCGAACCATGATACAAGGGGGAACCGCCCACTAGGTGAGTGTACTAGAAACCCATTTGCATCAGTGTACCACTAGCATTGTTGTAAGGGGCTACATTCGGCCTCAGTGAATTTTTTTTTTAAGATTCTCAAAATGTGTGCCCATTTCATAGTACACACACAGGCACACCTGCCCACACTATGCAGAATATTCAGCAGTCATACCAAAAAAGGTATGACCCTTGTGCCCTACCCTCCCTATTCACCTCATCTTGCCCCCAGCAATTTTTTCTGTATGTTTCCTGGTATGAAAAAAGTCCTAATAACTTCTGGCTAAGATGGAGGCATAGGTGGAAACACTGTGCCTCCTCTCACAACCAAGTTTAAAGACAACAGTTTTAGTAACAAAAACAGAGCCAAAACACAGAAAATTGAACTGTACAGAAGTCCGATAACAACAAACCCTTCAGCCAGACCAGTAAGAGGGGTGGAGTCAGCAGCAGAGTGGGGTTGGGCAGGAAAGATCAGCCAACCAACCCAGGAGCTCAGGAGCACAGGCACTCAGTTGGCGGGTGACGGATCCCAGATATGTGAGGTGGCAACGGGCAGACCCAGTGAGAGCACAAGGCGGCTGGCTGACCACGGTCACACATTGGGGTGCAGAGAAACCAAGCAAAGGAGCGAGCAGTGAGAAAGACTGCTCAGGCCAGGGCCCCATCGACAGCAATTAGAGCCTGAAAAGCACCAGTTGGAAAGACTTTAGGGGGTCGAGGTGTCGGGAGAAGCTCCCAGGCTCACAGAGAGTTCATTGGAGAGACCCATAGGGTCCTGGAAGGTGCACAGGCCCACACACCTGGGAACCAGCACCAGAAGGGCCCAATTTGCTTGTGGGAAGCAGCAGAGGGGACAGAAATCTGAGAGAAAGTCGAACAAACGCCACTGCCCCTCTCTGACCCCGCCCCCACATACAGCATCACAACCTAGCAACTGGGTCGCCCCACCCGGGTGAACACCTAAGTCTCCACCCTCAATATATAATAGGTGTGACCTGACCAGAACATTATGACTCAAGCAGAAAACTAAAAGCCCCAGAGCCAATAAATCTAAGCCACCAAGAAATAGCCAACCTATCAGATGCACAGTTCAAAACACTGGTGATCAGGATCCTTACAGAATTGGTTGATTTTAGTCACAAATTAGAGGAACATATGAAGGCTAAACTAACTGAAATGAAGGGAAATGCACAGGAAACCAATAGTGATGGAAAGGAAACTGGGACTCCAATCAAGGGAGTGGACCAGAAGGAAGAAAAAAGGGAACAAACAGAAAAATATGAAGAAACAAGAATTCAAAAAAATGAGGAGAGACTAAGGAACCTCCAGGACATCTTTAAAAGCTCCAACATCCGAATTATAGGGGTACCAGAAGGGGAAGAGAAACAGCCACAAGTGGAAAACTTACTTGAACAAATAATAAAGGAGAATTTCCCCAATCTGGCAAAGGAAATAGACTTCCAGGAAATCCAGGAAGCTCAGAGAGTCCCAAAGAAGTTGGACCCAAGAAGGAACACACCAAGGCACATCATAATTACATTAGCCAAGATTAAAGTGAAGGAGAGAATCCTAGAAGCAGCAAGAAATAAGGGGACAGTCACCTACAAAGGAGTGCCCATCAGACTGTCAGCTGATTTCTCAAAAGAGACCTTACAGGCAAGAAGGGGCTGGAAAGAAGTATTTCAAGTCATGAAATCCAAAGACCTACAACCAAGATTGCTCTCTCCAGCAAAGCTTTCATTTAGAATGGAAAGGCAGATAAAGTGCTTCTTAGATAAGGTCAAGTTCAAGGAGTTCATCATCACCAAGCCCTTATTATATGAAATGTTAAAGGGACTTATCTAAGAAAAAGAAGATAAAAAAGATGAACAGTGAAAGGATAGAAAACTCACAGTTATTAAGAACCACACCTAAAACAAAAGCAAACTAAGCAGACACCTAGATCAGGAGCAGAACCATGGAAATGGAGATCACATGGAGGGTTAGCAGCAGGGGAATGGGAGGAGGAGAAGGGGGGAGGGGGTACAGAGAATAAGTAGCATAGATAGTAGGTAGAAAATAGACGGGGAGGGCAAGAATAGTATGGGAAATATAGAATCTAAAGAACTTGTGACACATGGACATGAACTAAAGGGGGGAATGGTGGGGGAGGGGATGTGCAGGGTGGAGGGGAATGAAGGGGGGGAATAGGACAACTGTAATGGCATAATCAATAAAATATATTGGAAAAAAAAAGAAAAAAGTCCTTAAAGGGAAACATTTTGCCGACGTGAAAGAGGTAAAACAAAAAACAGCAGAAGCACTAACAGGCATCAAAATCAACAAGTTCGGAGGATGGGAAGATGGTGTTGCAGTAGGTGGAAGTGGAGCCCAGTTCTCCCTGTGTCCATCTGGAACACCTAGCCAATCTTCCAAGGAACGGAGTGAAGAGCCAACGGAATCGCAGCTCATATGAAGTTTGGAGGCAAAAAAAAAATGCAGAGGTTATTGAAAAACAGTGAGAAGAGTGTGCTGGAACAATAAGGTCTCTGGGATCTGCACCAGGACCAAGGCTGCTTCAGTCCCCAGGCCAGCACCTGCCTCAGGATACAAAGAGGAGAGTTAGAGCACCAGCTCTCTCCTCTACCAGAGCAGGGAGGGCAGCCTGGCACCAGAAGGTACCTGGGTGCTGGAAGTCGCTGGGGGAAGTAGAGACAAAGTGGGAGACACACAGAGGCAGTACACATCCGCTGGGACTGTGGACGCTGGCACCAGAGAAATTGGGGTGCTGGGTGATACCAGGAGAAGGGAGTAGTTGAGCCATGTCAGACCCTGACCTTTCAGGGTCAGGGTTCAACTAGTAGTTTCCCGGACTGGTTGAAAAGTGGGGCTATGTGAAAAGCCATATGATTTTTAAGAACTGTGGGCAGCTGCTTTGAAGGAACTCTCCAGCAGCTGCTGGTGTGACCTGAGGGAGATTTCAGCTGCAAAAGCCCAGAGGCAGTGGCGGAGGGGAAATATGCACCCCTCTTGTCTCAGGTTCTGCAACAGACATTGACCCATGCTGTGATCAGCTGACTGGCTGGTTTGAGCCTGGCAGCTCATGGAAGACCTGGACTAGATGCCAGAATACTGTGAATATTGCAACCCAAACCTGGTACCCATCCTCTCATAATCAAAAGAAGGGAGAAAAGCAAAGCTCAGCCCCCTCTTCCTCTGGCATCTAGGAAGATCAGCAGAACTACCTGAACAGGTTTAAAGTCAGCGGGAGGTTTATTATTATCTTCTTTATTCTTTTTCGATCCTCTCTTCCTCCCCAGTTTTTTTCCTTCTCCTAAGTGAGACAACAAGACACAGAGTTACAAAGGGTCCAGAGACAGATCAAAAGGGAGAGCACAAGGCTAACCCCAAAAACTGAGAAACTGAGACAAGTGTCACCTAGCTGTCCCACAGAACTGGCATTTTATTATGTATGTATATTATTATTATCTTGCAATTAGTTTTTACCATTTTTATTTAATATTTTTATTTCTCTTATATTTATTTTTCCTCTCTTATTTCCATTTAATTGCATTGCTTGACTGGTTTGCTTATTCTCGCTGTATTGTATTTTAATTTTCCTTCTTTCACTTCACCCATGTTCTAGTAACACACAAGTCTCGACCAGGTACTTTATATTCTGGTTATCCAAATCATATATTTCTTGTCCTATTATCGTTGTTCCAGTACTATTGATAATACTTGTTTTTCCATGCAGTTGTACATATTTCACCATCCATGAACTTAACCCACTTCATTTTAATTCTGAGCATTATTATTATTGTGGAAAACTCTTCTCTCTCACCCTACCTCTACTTTCTATACTTTAATCTCACCTATATCTCATCATCTAAGCTTGGAAAGCACTCTGATTTCTGAATTCAGATCACCTCTTATCTTTCTTTCACCTTTTATAAAAAGTGGCTAATGGGGTGAAATATCACAGTTAACACTATACTTATGCAAAGAATCTCCTATCTCCTCTCTACTTGCTGGTACTTGAAATCCCATAAAATACTCTCCTGCTTCTCCTGCTGTCAATGCATTTTGCCTACCTGCTGCCACTGATCACATACAAGAATAGGTGAGAGTTGTGAACATCAGTATATCTGCTGGAGGAGAAAAATCACCAATAAAGAAACCACCAAAAGATACAAACCCAAATATAAGAGAGCCCACATAAACAGAAGACAGGGCAAACCTAGAGCATCCAGCCAAGGAGATGAAAGAGGCCACACCACTGAACCTCATAGAATTCCTACCACAGAAGTTTACCCTACAAAGACATCTAGCAAACTGAAACATCAGGAAGCACAAACAAAAGAGTCAACTAAAATGGGGAGACAAGAAAAGAACATGCAGTCAAAAGGAATGGAAGAATCCGCAATAAAAGAGCTAAATGAAATGGAGGTAACCAAACTATCAGATACAGAATTTAAATTAATGGTTATAAAGATGCTCAAGGAGCTCACAGACAATTACAAAGAACTGAGTGAGAACTATATTGGCATGAAAAAGGAAATAGAAACTATAAACAAAAACTAGGAAGAAATGAACAATAAGATCTCAGGAATAAAAAACACATTAGAGGGAATTACAAGCAGAATGAAAGAAGCAGAGCACCAAATCAGCAAGTTGAAGGACAAAGCAGAAAAACACTCCCAGATAGAGTAAGAAAAAGAAAAGAAACTCAGAAAGAATGAAAAGGTGGTAAGAGAACTGAAGAACAACATGAAACATAACAATATCCATATAATAGGCCTACTAAAAGGAAAAGAAGACCAAGGAATAGAAAACCTATTTAAAAAAGTAATAATGGAAAAGTTCCCTAATCTGATGAGAGAAAAGGTCACACAAATCCAGGAAACACAGAGAGTCCCAATCAAGAGGAACCCAAAGAGGCCCACTAAAAGAAACATCATTACTAAAATGGCAAAATTCCAAGACACGGAATCTTAAAGGCAGCAAGAGAGAAACAGGAAATAATATACAAGGGTGCCCTGATTAGGCTAACAGCTGATTTCCCACCGGAAATATTCCAAGCCAGAAGAGAATGGCAAGAAATACTCCAAGTAATGAAAGCCAGAGGCCTGCAACCAAGATTACTCTCCCCAGCAAGGCTCTCAACTAAAATGGAAGGGCAAATAAGGAGCTTCCCAGACAAAAGAAGTCTAAAAGAATACACCTCCACCAAACGAGCTCTTTGAGAGATGCTAAAGGGACTACTTTTAAAAATAGGAAGTAAAGAGTGAGGGAGAGAAGAACACAGGTATAAAAAATAGCAATGAATAAGTACCTATCACTAATAACCTTAAACATAAATGAACTAAATGTTCCAATCAAAACACATAGAGTAGCTGAATGGATAAGAAAGCATGACCCACACATATGCTGCCTACAAGAGACCCACCTCAGGACAAAAAACCTACACAGACTGAAAGTGAAGGGCTGGAAACAAATATTCCAAGCAAGTGGACAGGGAAAAAAAAGCCAGGGTAGCAATATTCATATCTGAAAAAATAGACTTCAAAAAAAGGGCCATAAAAAGAGACCCAGAAGGTCACTCCAAATTACACAAGGGAAGAATCCACCAAGAAGGTATAAACATTGTAAATATACATGCACCGAACATAGGAGCACCCAAATACATTAAGAAGATCTTGGGGGACTTCAAGGAAGGTATAGACAGCAACACAATTATAGGGAGGAATTTCAACACCCCACTGTGAAAAATGGACAAATCTTCCAAACAAAATATCAAACAAGATATTGCAGCACTGAACAATGTCATAGATCAGATGAACTTAACTGATATTTATAGGGACTTTCATCCCAAAGACGCAAAATACACATTCTTTTCAAATGCATATGGAAAATTTTCAAAGATAGACCACATAATAGACCACTGCTTTAACCTAGTAAATGAATTTGGCAAAACAGCGGTATTACAGGGTCAATATTCAGAAATCAAAGGTATTTTTGTATACCAACAATGAAACATCAGAAACAGGAATAAGGAAAAAAATCCCATTTGATATAGCAAGAGAAAAATAAAATACCTAGGAATAAACCTAACCAAGGAGGTAAAAAACCTACATGCAGAAAACTACACAACACTGAAGAAAGAAATCAAGGAAGACACAAGAAACAAATGGAAACATATACAGTGTTCATGGATCAGAAGAATTAACATTATCAAAATATCCATACTACCCAAAACAATGTATAGATTCAATACAATCCCTAATTTAATAATTACCAAAGGCATATTTCACAAATATAGAACAAACACTTCAAAAATTTATGGGAACCATAAAAGACCCCAAATAGCTGCAGCAATTTTGAGAAAAAAATAGCAAAGCAGGAGGAATCACAATACCTGATATCAAAATGTATTACAAGGCCACTGTAATCAAAATAGCCTGTTACTGGCATAAGAACAAACACATGGACTAAGGGAACAGAATAAAGAGCCCAGAAATAAACCCAAGCCTCTATGATCAATTAATATTTGACAAAGGGGGCACCAACATAAAATGGAGCAAAGACGGCCTCTTTAACAAATGGTGTTGGGAGAGATGGACAGCTCCATGCAAAAAATAAAACTTGAGCACCAACTTACATCATACACAAAACTAAATTCAAGTGGATAAAAGATTTAAAGATAAGCTATGACAGCATTAAAGTACTAGAGGAGAACATAGGTAGGAAAATCTCAGATATTCCATGCAGCAATGTTTTCCCTGATATGTCCCCTACAGCAAAGGACATAAAGGAAAGAATAAACAAATGGGATCTCATCAAAAATTAAAACCTCTGCACAACTAAAGAAAACAGCATTAAAATGAAAAGAGAACCAACTATATGGGAAAACATATTTGCCAATGATATCTCAGAAAAGGGTTTGATCTCCAAAGTGTATAAAGAACTCACATGACTCCACTCCAGGAAGAAAAGCAACACAATTAAAAAATAGGTGAAGCACTTGAGCAGACACCTCACCAAAGAGGGCATTCAAAGGGTCCAGAGACATATGAAAAGATGCTCTGTATCACTAGCCATCAGTGAGTTGCAAATTAAAACCACAATGAGACACCCATCAGAATGGCCAACATAAACAAAGCAACAAACAACAAATATTGGAGAGGGTATGGAGACAACGGAACCCTAGTGCATTGTTGGTGGGATTACAGACTGGTACAACCACTATGAAAAACAGTGTGGAATTTTCTCAGATAACTAAAAATTGCACTGCCTTTTGACCCAATAATTCTACTGCTAGGATTATATTCTAAGAACCCTGAAACACCAATCCAAAAGAACCTATGCACACCAATGTTCATAGCAGCACAATTTACAATAGCCAAGTGCTGGAAGCAACCCAAGTGCTCATCAGTAAGTGAATGGATCAAAAAACTATGGTACATTTACACAATGGAATTCTACACAGCAGAGAGAAAGAAGGATCTCCTACCCTTTTTGACAGCGTGGATGGAACTGGAGAATATTATGCTAAGTGATATAAACCAGGCAGTGAAAGACGAACACCATATGATCTCACCATTAACAGGAAACTGATCAACAAAATGAACAAGCAAGCAAAGTATAGCCAAAGACATTGTACTTGAGAACATGATGACAGTGATTGGAGGGGAGAGGGAAGGGGATAATGTTGGAAAAGGGTGAAGGGTTTACAGGAACAGTTATAAAGGACATAGGAACAACAACGGAAGGGGTGGAAATGGTGGAGGGAGGTAAGGAGGGCTAGGGTGGTAGGAGGGGGAGGGGTAAAAGGCAGAAAACTGTACTTGAACAAGAATAAAAATAAAATAAAATAAATCAATAAACAACATTTAAAAGTAAAAAAATCAAGTTCAGAAATTTTTCAGCAGTGGAACAAATGTCTTAATAGGTATATTGCATCAAGTGGAGAATACTTTGAAGCTGACTGAAATTTAAACATGTAAGAATAAATATACAATATTTATAAATAAATTTGTGGGGATTTGGGATCCTTGCTTGTATAATGTTTTACAAATTCCTTTACCTAATAGTTTCCCTTCCATTCATCTTGCAGTTTAGAAGCCTGTGAGAAATTGTGTTGCCTTATATACAATAATATAACGTGTATCTGCATCTTAAAATAATTATAACAAAACACCCATGTAAGTACTAATAAAGATTACTTTTTGACAACTTTAGACAGACAGCTGACCCTTCCAAGCTCATGAGCGCACTCCTTATAAAATCCATTTTCAGCAAGAACCCTGCTAAGTCCTTTTAGCAAGAACCCTTCATTTAGTACTGAAGGTGGTCGCCAAGTTGGTGGAAGCTGAGCCCACTTGCTTGTGTCCCCAGCACAGATTTTCAACTGATCTTCCAACAAGTGACCTGAACAATCAATGGAATCTTAACTGATATGAATTTCTGAAGCCAAAGGGTACAGAGGAAGCTTGGCACCATCTGGTAAAAGATTTTATAAGTTAAAGGAGAAATACCCTGCATGAGGTGCCTGCAGCAGAGGAGAAAAAAGAGGAAAGTGCAGTTTAGTAATCCTGTCCCTCATGGGGACCCCCAACCCTAATCAGAAGAGACTTGTGAGGATATACGGAGTCTGAGGAACTCAAGCTCCACACACGCAGTGAGCAGCACATCTATAGCTGCAGTGCCAACAGGAGAGTTCAAGAGAGAAATTCTATCTCCTAAAGCTGTCAGAGGCACCAGGAGGCTTTGGCCACACCTGACCAAGAATGACTTTTTGCCTTCTGGAGAAGTGGGGCGCAAGAAGAGCTGGGTAGTTGCCCTAGGCAATGTGGGTGCACATAAGGACTTTTTTAAAGAGGGGAGTCAAGACTGGCTGAGCATGGACCCCCTCATGCACATGCAGCTGCCCTACCAGCAAAGAGTCCAGATTAAAAGCATGGTTCAGGCCCACTGAGTCCAGCTGGCCAGGAAGACCAGAAGACTAAGGCGAAGGGATTGTGGGGCCCCATCCAGCATGGCTGGCAAGCAGGGGACTGAGCACATAACTGAGGGTTTGGGTCTGAGCCCCTGTAAGAACAGCAAGTTGGGAGCTGGATGTCAAGAGTAGAATGCCTGAGATTCTTAGCAGCCAGGTAGGACCATCCACAATGTGGAGTACAAACTTCTGGGAAGGGAAAAGCATGCCCCACCCCCAGCTGTAGGATTGTAAACCCCACAGAACAGTAAAGCCAGACTCAGGAAAGCCCTGCTGTGCTCATACCTGCAGGGGAAAGAAAGAGAATCTCCAAAGGAGCCCTTTATGAACTCTTATCAGATGCTATGCTGGCTCCACCTCCAGCCCTATTCCACTGAAAAAATCAGAGCAGAAATTAGAAATTGACACAGAAAGAGATATTCAGGGCCCCACCCAGAGTGATCTCTCACACAGAGCTGCCACCAGCACCAAACAGAAAAAAACTGCCCCTTTTACACAAATTGGCCCCTTACATGAAACAGCTAATTCATCAGGAACTACACATTATTGGAAATAATTCAGGACAGATCAAGGCATGTGGCCCAGGGGCAGGAAAACACACCCACCATCTTTCCTGAAGACTGAACAGTGCTTCCTGGGGTGGAAGTGGAGGGGTGGGAGATGATGATCCAGGGATGCCACTCTCATGATCACACCAGAGGCCCCGGCTAAAGACAGGTGGAGGTGGTACATGTGGTGCTGTGGGACCTTAGATGAACTATGCCTGGACCTTGCACTGATAAAAAGCCAATAGGGCAGAATAGCAAAGACTAGCCAAGCCTGAAGGAGACAGCAACAGATTGTGGATTGCCCATAGCCTCAAACAGGCTGGCTGAAGCTGGACTGGAACAACAGCTGACATCAGGGGCAGATCCTAAAGAAGAAAACAGCAGGCAAACAAACACTAGAATTTACTGAGATAAATTCCACCTACTTCTTTTTTTTATTTGCATTATTTTCCCTCTTCCATAGCTTAATAACATTATTCTTTTTTCTTCAATTTTCTTCCCATTGTGTCACTATTTTTTATTTTTTATTTATATTTAAAAATTTTTATTATTTTTTCTTTTTAGTTTTAATTCAAATCACATATTTTATGATTCTTTTTTCTCACTCCATTTTGCACTCATACTTCTTTTCTATTTATGTTTTAAATTTTATATTTCCCCTTTCTATGCCTTGTTTCTATTCTTCACTCTTACTATTTCTTCTCTCTCCAACCTCTCAAAATCATCTTTCATTCCATTAGTTATATCACATTCTTTTTACATTTCTTATAATATCCTTATTCTTGTTCCACCATTATTAATATTTGTTCAGTTGTCATTGACATTAGGGTTGTTGCATTTCTTCACTTGTATTCCTGTTTGTCCACTATTTTTATTTTAAATAGCATATTTCAGAAATGTATTTATTTTAATTGTTGTTCAAGTACAGTTTTCTATCTTTTACTCCCATCCCAGGCCATCCCCCCCCCCAGTGCTCCCAACCACCCTCCCATTTCCACTCCTACTTTTTTGTCCATGTGTCCTTTTATACTTGTTCCTGTAAACCCTCACCCTTTTCCCCTAAAATTCCCTCCCCTCTCTCCTCTGGTCACTGTCAGCCTGTTCTCTGTTTCAGTGTATTTTGTTATATTTTGCTTTCTTGTTTGTTTTGTTTATTAGGTTCCACTTATAGGTGTGATCATATGGTATTTGTCTTTCACTCCCTGGCTTATTTGACTCAGCATAATGATTTCCAGTTCCATCCATGCTGTGGCAAAGGGTAGGAGCTCCTTCTTTCTTTCTGCTGCATAGAATTCCACTGTGTAAATGTACCATACTTTTTGGATCCATTCATTTACTGACAGGCACCTAGGTTGCTTCCAGCACTTGGCTATTGTAAATTGTGCTGCTGTGAACACTGGGGTGCATAGGTTCTTTTGGATTGGTGTTTCAGGGTTCTTAGGATATAATTCTGGCACTGGAATTGCTGAGTCAAAAGGCAGATCTATTTTTAGTTTCTGAGAAAATTCCATACTGTTTTCCACACTGGTTGTACCAGTCTGCAATATCACCTACAATGAACTAGGGTTCCCTTTTCTCCACAAACTCTCCAGTGTTTGTTGTTTGTTGCTTTGTTTATGAAGGCCATTCTGACCATTGTGAGGTCGTATCTCATTCTGGTTTTAATTTGCATCTCTCTGATAGCTAGTGATAGCTAAGCCAAGCTAAAACCAGCCAAGCAAAGAAGACTATACAGAAAGAAGAGGAATACAAAAATACTATTAAGACTTCCGCCAAGATGGAGACGTAGGTGGAACCACCTTGCCTCTGTGCACAACCAAATCTAAGAACAACTATTTTTAACAATAATAAACACAACCAAGCCACACAGAAAATCGACAATACGGAGTCCAAAGACAACTAAATGCTCGGCTAAACCGGTAAGAGAAGCGAAGCCAGCAGCGGAGCAGGTTGGCAAGAAAAAATTCCCGGTGGTGCGCAGTGTGCAAGCAGCCGAAGGTGCTGATCGCAGGCTAGCTACGGGAGCACACAGGGAAGATGCGCGGCGGGCTGTCTGCGGTCAGTCAGTCGCGCATCTGCGTGCGGATAAACCAGTGAGAAGGGAAGCCTGCGCGGGGCAGCAGGCTCGCACAATTCCGATCGGATAAACAGGCCCGGGGCGAGTGGTGTGACTGGACCGACTGGGCTAGCGGAGAGGACCGCCAACGCTCCCTCTCTGACCACGCCCCCACACACAGCGTCACAAACCAGCGACCTGGGTTGCCCTGTCCTGGTAAACAACTAAGGCTTAGCTCCGCTTACTTAACGGCACAAATTGACCAAAAATGGCTCTAGGACAACTCAGAGCCCCAGAACCGATTGATCTAAGTGATGAAGAAATAGCCAGTCTTTCAGATGCACAGTTCAAAACACTGGTTATCAGGATCCTTACAGAACTGGTTGATTTTAGTCACAAATTAGAGAAACATATGGAAGCTAAACTAATTGAAATGAATGGTAATACAAAGGAAACCAATAGTAATGGAAAGGAAATTGGGACTCAAATCAAGGGAGTGGACCAGAAGGAAGAAAAAAATGATCAAACAGAAAAGAATGAAGAAATAAGAATTCAGAAAAATGAGGAGAAGCTTAGGAACCTCCAGGACATCTTTAAACGTTCCAACATCCGAATTATAGGGGTACCAGAAGGGGGAAAGGCACAGCCACCAGTGGAAAACTTATTTGAACAAATAATAAAGGAGAATTTCCCCAATCTGGCAAAGGAAATAGACTTCCAGGAAATCCAGGAAGCTCAGAGACTCACAAAGAAGTTGGACCCAAGAAGGAACACACCAAGGCACATCATAATTACATTAGCCAAGATTAAAATGAAGGAGAGAATCCTAGAAGCAGCAAGAAATAAGGGGACAGTCACCTACAAAGGAGTGCCCATCAGACTGTCAGCTGATTTCTCAGCTGACCTTACAGGCAAGAAGGGGCTGGAAAGAGGTATTCCAAGTCATGAAAACCAAAGACCTACAACCAAGATTGCTCTACCCAGCAAAGTTTTCATTTAGAATGGAAGGACAGATAAAGTGCTTCTTAGATAAGACCAAATTCAAGGAGTTCATCATCACCAAGCCCTTATTATATGAAATGTTAAAGGGACTTACCTAAGAAAAAGAAGATAAAAAAGATGAACAGTGAAAGGACAGCAAACTCACAGTTAGTAACAACCACACCTAAAACAAAAGCAAACTAAGAGGATAGCTAGATCAGGAGCAGAACCAAAGAAATGAAGATCACATGGAGGGTTAGCAACAGGGGAGTGGGAGGAGGAGAAGGGGGGAGAAGGTACAGAAAATAAGTAGCATAGACAGTAGATAGAAAATAGATAGGGGGGAGGGTAAGAATAGTAGGGGAAATACAGAATCTAAAGAACTTGAGACACATGGTCATGAACTA
Source organism: Artibeus jamaicensis (assembly GCF_021234435.1). Classification (NCBI taxonomy): domain Eukaryota; kingdom Metazoa; phylum Chordata; class Mammalia; order Chiroptera; family Phyllostomidae; genus Artibeus; species Artibeus jamaicensis. The sequence continues at coordinate 7,537,866 of NW_026521887.1, forward strand.
AAGGGGGAAATGGTGGGGGAAGGGTATGCGGGGTGGAGGGGAATTGAGGGGGGGAATAGAACAAATGTAATGGCATAATCAATAAAAAAGTTTAAAAAAAATAAAAATTAAAAAAATTAAAAAAACAAAAATACTATTAAAATAAAAGATGTAAGAATAATGAAAAAGTAATAATACAAATATGCAGTAACTTGGAGGTTCTCTGTAATAGCAAAGTGAAATTTGCCTCACTGACTTAACTGTTGGAATGCCCCCTTTTTGGGTCCACCTCTGGTGCTTTCACAGTTCCAAGTTTTTGTGTCACTTGGGGGTGGGGCAAAAAAGGCAGAAGGGAGGAAGAAGAGATAAGATTGGAAAGAAAGGAAGAAGGAATAAAACAAAAAAAAAGGAAAAGAGAGGCAATGGTATTGAAAGATAAAACAATAATAAAATTAAAAAAATAAAAGAGTACTTAAAAAATACCTCTTGTTGGTTTCAAACTGTCCAAACCAATTTTTCTGGTCTCACTGGCTGCAGCAGCCTGAGGGGCAATTGGTGTAGCCTTTCTCCCTTCCTGATGTTTACTCAGCCAGTCTTGCAAGCACTCTCTCAAGAGCTAGTGTTGCTCCTCTCCCCAGCACCCCACACAGGGGGTCCAGGTCTTCTTCAGAGCACTCTTTCCCAGTTGTCATCGCCATGGGCTGGGGTGCGGGCACGTGCACCTGACCAGGCTGCCCTGGGCTGGAGGGCTTGTGAGTGAACCCTTCCCAGTGCTATGGGGGAACACAGGACCTTTCGCCTAACCTCTGTATTGCTGCTGCCTGGCTGGGTGGGGAGTAGGCCGAGCGGCTGTTGCAGGAGAATCCCCCAAACAGTTTTTCTTTTTGAGAAATTCCTCATACTCAAACCGGCCACTCAGTACAGCCCAGTTCTCCAGCCAGACTGGTGATTGTCAGGGTCAGTGCATGTCACTGCGAGGCTCTCAACTCTCCCAAGCTGGTGACCACACACTCCATGTGTGATCACTGCCCTTGTGTGTTTGCCTCTTCGTCCTTGTTTCCCTCTCTGCAACTTCAAGCAACCAGGTGTCTCTGGTGCTGCTCAAACCCTGCTTGGCCGGGGAGGGAGGGAGCAGTTGACCCAGTTCTCTCCCAAGGACTCTGTGGCAGGCCTGCTGCTCCCAAGGAGTCTGTGGTAGCACAGGGTGCCGGCCTTTGGCTACAGCCACCCCTGTCTCTGCGCTGGTCCCTGGGACCTTAGTGTCCTGCATCAGTATCCTTACCATCTGGTTTTTCAGTGTCTGCTACAATTTCTGGTCTCTTATTTTCATATATGCTGGGGTACTGGTGGCTGTTTGCTTTGTTGCTCCATAGATGGGCCAAGTTTTTCTCCTGTGTGTAGGGGGAAGTGGAATCTGCTCCCTCCTACCTTATTGCCATCTTCCCTCTCTAAATATATTTTAATATTCTCCTTTCCTTATCCATATAGCCTTCCTCCTGTCTTATTTTTTATTTAATTGTATTTTCTCCCTTTCTTAGCCTGATTTCTAACACTCATGCTTATTATTTCTCCACCATATGTGCTCTCAAATAATTTATTCCTTTGATATCTCATAAGTTTTTCCTTTTTCTTCTTATTTTCTTTCTGCCTTTATTAATCTTTGTTCATTTTTCATGGATATCACTGCAGTGGTTGTTTTTCTTCATCTTGGTTCCTATTTTTCTTTTATCTGCAAACCTCACACTGTATTCTTCCCCTTTCTTACTCCATTTTGCCCTATACCCTTCCTATTTTATTAATGTTGTAAATTTTATTTTCTCATTTTCTTCATTTTCTTTCTATTACTTACACTTATTATTTCTCCTCTTGCTATCCTCTCAAATAATTTCTTTTTCTATTAGTCACCTCATATTTTTTCCCTTTCATATAATATTCATTCTCTTTTCACATTTATTAATATTAACTCATCAATCTAGTATGCAGAAACAAACAGAGTCACCTAAAATTGGGAGGCAACCCCCCCCCCCGAATCAGAAGGAAAGGAGGAATCCCCAGAAAGAGTGCTAAATGAAATTGAAGAAGGCAATTTATCAGACATTGAGTTCAAAGTAATGGTTATAAGGACACTAAAGGAACTCAATGAGAGCTACAAGGAACTCAGTGCAAACTACACTAGCATTAAAAAGTACATAAAAAGTATGAATAAGAACCAGGAGGAAAAGAAGAATATAATTTCTGAATTGAAGAACACAGTAAGAGGAATTAAAAGCAGATTAAGTGAAGCAGAGGATTGAATCAGTGATTTGTAACATAAGATAGAAAAAAAACCCAGTCAGAGCAACAAAACAAAAAAGGATTCAAAAAGAACAAAGATAGTTTAAGGGAGCCACAGGGGAACATTAAGTGTAACAATATTTGCATCATAGGGATCCCAGAAGGAAAGGAAATGGAGCAAGGGATAGAAAATCCGTTTGAAAAAATGACAGAAAACTTCCCTAACTTGGTGAGGGAAAAAGTCATCATGCAACTCAGGGATCACAGAGGTCCTCAATCAAGATGAACTCAAAGAGGCCTATGCCAAGACACATGATAATTAAAATGGCAAATTTTAAAGAGAAAGAGAGAATCATAAAGGCAGCAAGGGAGAAACAGCTTGTAACGTACAAGGGAACTCCAATAAAGCTTGAGCAGGTTTCTCAACAGAAACACTACAACCTAGAAGGCAATGCCATGACATATTTATTCCAAGTGATGAAAAGCAAAGACTTTCAACCAACACTACTCTATTTAGCAAGGCTCTCATTTAAAATGGAGAGTGAAGTAAGGAGCCTCTCAGTCAAAAATGGGTGAAAGAGTACATCTCCACCACGCCAGCATTGCAAGAGATGCTAAAGCGACTGCTTTAAAAACATGAAGAAAAAGAAAGACCGAGAGAAGAACAGAGGTACAAAAGGAAAAATTGCAATGAATAAATACCTATCAATAATAACCTTAAATGTAAATGGATTAAATCCTCAGATCCAAAGATATATGGAGATCCAAGATGACAGAGGAGTAAGTGAAAGCTACACTAAACTCCTCTCAGGACCAATTAAATTGCAGAGAAATCACCCAAAATAAACAAGTGAACACTAATAAACACTAACAAACAAGTGAACTTCTCTCCAGAGAAGCTGTATAACCACAGACAGGCAGGAAAAAACACTGGTACGAAGTGCAAAAGAGACATGAGATGGTTGGCTGGTCTCCCATGGGTTGCTGCTGAAGTTGTAGAAAGATATTTCAGTAGCCAGAAAGTTCCCCCTGAGAAGAGTGAAGCCTAAACCCCACCTGGGCTCCCAGGCTTACAGCACCAGAGCTGGAAAGCACCCAGATAACATCCAGCTAGGAAAGCAACAGGGTTTCAGTCTGCCAGGTAGAGACAACTGGATGCTCTGAGAGTCACTTAAAGGGCCAAAGCACAAAATTTTGTTTGTAGCCTCTTACCCTGAGTCTGGCAGAGGGAGAACAGTGTAGACGAGAGATGCTTGAGGAGAGTCTGGGTTTGGTGGCTCTGGGGAGAGAACTGAAGAAACAGCTGCCAGGATTCCTATGTTGAGTCCTTCCTTATACTGTGGAAACCTCTCTCAGGCAGGGGACTCTTCTTCAAATGGCATCAGCCTGAGGGGAAGCAATAATCCTGCCTACAAGAGTTATTCTGCCCCACCCTGTGGAACTTAAGTTTGGCTGCTGATTATGGTATGAGGCTATATCACCAATTACTTTAACAACTAATGTGGATGGATCTCTGGGAGCTCTATAAGACTTCAGCTAACCCTCCCCTGGGCGCAGTGCTGATTAAAAGCCAGCCTTGGTGTGAATCCGGGTTATTGGTGCACACAAACAGGCCCAGCAGAGGGAGCCACATGCTGTGGATCACTGATAACTCCAAACTGGTTGACCAATGCCAGTTACAAGCAATGTCTGAGTAAGGTCTACATTGGAGTCTTTTCAGATCTACCAAATACATAGAACCATATACAAAGAAACAGGCAAAATGGGAAGATAGAGAAACAGACCCCAAATGATTGAACTAGATAATTCTCCAGAAGAAAAATTAGATGAAATAAAGGCAAGCAATTTATCAGATAGAGAGTTTAGAGGAATGATTATAAGGATACTCAACAGCATGAAAAAAGGACATAGAAACCATTAAAAAAAAGGACCAGTCAGAGATAAAGAATGCAATATCTGAAATAAATAATACACTGGAAGGAATAAGTAGATTACATGAAGCATAACATCAAATCAGTGATTTGGAAAACAAGGAAAAACTAACTCCCAGGCAGAGCATCAAAAATAAAAAAGAATTTAAAAAATGAGGAGAGCATAAGAAACATTTTGCACAAAATGAAGCATAAAAACATCTGCATCTTGGGAATGCCAGAAGGAGAAGAGAGCAAGCAAGGGATCAATTTGAAGAAATATGCCCTAGCTAGTGTGGCTCAGTGGATTGAGTGCTGGCCTGTGAACGAAAGGGTCGCTGGTTCAACTCCCAGTCTGGGCACATGCCTGGATTGCAGGCCAGGTCCTCAGTGGGGGGTCCTCAAGAGGTATGTTTCTCTCTCTCTCCCTCCCTTTCCTGCTCTCTAAGAGTAAATAAATAAAGTATTTGAAAAAACTGTTTGAACAAACACTAACTGAAAACTTCCCTAATCTGCCGAAAGAACAAGACACAAAGCCCAAGAAGCTCAGAGAGACTCAAACAAGTTGGACCAAGACATGTCATAATTAAAATGACAAGACTTAAAGACATGGAGAGAACCCTAAAAGCCACAAGAGAAGAGCAGGGAATTACATACAAGGGAGCACCAATTAGACTGTTATCTGATTTCTCAAAAGAAACATTTTTGGCCAGAAGGGACTGGTATAAAATATTCAAGGTGATAAAAACCAAAGATCTACAACCAAGGCTACATTACCCAGCAAGGCTTTCATTTAAAATCAAAGAAGATATACAGAGCTTCCCATACAAAAACAAAAAAGCTAAAGGAGTATCTTAACACCAAACCAATGCTGCAACAAATGTTAAAGGCCTTGGTTTAAGAAGAAGAAGCTCTGATTGGTATAGGTCAGAGCATTGGGCATCATCCAGCAAATTTAAAAGTCACCAGTTTGTCTCCAGGTCAAGGCACGTGCCTGGGTTGTGGACCAGATCCTCAGATGGAGGTGTGCGAGGGGCAACTGATAAATGTTTCTCTCACATATTGATGCTTCTCCCTCTATTTCTCTCTCTTCCATTCTCTCTAAAAATAAATAAATAAAATTATTTTAAAAATTGGAGAAGAAAATGAGAAACAGGATTTCCAGTCAAGATGGAGGCATAGGTAGACACACTTTGCCTCATCACATAACCATAGAAAGAATTACTTGATCTCAACTTGATAAAAATATACCCAGAACTGTCTGAAAATTGAGCTGTATGGAAATCTGACAACCAAGGATTTAAAGAAACCACATTCATCCAGATGGGCAGGAGAGATGGAGTTGTGGAGACACAGTGTGTCATGGCAAGGTGGTGGTGGCAGTGGAATGGACAATTCCACATCACACATAGTGGATTAAAAATTGGGAGGGATGCCTTGTAAGTGAGTGATCCCTGCCCCAGACCATACTGCACAGCCCAGGGTTCCAACACTGGGCCAATAAATCCTCATAACTTTTGGCTGTAAAAGTCAGTGGTAGTTGGTGCAGCAGAAGAAAATGCCAGATTTTTAGGAGATTTGGCTTAAAGGACCAGCATGCTTAGAAAGTATGCCAACTCACCCACTCTGAAATTCACAACCAGGGCAACAGCTGGAAAGGTACCAGTCACCCAAAGAAAGTGGGTGAAGTAACTGAAAATAAGGTGAGTGCCAAGCAAACCTCCAAAATCCAGGTACAGTATTATCCCCTCTTCAACTCTACACGCACACAGGGCCAAAAAACACTGAAGTAGGTTGCCCCACCCTGGCAATTACCTAAAGCTCCACTCAACACCATTTACAGGTGCCTTTTCTACAATAGGCCATGCTATGAAGACAGAGTCAAAGCAACTCTACCTAATACAGGCAGAAACAAACACAGGCAGGCTGCCAAATTGTGCAAGCAAAGAAATATAGCACAAATGAAAGAACAGGAAAAAATCCTAGAAAAAAAACTAAATGAAATGGATATAACAAATACAACAGCTGCAGAGTTCAAAACACTGGTAATCAGGATGCTCACAGAACTCATTGAGTATGGCAACAATATAAAGGAAGAAATGAAGATTACAAAAAGTGAAATCTACAGTGAAATATCAGTGGAGGGAAGGAAGCTTAAATTGAAATCAATGATTTGGAACATAAGGAAGAAATAAGCATTCAACCAGAGCAGCAAGAAGAAAAAAGAATAAAAAAAACAAAAAACAAGAATAGCCCTCGCTGGTGTGGCTCAGTGAATTAAGTGTGGGCCTGAAAACCAAAGAGTTGCTGGTTTGATTCCATTTCAGGGCACATGCCTGAGTTGAGGGCCTGGTTCCCAGTAGGGGGTGCATGAAAGGGAACGACACACTGATGTTTCTCTCCCTCTCTTCCTCCCTCCCCATCTATAAAATTAAGTAAATAAAATATTAAAAAAGAACAAGGATAGTATAAGGACCCTCTGGGATATTTCCAAATGTACCAACATCTAAATCATAGGGATACCTAAAGGAGAAGAAGAGAAGCAAGAAATTGAAAACTTATTTGAAAAAAACAATGAAAGAAAACTCCTCTAATTTGGAAGTAAACATACAAGTCCAAGAAGCACAGAGAGAGCTAAACAAGTTGGACTAAAGAGGAGCATATCAGGACACATCATTATTAAAATACCAAAGGTTAAAGATAAACAGAGAGTCTTAAAAGTAACAAGTGAAAAGCAGAGAGTTACCTACAAAGGAGCCCCCATAAGACTGTGAGCTGATTTCTTTGAGAACTTTGCAGGTTAGAAGGGTCTGGCAAGAAGTATTCAAAGTGATGAAAGGCAAGGACTAATAACCTAGAATACTCTATACAAAAAGTTATAATTAGAATAGAAAGACACAAAGAGTGCTTCCCTGACAAGGTAAAGTTAAAGGAGTTCATCATTACCAAAGGACTTATTTAAGAAAAAAAAGAAGATCAACATTATGAACATTAAAAGAGAAACAAATTCACAGCCAATAGCAACTGAATCTAAAAATACAAACTAAGCAAACAACCACGACAGGAAGAAAATCATAGGTATGGAGATCATCTGGAGGGTTAGCAGTTGGGAGGGTGAAAGGGGGGAATGGGGAAAAAGGTGCAGGTATTAAGAAGCATAATTGGTAAGTGTAAAATAGAAAGGAGGATGTTAAGAATAGTATAGAAAATGGAGAAGCCAAAGAACTTATATATATGACCCATGGGTGTGAACTAAGAGGGCAGATTGCTGGGGGTAAGGATGGTGCTTGGGGTCAGGAGGGTACTGGGTGGAAGAGGACAAAGGAGGAAAAATTGGGACAACTGTAATAGTATAATCAATAAAATGTATTTAAGAAATGAACTCCTTTTTTGTTTGTTTATTTTTGTTTTTTAAATATATTTTATTGATTATGCTATTACAGTTGTCCCATTTTCCCTCCCTCACTCCCCTCCACCCTGCACACCCTCTCCAACCCACATCCCCCCCCTTTAGTTCATGTCCATGTGTCATATGTTGTTGGACACTGTTCTGCCTGGTTTCAGGAATTGTAACTATCTCCCATGGCTAAGGATGAGCAAGTGACCCCCAGAATTCAAGCCACAAGAGACAAAGGTTTGTCTCTGTTAGTGAATGCTGCCTCAGTTTCTTCTCCCTGCCCCTAAAGCATGGTTGGAAGTCAGACATGGGTAAGACTCTTCACAGCGAGGGGCAACCTAAGCCAGACTTGATCACTTGGGAGGCCATCATGGAAGGACTTCGGGGGCTGCAACAAAGAGCGAGCAATAGACCCTTGCCCCCAGCTATGTGACATAGTCTGAGTCCCCATGTCCCCTGGGAGAAACGCTTCCTGGCTCTAATTCACTTAAGCCTGAAAACCTGATGGGGAGTGGGTGCAGCTCCTGGGGAAATTTGGCATAAGAAAGAATTCCTAAAAAATCCTGTGAAACCGGCTTTGCTAAGAGTGTTTTCATTCACATGTTAAGGGTCTGAGCACGAAACCCTATAGTTTCTGCAAACTTTCTTCCTGACAGACTTTGACTCGGACTAAGCCCTCAGATTTCTTTGAAATGTTATCTACTGTTTGATCCTTGTGGCCCTGTATTCCTGTGTATTACAACCCAATAAAATCCCCTGGAGGAAGGGGCTCCTGGCGTTTTTCCTCTGAGAAACTGGCCACTGCTCCAGGCCTTTTTTCCTCTGAGAAACTGGCCACCTCTCCTCCCTAAGCAGATCATGTCTTGGTAGTGTTTACTTTCATCCATGGTGGACAGAGGGCAAAATTGCCCCCACAATACTTATAAGTTCTTTAGCCTCTACATTTCCCATACTATTCTTGCCCTCCCCCTGTCTATTTTCTACCTACCATCTATGCTACTTATTCTCAGTACCTTTCCCCCCTCTCCTCCTCCCACTCTCCTGTTGCTAACCCTCCATGAGATCTCCATTTCTGTGATTCTGTTCCTGTTCCTGTTCTAGTTGTTTGCTTAGTTTGTTTTTTTATTGTTTTAAATGTGGTCGTTAATAATTGTGAGTTTGCTGTCATTTTACTATACATGGGTTTTATCTTCTTTTTCTTCAGTAAGTCCCTTTAACATTTCTTATAATAAGGGCTTGGTGATGATAAACTCCTTTAACTTGACCTTATCTGAGAAGCACTTTTATCTGCCCTTCCATTCTAAATGAAAGCTTTTCTGGATAGAGCAATCTTGGATGTAGGTCCTTGCCTTTCATGACTTTGAACACTTCTGTCCAGCCCCTCTTGCCTGTAAGTCTCTTTTGAGAAATCAGCTGACAGTCTTATGGAAACTCCTCTGTAGGTTACTATTTCTTTATCTCTTGCTGCTTTTAAGATTCTCTCCTTATCTTTAATGTTGGGTGGTAATGTAATTATGATGTGTGTACCAGTGTTCCTCTTTGGGTCCACCTTCTTTGGGACTCTCTGAGCTTCCTGGACTTCCTGGAAGTCTATTTCCTTTGCCAGATTGGGGAAGTTCTCCATTATTTGTGCAAATAAGTTTTTGATTTGTTGCTCTTTCATTTCTCCCTCCAGTACCCCTATGATTCAGATGTTGGAATGTTTAAAGATGCCCTGGAGGTTTCTAAGCCTCTCCTCATATTTTTGAATTCTTGTTTCTTCCTTTTGTTCTGGTTGAATGTTTCCTTCTTCCTTCTGGTCCACACCATTGATTTGAGTCCCAGTTTCCTTCCCATCCCTGTTGGTTCCATGTACATTTTTCTTTATTTCACTTAGCGTACCCTTCATTTTTTCAACTAATTTGTGACCATATTCAACTAATTCTGTGAGCATCCTGATCACCATTGCTTTGAACTGTGCACCTGATAGGTTGGCTATCTCATCTGTTGCTTAGTTGTATTTTTTCTGGAGCATTGATCTGTTCTCCCACTTGGGCCATTTTTTTTTTTTTTGATCGCCTGTTACATGGTGAGGAGCAGAGCCTTAGGTGGTCACCAAGGTCAGGAAACCCAGTCACTGGGTTGTGATGCTGTATGTGGGGCAGGGGTCTGAAAGGAAACAATGGCACTTGCTCTGCTCTCTGCTGGTTTTCAGTCACTTCCCCCGCTACCCACAAGCAAACTGGGCCCTTCTGGCACTGAGTCCCATGTGGGTGGGTTTGTGTACATTCTAGGACCCTGTGGGTCTCTCTAACAAACTCTCCTGTGAGGCTGGGAGTTTCTCCCACTGCCTCAACCCCCACAAGTGTTTTCAATTGGTGTTTTGAGGTTTTATTTTCCTAGGCTTGGAACCTGGGTTGCAAGGTCTGTCTTGCTTTCTCAGTTTCCCTGGTTTATCTGCTAGCGAATGTGAGACTGCCTGGTTCCACGAGCCACCTTGGGCGCCAAGCCCCTCCACAATCTCCTGCCACCCTGTGTTCTCCCCCTGATGCCTCTCATGCCCCAGTCGCCAGCCACCACATTTTTTTTTTTTTTGCCGCATCCCCTTTCTGCCCTGATGGGGGACTCCACCCCTCCTAATGGTCTGGATAACTGTGTCTACTTCAACTCCTTGGTTGCCGGACTCCCATGCAGTTCAATTTTCTGTCAGTACTGGCTGTTATTTTGTTTCTAAATATTTGTTTTCCTTATTATGGTTGTGCAAGGAGCACAGTATATCTACCTACACCTCCATCTTGGCCAGAAGTCCTCAGAATGAACTCTTTACAATAATATTTTTATGGGACCTGAAAAAAAACAGAGGAAAGTAGTCTAATAATAAAATGGCACTAAATATGTATCTATCAATGTACCTTAAATGCAAATGGCTTAAATGTTCAAATGAAAAGTAATAGGGTAGCTGAATGAATATAAATAAATGGCGATATATATATATGCTGCCTCCAAAAGGCACAGCTCAGATAAGAGATATACACAGACTAAAAGTAAAGGGATGATACTCTGATTCTCTTCAGATTGTGTAAATCTTTTGCCTTTTAAAAGCAAAGGGATAACAAAAAAAATGTTATACCAATGGAAAGGAAAAAAAATCTAGGGTAGCAGTACCTATATAAAATAAAATAGACTTTAAAACTAATACTATAGCAAAAGACTAAGAAAGACACTACATAATGATAAAGGGTACAATCCTACAAGAAGATATAATTCTAGTAAATACTGACATACCCAAAATAGGAGCACCTAAATATGTAAGGTAATTTTGATGGACATAGAGATATCAAAAGAAATATGGTCATAGTCAGGAATTTTAACATACCATTGAATTCAATAAATAGAGCTTCCACCCAGAAAATCAACAAGAAGACAGTGGCCTCAAACAATGCTAGATCAAATGAATTCAACTGATATCTTGAGAACATTCCATCCCAAAGCAGCAGAATATACTTACTTTTCAAATGCACATGGAATGTTTTCTAGGATAGACTGATATTAAGACACAAAACATCTAATTAAATTAAAGAAGATTGAAATCATATCAAGCATCTTTTCTGACTGTAATGCTATGAAACTATAAATCAATCACAAGAAAAACACTGAAAAACATGAAAAGATGTGGACGCTAAATAACATGTTATTAAACAATAGGTCAGTAGATTGACCTGAATAGGTCAACAAAGAGATCAAGGAAGAAATCAAAAGATAACTTGAAAATGAAAATGAGGACATAACTATCCAACATCTGAGGGCCATGAGGAAAGCAGTCCTAAGAGGGAAATTCATAGCATCCCAGGAAAACCTCAAAAAAAAAAAAACAAGAAAAAGCTCAAATAAAGTCTAAATTTACATGTAAAGGAACTTGAAAAGCACAAACAACAATAACAACAACAAAAACGGAGAGAATACAAGGAAGGGAATAATAAAGATAAGAGCAAAAAAATAAATGAAATAGAGACTAAAAAACAAAACAAATAATGGATCTGAGAGCTGGTTCTTTGAAAAGATAAACAAGACTTAAAACTTTTAACCACTCTCATCAAGAAAAAACAAAGAGGGCCCAAATGAATAAAATCAGAAATAAAAAAGGAAAAATAACAACTGACAGAAAAGAAATACAAAGCATTGTAAGAGAAGAGTATGAAAACTATATGCCAACAAACTAGACAACCTAGATGAAATAAATAAATTTCTAGAAACATGCAATATTCCAAAACTAAATCAGGAGGAAGCAGAGAATATAAATACACAGGTTACATGTATTGAACTGAAGCAATAATCAAAACACTACCAACAAACAAAAGCCCTGGACCAGATGGCTTCACAGGAGAATTTTACCAAACATTAGAACTAATACCTCTCCTTCTCAAACTATTTCATAACATTCCAGAGGAGTGAAGGCTCCCAAACTCATATTATGAGGCCAGCATTATTCTAATTCCCAAAAACAGGTAAAGACACACTACAAAGGAAAAAGATTATAGATCAATATCCCTGGTGAACTGCTAAAATCTTCAACATAGTATTAGCAAACTGAATACAGCAAGACTGTACACCAATATCAAGTAAGATTTATTCTGGGAAAGCAAGTTTGGAACAACATTCACAAATCAATAAATGTGATTCACCACATAAACAAAATGAAGGATAAAAACCACATGATCATATTAATAGATGCAGAAAAAGCATTTGATAAAATTTAGCACCAGTATATGTTTTAAATTCTCATCGAAGTGGGAAAAGAGGGAACATACCTAAACATAATAAAGCCCATGTATGACAAATGCACTGCCAGCATCATACTCAGTGGACAAAAAGTACAAGAGTTCCCCTTAAGATCAGGAACAAAACAGGGATGTCTGCTTTCACCTATCTTATTCAACATAGTACTAGAAGTCCTAGCCACAGCCATCAGGCAAGATGAAGAAAAAAAGGGATCTAATTAGAAAGAAAGTAGTAAAACTGTTATTATTTGCAGATGACATGATACGGGACATAGAAAACCCTGAAGATTCCACCAAGAGACTACTAGGATTGGAAATGAATTCAGTAAAGTAGCAGGATAAAAAAATAGCCAGATATAGTTGCATTTTTATTTTTTTAATATTTATTTATTTATTTTTAGAGAGGGGAAGGATGGGAGAAAGAGAGGAAGAGAAACACTAATGTGTGGTTGCCACTCGTGTGGCCCCCAATGAGGACCTGTCCCATAATCCAGGCATGTTCCCTGACTGGGAATCGAACCAGCAGTCCATTGGTTTGTAGTCTGACACTCAATCCACTAAGCCACACCAGCCAAAGTATAATTTAATTTTTATATGCCAATATAGAACTAATAGTTAGGGAAATTTAAAAAAAAATCCCATTCACAATTGCTTCAAAAAGAACAAAATGCCTAGGAATAAACGTTACCAAGGATGTAAAAGACCTATACTTGAAAAATTGTAAGACACCAAAGAAAGAAATTAAAGAACATACAAATAAGTAGAAACAAGGTCTTAGTCATAGATAGGAAGAATTAACATCATTAAAATAGCCATTCTACCCAAAGAAATCTATAGATTCAATGCAATTCATATCAAGTTTCCAATAAAGTACTTCACAGAACAACAAAAAATATTTTAAAAATTTATATGGAACCACAAAAGGCCATGCATAGCAACAGCAATCCTGAGAAAGATGAACAAAGTTGAAGGAATCATGCTTCCTAATATCAAACTATATTATAAGGATACAGTAATCAAACTCATATGGTACTGACATAACAAACATATAAATCAATGGAAAAAAAGAGAGAGCCCAGAAATAAACCCAAACATGCTTGCTCTCTCAGCAAGCACATTCAATAGGCTAAAGATTGTTCAATAAATGATTTGGGAAAACTGGACCAATATATGCATGAAAATGAAATTAGATCATCTTCTTATACCACACACAAAAATAAAATCAAAATTGGTAAAAACTTAGATGTTCGATCTAAAGCCATAAAAATCCTAGAAAACATAGGCAGAAAAACCTTGGACAGTGCTAAAAGCAATATTTTATCAGAAATATCTCTTCAGACAACAGAGAAAAGGAAAAATTAAAAATAAATAAAAGAGACTACATCAACTAAAAATTTTTTGCACAGCAAAGGAAATCATCAACAAAAATACAACTAACAGAATGAAAGAATATATTCACCAACACATTTGATGAAGGGTTAATATCTAAAATTTATAAAGTACTTACAAAACTCAACACCAAATAAACAAATCACCCAATTAAAAATGTGCAAAGGACCTGAAGAGGCACTTCTCCAAAGAGGAGGGTCACATATTACAGATGGTCAATAAACACATGGAAAGATGCTCAACATCACTAATAATCAGAGAAATGCAAATTAAAACTACAATAAGAGATTTCACACCTCTCAGAATGACTATCATCAATAAATCAACAAACAACAAATGCTGGCAAGGTTGTGGAATTAAAGGAAACCCTAGTACAATGTTGGGAATGCAGATTGGTGCAGCCTCTGTGGAAAGCCATATGAAGATACATCAAAAAATTAAAAAGTGGATTTGGCCCTGGCTGGTTTAGCTCAGTAGATTGAGCGCAGGCTGTGAATCAAAGGGTCACCAGTTCAATTACCAGTCAGGGCACATGCCTGGGTTGTGGGCCAGGTCCCCCAGTCGGGACCACGTGAGAAGCAACCACACATTGATGTTTCTCTCCCTCTCTTTCTCCCTCCCTCCCCCTCTCTCTAAAAATAAATAAATAAATGAATTTTAAAATGGACCTGCCTTTCAACTCAGCTATATAAATTCTGGAATACATCCCAAAGAATCAAAACCACTATTTTTTAAAATTACTTTATTGTTGTTCAGTTATGGTTGTTTGCATTTTCTCCCCACCAGTCACCCACATCCCAGCCAAACCCACTTCCCTCCCTTGCTTCCACCTTCCACCTTGGTTTTGTCCATGCATCCTTTATACTTGTTCCTGAAAACCCTTCTCCCCACTGTCCCATCCCCCCTCCTCTCTGGCTATTGTTAGATTGTTCTTAATTTCAATGTCTCTGGTTATATTTTGTTTGCTTGTTTGTTTTGTTGATTAGGTTCCAGTTAAAGGTGAGATCATATGGTATTTGTCCCTCACAGCCTGGCTCATTTCACTTAGCATAATGTTCTCCAGTTCCATCCATGCTGTCAAAAAGGGCAGGAGCTCCTTCTTCCTCTCTGCTATGTAAATGTACCATAGTTTTTTGATCCATTCATTTACTGATGAGCACTTGGGTTGCTTCCAGCACCTGGCTGCTGTAAATTGTGCTGCTATGAACACTAGAGTGAATAGGTTCTTTTGGATTGATGTTTCAGGGCTCTTAGGATATAATCCCAGCAGTGGAATTGTTGGGTCGAAAGGCAGTTCCATTTTTAGTTTTCTGAGGAAATTCCATACTGTTTTCTACAGTGGCTGCATAAGTCTGCAATCCCACCAACAGTACACTAGGGTTCCCTTTTCTCCGCATCCTCTCCAAAACTTGTTTTTTGATTTGTTTGCAATGGCCATTCTGCCCAGTGGGAGTTGGTATCTCATTGTGGTTTTAATTTGCATCTTTCTGATGGCTAGTGATGCTGAGCATCTTTTCACATGTTTATGGGCCCTCTGTATGTCCTCCTTGGAGAAATGTCTGCTCAACTGCTTTGTCCATTTTTTAATTGTGTTGCTTGTCTTCCTGGAGTGGAGTTGTGTGACTTCTTTATACACTTTGGAGATCAAACCCTTTTCTGAGGTATCATTGGCAAACATGTTTTCCCATATAGTTCTTTTTTCATTTTAATATTTTCTTTAGCCATGCAGAAGCTTTTTAATTTGATGAGGTCCCATTTATTTTTTTCTTTATGTCCCTTGCTTTAGGGGACATATCAATGAAGATGTTGCTGCGTGGAATGTCTGAGACTTTCCTGCTGATGCCAAAACACTATTTTGAAAGAACATACACACCCCTACATTCATTGCAGCATTATTTATAATCATTAAGATATGGGCACCATAAAAGGGTCCATCAGTAGATGAGTGGATAAAACTATGAGACATTTACACAATGGAATATTACTTGACCACAGAAAAGAAGAAAATTTTACCTTGATAGTATGGATGGACCTAGAGAATATTACGCTAAGTGAAATAACCAGTGAAAGACAAATACCATGATTTCACTCGTGTGGAATACAATGTACAAACTGAACTAACAGGGTAAATGAAAACACTCTTAGATGGAGAGCAGTCACGTGAAGGGATTGAGCAAAAAGAAAAAAGGAGTCATGGAAATGGACAACAGTATGGTCACTGCTGGGGAAAGGGGTATAAGAAAACTAAATGGTAATGGAAAAATATAGTAAAGATTAAACTTTAAAAAAGACATAGGATAGCTGAATAGATAAGAAAGCATGACTTGCATATATGCTATCTTCAAGAGAGCCACTTCAAATAAAAGATCTACGCAGACTGAAAATAAAGGGATGTAGAAAAATATTCCAAGCAAGTGGTCATGAAAAAGAGCTAGGGTAGCAATATTCAGACAAAAGAGTTCAAAACAAAAGCCATAAAAACAGAGAAAGTTCCTACAGAGTACTTAGAAAGTTGTCCAAAAAGAGGATATAACCCTTATAAGATATATGTGCCTGACATAGGAGCACACAAATATGTAAGGAAAACCTTAGAGGACTTTAAGAAGGAGATTGACAGCTATACAGGCATCATAGGGCCGGGTGTCAAACTCCTGACAATCACGCCCTGGACTACTGAGAGCTGCACAGAAAGGCCCCTCCTAGGAAAGAGTTGGCCCCGCCCAGCAGGCAGCGGCTGGTAAAGTCCAGCCCCAGCGATCCCCGCGCGCACCACCAGCCCGCGCATGCGCTAGAACGGAACACTCTGGCCGCTCGGCGGCTGTGGCTAGAGGCTTCTTTTGAGAGAAGTTTGCTGCCTGAACGGGTTAAAGGCGGGTAGGTGCTACCCGCCACTTCCCCTTCTCGGGTAAGTGCTGCGGCGGCCTTAGTAAGCGGTGGGCAGACTTTCAAGAGACTGCTAGCGTGCCTGTTGGCGGAGTCCTAAATGTTTTCGACTGCAGCTGTCCCCTCACCAGGAGCAGTTGTCTGTCCGCAAGGCATTCAGTTTAAGTTCCTTGCTGCGGACACCGGTCTGTGGGGCTACATTTGCCTGGAGGATTAGGAGGCCGGAGTAAGGTGAAGTTGCGGGTGGGCAGAGCCGAAAGGTCCAGCAAGGGTCACAGGAGCCGATCCCTGGTAGCTAGCTTGAGGCAAGCCTCTGAGCTTTTAGGAGTTGCCCGCCAGCTCCTTGGAACGAACCACACAGCCCTTGTGCACTAGCGTTAGTAGAGTGATAAGCTGTTTTTCAGATGCCTCTGACCCCCAAATTCCAAAGACCCCCTTCGAGTATCTACTCTTGTATGGCTTGGTGTTAGTTGCAGACCTGGCCTGATTATAGACGCCCCCGCCCGCCTCCCCCAAGACTTGAACCTCTGACTTTTTTTCCTCCAGGATTTACAACGTATTGCTGTCCACTTAATAGATAATGCACGTTTTTCCAATCGGAAGTGACGGTGGTTGTGGCATTTTTGATCCTTCAACATAAGATGCACTTCATTATTGTATTGTGGGGACACTACTACATACAGTACAGATTATTAGCTAATTATCGCAGCATCTCTATGAGGTTGGTAGTTTTCTCCACTTGCAGCTGAGCCAGGTTTCAAGCCCTCCCCTATGGGAATCCAAAATCAGAGATTATAACCGAGATTGGCTAGACAAGGTTGCGGTGAGATTATATCCTGGAACAATTCCATTGTTTCCTAAGTAGAGCAGAGCGTACACCGGTTGTCAGGAACAGTTGTCTACTGGAAAAGAGTAGTTTTCCTGAAAGCAAACAAAAGCCCAAGTGGTTGAAGAATCGTAGAGCATTCTGGGTTAAGATTGGGGGTTGAATACATGTGTCCAATTTTACTCCCTCCTGAAATCTCCCTAGAGTTATAGTAAAGGGAAATTTTTAAAAGACAAACCCACAAGGATGGAGAAAATGAGAAAGGAAACGAAAACAATAAAATACTAGATACTAGAAAGTAAATGTCTTAGCAGATTTTAGCGTAATTCTAAACCAGCAGCAGGGAATACTGTGGAACAATTCTATATAAACCAGATTCTTCAAAATGCACAGAAACTGGCAGCACTATCCAATTATTCAAGGTATTATTGCATAGTGAAAAGAAGAATTGAGAAAGGTAATTAGGAAGGAAATAGGTTAATAGATGCTGTGAAATTAAGTTAAAGATAGTTGAGAATGAAGATGCTTAGAATATGTAAATGTCAACATACAGCATACTATTTTGATACGAATTTTTTTTGATAACGCTTCCTTGTTTAAGGAAACAAGGTAAACAAGCCTTCCTTGTTTACCTTGTTTAAGGTATCACACTGGCTTTTTATTATATGACATCTGTTGGCCACACATTGGGCCCTGGAACCTTGAAAATAACTAAATGCATATGTAAAGATATCAGTTCTAAGGAAGTACTTCTAAATGTGTTTATTGAATGTGTTCATTCATAGTTCTTGTATCATATCCATGTCTGCCAATCCAACTTTCACAACAGAATCTTCTTTTCAGGGAGATGTCCTTTGCTTCTCAGATGTAATGCACTTTAAGTTTGTTATTCAGCAGTGAAAATGAGTCATACAGAGGTAATGCATATTTTCATATGTTCTTCACCTTCAGGGCTCCGGTTTTTTTTTTTTTTTTTTTTAGTCATACTGCTCCAGAGTGATTTTCTCATTTTTAGCTTGTACTATAAGAGACACAGTAGCATTAGTGCTTAATAATAAGGACTTCAGAGCAGGCTGCCTAAGTTTGAATTCACTTAGTGACTGTGTAATCTTGGGCATGTTACTTAATCTACTGTGCCTCAGTTTCCTCATCTGTAAAATGGAAACAATAATAGTATTTGCCTCATAGTATTATTAGGAAGGTTAAATGAGTTATACATATAAAAACTCATAATAGTACTCGACACACAATAAGTACTTCTTAACTATTAGCTATTGTTAATATTGCTTTTTATTTGGAGGCTGTTTATTGAGTCATGGGTTTTGCAGAACAAACATATAGTTATTCAGTTGTCTGAATAGGCAAGGAAGTAATTTTGAATCCCTTTATTCTTTTGAATTCTAGGTTAAATTAAAAATACCTTTTGGAAATAAATTACTAGATGCTGTTTGTTTGGTACCTAGCAAGAGCTTAACATATGGAGTGATTCTTACACATGGAGCATCAGGAGATATGAATCTTCCTCATTTGATGTCACTGTCATCCCATCTTGCATCTCATGGGTTTTTTTGCCTGAGGTTTACCTGTAAAGGCCTTAATATTGTACATAGAGTTAAAGCATATAAATCAGTCTTGGTAAGAAAATTTCTTTACATTTACTTACAACAGAATTCTGTTTTAAAATTCTTAATAAATTTTGTTAGCAGTCATTTGATTTAATTTAAATATCTTTTAATGACTATTCTTAGAATCTCATCAGTACATGAAGTTTCTATGGAGATGAGTACTCACATCATAAATGGTCCTCCATGATACTGCCAAGGAAGCTATTTATGATTCAGTTTTCTTACTAGAATTATATAACTTTAGAATATAGTTCTGGATATTTTGCCTACTATACTATGAACGTATAACTATAGCATGGTTTTCTGTATGTGTCATTTAGAAACTATAAAGTCCCTGGATAAAGTAAACTGAAATTTCTTTCAAACCAAATTACTTTTAGCTTTCTAAGTTTTTCAGAGCTTTAAATTAGATGTTAGTATTATTATAATATTTTTATTAGTTTGAAGCTTTTACTGGCCTTTTTAAAAAACATAATTTGGTCTTCAAAGATATTTCAATACTTGATTTCTTTTTAGACCAGTGATGTGGGTTTTTTTGCTTATATATTTGTATTGCCCAGCATACAATTTGACAATGAAGGCATGCATCACCAGAAAAGCAAAGAACTAGTTAACTCTTTCCAGAGAGAATCTCTTAAGATTTTGTGGTTGTCTTTGCAAAGATTTTCTTACAGTTCAGTAATGATGAGAAATATTTGTTGATTTTCTAGTGGAATATTTTATAGGAGAAGAATTAATAAGTTTTTGTTGATTTTTTGTTTTAGAGTTACCTCAAGACCTCAGGAGAATACAAACTTGCAGGTGTTTTCCTTGGAGGTAAGTTGCAATAGTTGTGAATACTTATTTTTAAATGCACTACTACTGATAATATAGGAATAGATAATAGAGAATTAAAGTAGATGATGGGAAGCTAATTTAAGATAAGAAATTTTTGTTTGGCTTTGATAAATCACTTCCTTGTATAACATCAAAGTACTTTAGATATTTAAAACGAATTTAAAATTCATACATATGTTTTGTAATTCAAAGATTTCTATTTTTATTTATATATCTGGTTCACCTTCTCTCAAATGATTCCTTCATGAGGATTGTCCTTACAATCATTCAGAAAAATAATTTCTTTTTCTAAAAAAAATTGACTTAGGATTAGTTTTTAGCTCTTCACAGGCTATAGGTGTCCATTTTGGATATTGTGAGTTCTTAATTGCCACCTCTTGGAATTAATTTGTTGATGTAGAAATATGATAAACAGTAAATCAACTCTAATTTGCCACATATCTCCTCTATTTTATGTGTGAATGTTAATATGTTAAACTTAACTTAATTTTGATTTATTTTAGGTCGTTCAATGGGCTCAAGAGCAGCTGCTTCTGTAATGTGTCATATTGAACCAGATGACACTGATGATTTTGTCCGTGGTCTCATTTGTATTTCTTATCCATTACACCATCCAAAGCAGCAGCATAAACTTAGAGATGAAAACCTGTTTCGTATAAAAGAACCTGTATTATTTGTGTCAGGCTCAGCAGATGAAATGTGTGAAAAGGTAAATTACAGCTTGATATTTGTGTGAATGAGAGAGAAAGACAGAAATACCTTGTGAACAATATATTACCTATGGCATTCAGTCTCTTTAAAGAGATACTGATTTGACTAATTAAGGCTAGTTTTGTGCCTTAGTTGCTCTGTTGCTTTGGAAAACCTAGAAGAAGCATAATGACAAAATTCATCTCCCTGGAAAGAGAGTTGGCAAATAGATTAACTTTTACTTGGGAAATAAAGAATTAATATGCATCTTGTGATTTGGGGATTAACTAGACTGTACATTTGATTTATCATTTCAACATTCTAGCAGATTCTTTAATTTTTTAATAAAATTGACTCAATAAAAATGAGTAACTTGTACATATTAGTAAAGATGAGTGTGTTTCTTAGAGCATAAAATTTCCTTGGAAAATAGTTTTAGAATTATTGTGTCCAACTTGCTGATTTTTTATCAATAATAAATTCTAGATCAGTTCTGTAGTAATGCAGTTTCTGAGAGATGGGGACTGCCTGCCACTTTAGTAGACATTTCCTTGCACATTCCATTGCCTCAAAAATTGTTTATGCACTAGGTATTTAATGAATATTGAGTGAATGGATACTATTAAAGATGGGGCAGGAGAGAGTGAGTTTTTATTAGACACAAATACAGCATTAGTATCTATCCTTTTTTTTTCCTTTAGAACTTGCTGGAGAAAGTTGCACAGAAAATGCAAGCTCCTAATAAAATCTGCTGGATTGAGAAGGCAAATCATTCTATGGCAGTGAAAGGACGGTCAACAAATGACATTTTCAAAGAGATAAATACACAAATTTTGTTTTGGATCCAGGAAATCACTGAAATGGACAAGAAATAATTGTCTTTAATCCAGAGACATATTACTTTGAATATGACTACAGTTAATTTGATAGCGCATGGCATAACTCAGCATTTTGAGGTATATTTTCAACTAATTTAATGTCTTTTAATGTTACCCCATTTTTAAAACATGTTTTAAATGTGAAATTAATGTCTTTTACAAAATGTATTTTGAAAGCATAGTTCCGTAAAGATGATGCCCAGATTTTGAAGTTAAGTTTGAAAAAAATTAAACATTTGAATTTTGTTACAGTGGAACTTTTGTCTTATTTGTGTACAAGTGAGAAAGTAATTTTGCAGAAGAGTGTCATCTTTAAAAAAGGAAAACAACATTTATTTTACTATAGTAAATTTAGTCACCAATTTATACCCTCAGTGAGAATCCGTATAATTGCAGAAGCCTAACTGATTTTTCTATTTTATTGTCTCCTTGCCTAAGTAAACGAATTGACACCTCCAGCTCTAAAACTTAGGAGATTTCTAAGAGTAACTATTAAAGTTATAGTCCTTAGTTCAAGGCTGTCTGCAATAGGCCCTGTCATTTTAGCCTTATTTCTCCCATACTCTGAACATTACAGAGTAACATGTTACTCAGGTAACATGGAGTACACAAAGTTTTAGAACTATCCAGAGTCTATTTTAGTCTCTTCTTCCTGAAACTTTCTTCATTAGTGTTTGCCTGTTACCAAAATCTACTCATTCTCTTTCCCTCTTTATTGCTTCCTTTGAATTACCCCAACCAAGTATCTTTCCTAGGAACCCACATTAATATCTTGCTTTTTGTTGTTAATCATACTTTGCCTTCTCAGTAAGTTATTGGCATATTTGGTTTATGCCACTTAAATTACATTCATATTTGTATCCATAAAGCACTTATTAGTTATTCAGTGCCTTATACTTTCATTATTCAATAAATATTCATTGTATTGAACTAATACTACAGAAGAATACAGAACTATATACAGAAGAATTTCTAACCATTACGAGTAATCCTGGTTTTATATTGCTATTTACATACCTATCATTGGGACTTTTTTCTTGGTAAATAAAGAATAAAAACATAGTTCACAATTTCCAGATAGCTCAAAGAATGTGATACTGTTAGATACAGATTTTTTAAAACTTTAATATTTTTTCTGAGTTTTCCTGTAGTGTCTATTACTGTTAATGATAGGATTTCTCAGGTGTTCATTATTATTTATTGCCTATGACTTTTAAAAATAAATTTAGGTTAGGAAATACTGCTCACTTGAGATTGAAATAAGAGGTTTCTAGTGCAAAGGACAGCAAGTGTTTCATTTGTGCTGAAAACTAGATAATTGTACTTTTATTAGTAGGCAAGTACATAAATACATATACTTCACTGGTGAGTACCCATATAGAATTTTATATGTTGTTAAAATTACATAGGTTTAAGAGTGTAGAAAGTGTTTAAGAGCATATGAAGTGTTTATAAGAGTGTGGGAAAGGTTTATAGGAGTGTGGGATTTAAAAGTCTTAAAATATATATAAATAATAAAATGAATATAATGCTACTACTTAGTGGATTTTCACCTATCCACCTATCGCAGAGGTCTCTGGAATGTAACTCTTGAGATAGGTGAGGAATCACTGTAACAAACATAAATTACAAAGCCCTGAAGAGGGATACTCTTTACCTCTGCACACTTAACTGTCAGTATGAGTGTTACACAGAAGTTCCTTTTTAGTTCTTATAAGAGCTATTCAGTGGTATACTAGAGATTAAGTACCATAAAGCTCTGAAAAATCTAAGCACTCAAGTAAAACATGAATCCCCTTTAAGGTTTTACTTAGGTGAATTAGGGAATGCCTGCCATAGGCAACAAAAATTGAATGATTTGCCAGGTACATTATATTTTATAGGGAAAGAAAACCCAGAAGAATAAAATTACCCTGTGTATGTTGGTGGGGAGTCAGAGGAGGGTGTACTTTTATCATGGAAAAACCCAGAGGAATTGCTGAAATTTTTTTAGAAGTAATGAATGCCTACCATGAATTCCAGAAGGCATTCTTTGCAAAGACAAACTCCAAGATCACAGTTAATCAAAATAAAGATCGTAACTACCTAGTCCTGTACACTGGAAGACTGTAAATTCTTACACTTAGAATGTGCCTTTGATTTTATTGTCTGAAATACTAAGGAAAAATAAGAGCCCCATAAATCTTCCTTGTACTCAAACTTACATGACCAAAGAGGCCTGAGGTTAACTCTTGTTTAAAGACTAATATTTCTTTTCTCAACCCATCTTAAGTGAAGATGAAGTATTAATTACATCTTCAAAGGGAAAGTACTCTTAAATCCAAGGTAATGTTAACATTTTCATTAATAGTCTATACTTTATCTACTTTATTTGACTAAACTGAGGGAAGTGAGCAGGAACCCTTTTTCTGACATCAGGAAGCATTACAAGAGCTACTCCTTGGACTCACCAGACACAGTGAAAAGGGAATTTGCCATTAGACCAATGTAAAATCTAACTTTGGTGTTCAGTGCAACAAAAGATTAATGCAGGACATTCCAACAGACCTATCCAGCAAAAAGAAATGTAAAATTAGGTATTTTATATTTAAGGAAAAAAATCCACAGGCTTAGAAGAGACAAGCTGTCATGTCCTATATAGTAATAATGGGACATACTTAAATGCCAAATAATTATTTCATTATCTGAGATTTAAATTAAACTGAGACATCTAGTTTTGTTTTGTCTTTTGTTTCTAAATATGGCAACCCTACATTTATATTTTCCTGATCATAAAGTGTCATAAAATATACCAAACTATTCCTCCAGGTAAATTTATTCTAAATTTGAATCCCAACTATGCTATTGTGTTTCTTTTTGTGAAATGTATAGAGGATTATTTAAAACTTTTTAAGTAAACAAGCTGCCTTGTAGCATCACACATCTCACAAATGAACTTTCATTATTGCTAAAGTTGCTATTTGCTCAGTTAAATACCCATTATGACATGTACCTCACTTTTTTTTTAAAGATTATTTATTTAATTTGAGAGAGAGTGGAAGGGAGAGAGAAAGGGAGAGGAATACCAGTGTGTGGTTGCCTCTCATGCGCCCCCAGCTGGGGACCTGGTCCGCAACCCAGGCATATGTCCTGACTAGGAATAGAACTGGCGATTCTGGTTCTAGTGCGAGAGGTTTCTACTGCAAAGGGCAGGCTTGCTTGGTTCAGAAGCCTGTGCTCAATCCACTGAGCTACATCGGCTAGGGCTGTACCTCACTTTATTTAATTACTGCTGCCCCTGATAAGACACTAAGTAGCACTGGAAATTTTTTTCCAGCAGAGCATTTCATGTGATTTTGAAATGAGGAGGACTTCTGAGTTCTCACATCAATCTATTTTAAATATAAAAATATCAAAGCAAGGGACTTCCGCCAAGATGGAGGCGTAGGTGGAAACACCTTGCATCCTCGCACAACCAAAATCTAAAAGCAACAAAGTTTTAACAATAATAAACGCAACCAAACAACACAGAAAATCAACAATATGGAGTCCGAAAACAATGAAATGCTCAGCTAAACCGGTAAGGGGAGAAGCCAGCAGCGGAGCGGAGCAGGTTGGCCAAAAAGATCCCTGACCAGGAAGCCGAGGGCATGGATCCCAGTTGCCGGATAGCTACGGGCGGACACAGGGAAGAGGCACAGCTGGCTGTCTGCGGTCTGTGGAGCATTTTCGTGCAGATAAACCAGTGAAGAGGTGAGCATTGAGACTGCAGCACAGGGCGGCGGGCTCACACACTTCCGCTCAGATAAACAGGCTTGGCGAATTGGCCAAGCAGAAAGGACCACCATTGCTCCCTCTCTGACCCCGCCCCCACAAACAGCCTCACAAACCAGCGACCTGGGTGGTCCCGCCCTGGTAAATAACTACACTCTGCTCCTCATACGTAACAGGCACAAACAGATAAAAACATGGCTCAAGAACAACTCAGAGCCCCAGAGCCAATAAATCTAAGCAACCAAGAAATAGCCAAACTTTCAGATGCACAGTTCAAAACACTAGTGATCAGGATGCTCACAGAACTGGTTGATTTTAGTCACAAATTAGAGGAACATATGAAGGCTAAACTAATTGAAATGAATGGTAATGCACAGGAAACCAATAGTAATGGAAAGGAAATTGGGACTCAAATCAAGGGAGTGGACCAGAAGGAAGGAACAAATGACCAAACAGAAAAGGATGAAGAAACAAGAATTCAAAAAAATGAGGAGAGGCTTAGGAACCTCCAGGACATCTTTAAATGTTCCAACATCTGAATTATAGGGGTATCAGAAGAAGAAGAGGAACAGTCACGAGTGGAAACCTTATTTGAACAAATAATAAGAGAACTTCCCTGTTCTGGCAAAGGAAATAGACTTCCAGGAAATCCAGGAAGCTCAGAGAGTCCCAAAGAAGTTGGACCCAAGAAGGAACACACCAAGGCACATCATCATTACATTAGCCAAGATTAAAATGAAGGAGAGAATCCCAGAAACAACAAGAGATAAGGGGACAGTCACCTACAAAGGAGTTCCCATCAGACTGTCAGCTGATTTCTCAAAAGAGACCTTACAGGCAAGAAGGGGCTGGAAAGAAGTATTCCAAGTCATGAAATCCAAAGACCTACATCCAAGATTGCTCTATCCAGCAAAGCTTTCATTTAGAATGGAAGGACAGATAAAGTGCTTCTTAGATAAGACCAAATTCAAGGAGTTCATCATCACCAAGCCCTTATTATATGAAATGTTAAAGGGACTTATCTTAAGAAAAAGATAAAAAAGATGAACAGTGAAAGGACAGCAAACTCACAGTTATAAACAACCACACCTAAAATAAAAGCAAATTAAGAGGACAGCTAGATCAGCAGTGAACCATAGAAATGAAGATCACATGGAGGGTTAGCAACAGGGGAGTGAGAGGAGGAGAAGGGGGGAGAAGGTACAGAAAATAAGTAGCATAGACAGTAGATAGAAAATAGATAGGGGGAGGGTAAGAATAGTAGGGGAAATACAGAACCTAAAGAACTTGAGACACGTGTTCATGAACTAAAAGGGGGGAATGGTGGGGGAGGAGTGTGCAGGGTGGAGGGGAATGGGGGGGGAATAGAACAAATGTAATGGCATAATCAAAAAAATTTTAAAAATATCAAAACAATTTTATTGTAAAAAGCTGTAATGAGTGAATTAGAAGATAAAACATTTTTTAATTTATAAGACATTCTAGAGTCCTGCATTTTGCAAAATGATTGGATGCCAATCTTCTTTATTTTAATTTTCCTAGGAGTTATTTTTGAGATTGTGCTCATAAAGATTTATACATAGTTTCAGAAAGAGCTTGCACTTGCACAAAAGGCTATTTCAGGTACCCAAGAGGTAAGAATAATGGTTGATTTCCTTCTTTTTTATTTTTCAAAATCACACAGAATAACATAAAATTGTGAAAATGATATTGGGATTACTACTCTATTATTTTATTGTCTCCCTTGAAATACAATGAAGACAGTTGTCTGAAAACATGAAATTTGGTAAATATTGTATAATTTTATATTGTAGTATATATAAAACTTGTTCAGTCTGAGCTTCTCCCATGGGTGCTCTTTTTAAAAATTTCCTTTTATTACTAGGTTATTGGTCAACTCATCTACTGAAGAAAGTTAAGCATTATATTTTAATATTAAATGAAACAGATTGGTTTTGCTTTATTCAAAATAGAATTTACATCTGAATTCTAAAATTGTTTTCATATGTATTGAGGACTACAGTTGATCAACATCTTAATTCAATCTAATACTGATTTTAAAAATTGTTCCAAGCTGTATTAATTGCTTTTATTATGTTATTGACATTACCCTTCCAGATAGGTAGTATTATTACTGTTTTTACAAATGAGGAAAATAATGCTTAGAGAGGTTAAGTGACTTCCTTCCCTATACCAACCTCTCCAACATGCACAAAAATGGATTAGCAACCAGTTTTTGTAATTCAGTTGAGAAAATATTTATTAATCACTATTGTGAATCAACCACATCCTTAGCTAGGTGATGCAGGACTGACATGAAAGGAGTTAATACAATCATAATTCATCAGCCTAGTCAAGATGTCAGTACTAGGGATTAAATACTGAGCACTACTCTTGTTGCAATCAGTGATTTAATTGATTTCATTAAAATACATTAACAATCATTAGATATACAATGAACCTTGTGTTTGGTGCCAGGATACCAACAATAAGATAGTCCCTGCTCTCAAGGAGCTTATATTCCTGTGGAGGAGGCTTTACATAAAGGGTGATTGTCCTTCAGTATGGTAACACAGTGAAAACAATATTATGAGAATATTTAGAAAATAACTAAGCCAGCACTGATGCAAAAAGGCAGAGAAAGTGACACACACATAGCTTATTTCTTAACCTTGCATAAAGCTTTGATCCAATCTTTTATCTTCTGACTTCAAATCTGGCCCACTTTCCATTACGCTAGGCTCTCTGAGATAACTGTTCCATTGCTCTGCTTTTTAGAAAGTTCTTTCCTATTGAGCCCAATTCTGCTTCCTGGTAACTTAACTTCATCCGCATGCCATCCAGGGCCATGCAAAGGCCTGATTCCTCTTCATGGGTCACACTTCAACTATTTGAACACAACTCCTTTGTCTTCTACCCTATAGATTGATATCAACTACATATCAAATGCTGCAGACACACAGTGAACGGTCATTAGACTGCAAGTTCAGATTTCCAAGCTCTTTCTCCAATTTTTGCACAGGGATTTCTAGGAGTGTATGCATTTTAAAGCTTCCAGGTAATTCTGATGGGGCCCAACACAGTCCAAAATAAAAGAACTTTAGACCTAACTTATACCAGCTCCAGGCACTGGAGTTCTGATTTGTTTGTTAAAGCAGATACCTGAAAGATGCTTTTTTGAAATGACGTATTACAAACTATACTAATAGGGTGTCCGACTCTAGGTCAGAGAGGTATATTTCTATCCAGTTTCTTTTTCAGTAAAATAGTTTTTTATTAAGATTATTCATAAAAGGCCTACCCTGGCCAGTAGGTTGGAATGTGGCTGAGTTGGTTGGAATGTCGTCCTGTAACTTAAACATGGCTGTTTGATTTCAGTCATGGCACATGCCTAGGTTGTGGGTTTGATCCCCAGTCAGTGGGTATGTGGGAGGTAACTGATCAATGTTTCTCTCTCATATTGATGTTTCTCTCTGTTCCTCTGTCTCTTTCTCCCCTTACCTCCTCCTCCCTCCCCCTCCCTTCCTCCTTACTCCTCCCTTCTTCTCTCTCGAATTAGAATAAAATAAGCTTTTAAAGAAACAAAAGAAAATAAAAAGGCCTAAAAATTGATATTAGAAAATGTTAGTCAAGCTTACGTCTACAGATAATGAGATTAAAGATTTAAAAAAATATCTTCTTTGTCCTTTTCTTCATTTTTAAAGCTTGTAGGATGAATATGTGTGTGTAAATATGAATACATATATTCATATACATTGCAATCAGTTTTTAAAAGTTATTTAAAAAGTTGTAGTGATGACCATCTTTTACAATTTCTTATAGGGCTGGTGACATCTACTGCAAGTTAAGTTACAGAAATGCAGGACACGATCATAGAACTGAGCCATTTGGAGAATAATAAAAGCCTTAGTGTGATAGATTTGAAAAAGAGTCCATGTCACCTCCCTTTATTTAAGGGAGTTGGAAAGAAGACCAAACAGTCATAAGACCACAGCATATTCACATACATATCTGGAGTTAAAAGAAACAAACAAAAAGGAAAAAAAAGTTACAGCAGAAAAGAAAGTACCAATGTTTGGGAAAAAGAAAAAGAAAAAGAAGCTCTTATATTGACTCAAGGTAAATCACCATTCATTTGGCTCAGTGGCTAAATATAGTCCCTCATAAATGAATATTTCCCATTTGCTGAGGCTTTAAATTTTATGCCTTATATTCCATTTTAAGGATTTTCAGGCTTCCAAAATGAGTAGTCTTCCTCTTTCTTAACTGCCCCTATTTATATTAAATTATAGTGGCTTACTTTTTGAAGAATTTTTCTGATTTCCTACTCACTGCTGCCCCAATTAAATACTCCTTATGTCACTTTAAGGCTTTGACTCATGTCTCTTCTTATGTCTCTTGACATGTTTCTTCCTTTGCAAGGAAGACTGTTTTCATGTCGTCCTGTAACCCTTCCCTTTCCCTTGGTAGAGTCTTATGTTATTTCTGCATGTCGGAATCAGGGTCCAAGACAGAGTCTGCAGCATGCATGCCCCTGCCTTCAGCCACAGAACTTTGGCTAATAAACACAAAAATTTATAGGTCCATAAAACCCCCAGCTACCCAACTCCCTATTTCACTATTTTTTAATAGTGAAATATAAGTTCATGTTTTAAACTATATCACAGTGACTGGATACCATTGAGGTCAGTCTCTGCTGGAGTGATTTTCTGGATCTTTTAAGAGTGATTCCATTTTATGTTGCAAGGATTGTGTGTGCTCATGAGAGAGAAACTTTAAAAGACTATATGTTAAGAGCAAAAAAGAAAAAGAGAGCAAGATTGAGAGGAAAATTCTAGCAAAGTAATATGTCTGAGTACTGGTGGGTAAATGCTATTCTAAATAACTTGGACTTCCACTGCCTGGCTTTTCATAAAATGCTAATCCTTTTAGGTGCATATTTGTATAAAACATTAGGGATTAAAGAGTACATAGAAATTTCTGCTACATAAGGTAAAGATGTTTAAACTAAGAATTCAAAATTATTTCGAGGCTTCGAACCAAGGAGTACTTTCTACTATTTTGCCTAAAGCCTCAAATGAAAAGAAAGCAGCCCTATGTTCGCTCCAGATCCTGGTACATCATTTCAATCCATGAGGTACTTCCAAAGTCATATTGCTAGATAAGTTTTTTTTTTAAGATTCAGTTCCCAAAGTTATCACAAATACATTTTAGACCTGGGTATTATCATGCTGGTCTCCCAGCTCCAATTGCTCTGTTTTTGCCTTTCTCTAAGCACAGAACAGGTTTAGTCATGTTTAGGGGTGTTCCCTTCACTTTGATCTACACAACCAGGATGGCAGCTTTGCTTGCCCATGGTACTAAGTTTAATAGCAGGTGTTCTTTTCAGCTCAGCAGATGCTAACACAATAAACTGTACCTTTTAGAATGCTCTCCAGCTGTCTCCAGTTCTAGATGTGTGTCTGAGCTCTGAGCAGCAGCAGCCTGGGTGCCTGAGGGAAGGATTGGGCTCTCCAGATGGCTAGTTAGAGGCAGAGGAGGAGACCTCAGAAAGATGGTATCCATGGGTTCACAGGATGTAACCTCCTTCATCACTTCAACATCTCGGTTGTTTACATAGTGATGGCATTTTCCAGCTAATTTACATTAATTTCAATTTCCTTTTTTAAAAAATAATTTTCATCTCCTTTTAAATCTAGATTTTAAAATGACTTTTATTGAGATAAAACTGACATATAACATTAGTTTCAAGTACATGACAAAATGATCCAATATTTGGTTATATTGCAAAATAATCACTACAATAAGTTTAGTAAATATCCATGTAGATTGTTCATATAAAGAAGATAAGTAGAAAAATGCCTTTATGCAAGCCTAAGCATAGCAGTACAAGTAATACCTATTTTTATTATTTACCTATCAAAAATCATAAATTTGTTTTAACTTGTGTATAAATGTAATAGTGTATATATTAAATTTTTATTTTATTTTATTTTATTTATCTTTAGAAGGGAAGGGAAGGAGAGATATATCAATGTATGATTGCTTCTGGTGCATCCCCTGCTGGAAACTGGCCCCTGCTGGGAACTGGCCTGCAACCCAGGCATGTGCCCTAATGGTGAATCGAACTGCAATCTTTTGGTTCACAGGCCCATGCTCAATCCACAGAGCTACACCAGCCAGGGTAAAAAAAAATTTTTTAACCTCATCCATGGGCATGCTCACTAGTTCTAGAGGGAGGAAGAGAGGAGGGGGAGAAACACTGATGTGAGAGAAACATTGATCAGTCACCTCTTTTACATGTGCCAACTGGGGACCAAACCTGCAGCCTAGGCATGTGCCCTGACCAGAATGAAATCCATAACCTTTCAGTCTATGGGATGATGCTCAAACCACCTGAACCACACCAGCCAGGGATAAGACTGTGTATTTTTATAACAAGAACTTGTAAAGAAAAATGAAATTTGTATTAATTTATGCTTTTCACCAGTGTATTCCTGGCAGCTCTGTTATACACTGGGTCCTTGTAAAAGAAAGTGTATTTTTCTCATCAGGACATGTAACCATTAGGGTAGTATTTCTGCACAGGGACTTAGTTAATAAATTATATAGACATGAAAAATATTGTCATAAAATCCAAGATATAGCACTTATAACATTTACAATCATTTGACATGCTATAATTATGTTCCAACTCTACTAAACCTAGGATATTATTTTTACTACATTTTTTACATAAAATTGCAACTCTACCTGTCTAAAATCTGGTCTCTCTAAAACTACCAGGCTAGCACAGATACAATAAATGAAAAATTTAATGTGTAATAAACGTAAATTTATGTATCTTTTTAGACCATAAAGGGTCTTATGAGAATATATTTATGTGCCAGTGTTTCTTTACACTGTTGGTTGGGAAACTATAAACATTAGCTTATTAACCTGTGAATTGATGAACCATTCAAAATAAGCGAGCCAACAAGGCTGAAGTGGATCTAAGATGGCATAGGAATAAGTAGAAGCTACATAACCTCCTCCCAGGACCCCTCTAAAACCACAACTACATTGTAGAGAAATCATCCAGAATAAAGAACTGAACAATAATGGAAAGAAGCCTTATAACCATAGATAGACAGTAGAAATAGCTTGACCACAATGTTAGGGAGTGCAGAGGAGACATGAGAAAGTTGTCTGGGCTCCTGTGGGTGCCAGCTGAAGTGCTGGAGGAATATTTCAGCAGCTGGGGGGTTCTCCCTGAGAAGTGTGGGGTCTAAACCCCAAGCTGACCTCCCCAACCTATAGCACCAGAGCTGGAAAACAACCCAGGTAACATGAAGCTGTGGAAAGCAGCACGGTTTCTCTCTGCCAGGAACAGATGGATGGAATCAGAGAGACTTTTAATGCACCAAAACACACGCAAAAAATTTATCTGCAGCCTCTTATCCTGGGCTCCAGCAAAGGTAGGGCAGAGTGAACTAGAGATGCTTGAAGAGACCGGGGACTGTGGCTTTGGGGAGAGAACCGAAGAAGTAGCCAGGATTCCAGCATTAAGTCATGCCCCATACTGCAGGAGCCATCCTTCTCAGGCAGACCACTCCACTTCAATTGCCATCAGCCTGAGGGGAAGCAACAGCCCCACCCTTAGGAATTACTCTGCTACACTCTGTGGTGCTTAAGCTTGACTGCTGATTACAGAGTGACTAGATTAACAAGTGAAGGAGTCAGTCCTAGACTGTGGATCCCTGGTAGTATTATACAGTCTGCCTGAGGCCAGACTTTTACCATATGACATCACCAGAGGCAGATCCAGAAAGAAAAAACAGCATATCTGCCCAAAAGCATACAATACATGGTGAGCAGTGTGACTCTCAGTCAGTAGGCCAGAGGGAAGGACCCATCAAAGATGGCCAACGGCAATCAAAACCCAAAAACAACCAAAGAGCCAGTATAAATTACATAAAGGGCATCCCAAGAGCATCAAGTTTAGGAGATCAAGAAGACCACATCACTGAATACCACAGGTATCCTACCATAGAAGTTCTCACCTCAAAGACAGGGAGTCAAGCAGATCAATCTAAGAAGCAGAAATAAGAAGTATACCTAAAATGGGGAAACAAAAAACAACCCCCAATTGAAAGAAAGGAGAAAGGAGAAATCCCCAGAAAGAGTACTAAATGAAAGAGAGGCAACCAAACTATCAGACGCTGAGTTCAAAACAATGGTTATAAGGAAGCTAAATAAGCTCAATAAGAACTACAAAGAACTCCAGAGAAGCTACAAAGAACTTACTTCAAATCATCAGCATAAAATAGGACATAGAAACTATCAATAAGAGCCAGGTGGAAATGAAGAATACAATTTCTGAATTGAAGAACACAGAAAAAGGAATTAAAAACAGGTAAGATGAAGCAGAGGATCGAATGAGTGAGCTGAAAGACAAGGTAGAAGAAAATTCTCAGAAGAGCAACAAAATGAAAAAAGACTAAAAAAAATCAAGAGGGTTTAAGGGAGCTGCAGGGCAATGAAACATAATAATATTTATATCATAGGAATACCAGAAGGAGAAAAAGAGCAAGATAAAGAAAACCTGTTTGAAAAACTAATAACAGAAAACATCCCTATTTTGATGAGAGAAAAAGTCACAACAGTCCAGGAAGCTCAGTGTCCCAGTCAAGATGAATCCAAAGAGGCCCACTCCAAGACACATCATAATAAAAATGGCAAAATATAAAGACAATATTAAACGCAGCAAGAGAGAAACAGCTAATAACATACAAGGGAGCCCCAATAAGACTATAAGCTGATTACTGAACAAAAATATTACAAACTAGAAGGGAATGGCAAGAAGTATTCCAAGTAATGAAAAGCAAAGGCCTGCAAACAATATTGGCCTACACTATGCATCAATCCTCTCATTTAAAATGGAAGGTAAAATAAGGAGCTTACAAGACAAAAAAGAAAAAAAGCTAAAAGAACACATCTCCACCAAACCAGCATTGCAATAGATGCTAAAGGGACTGCTTTAAGAAAATTAAGAAAAAGGTGGGGGGTGAGGATTGGGGAACACAAGTACAAATGGAAAAATGGCAATGAATAAGTACCTATCAAAATAACCTTAAATGTAAATGAATTAAATGCTCCAATCAAAAAAGATAAGGTAGCTGAATGGATAAGAAAACGTGACTGCATATATCAGGGATGTCAAACCCATTTTGACTGGGGGCCACATCAGCCTCACCATTGCCTTCAAAGGGCTGAATGTAATTTTAGGACTGTATAAATGTAATTACTCCTTAACAGTTAAGAGAGAACTTGGTGCTGCCACTGGGGAGAAACAAGGTGCTGGGCCAGATACAACAAAATGGAGGGCTGGATTTGGCCTGCAGGCCTTGTGTTTGCCACTTGTGGCATAAATGCTATTTACAAGACACACATCTCTGAATGAAAGATCTATATAGACTGAAAGTGTGAAGTGGGAAAAGTGGGAAAAAAATTATTCCAACAAATGAACATGAAAAAAAAGCTGGAGTAGCAATACTTATATCAGACAAAGTAAACTTCAAAACAAAGCCCATAATAAGAGACAAAAGAGGACACTATATAATACTTAAGGAAACAATCTATCAAGAAGATATAACCCTTGTAAACATGCACCCAATATAGGAATTCCAAAATATATAAGAAAAATCTTGGAGGACTTCAAGAAAGATATGAACAGCACTCATAGTAGGGGATTTTAACACCCTCTTTTCAACAATGGATAGATCTTCCAAGCAAAATTCAACAAGCATATTGTGGCACTGTAAAAAAAAACCCACTCTAGATCAAATGGACTTAATTGATACATACAGAACCTTTTATCTCAAAGAAGCAAAATATACATTCTTTCCAAATGCACATGGATCATTTTCAAAGATAGACTATAAAGTAGGTCACAAAATAAGCTTCAACAAACTCAAGAATATTGAAATCAGCCCTGGCTGCTGTAGCTCAGTGGATTGAGCACGGGCCTGTGAAGCAAAGCATCACGGTTCGATTCCGAGTCAGGGCCCATGCCTGGGTTGCAGGCCAGTTCCCAGTGGGGGACGCATGAGAGGCAACCACACATTGATACTTCTCTCCCTCTTTCCTTCCCTTCCCCTCTCTCTGAAGATTTAAAAAAAAAAAAGAATATTGAAATCACATTAAGTATATTCTCAGATCACAATGGCTTGAAATAAGAAATAAACTTCAAGGAAAAAACTCATTCCAATTCATGCAGACTGAATAACATGCTGCTAAATAATGAATAGGTTAACAATGAGATTAAAGAAGGAAATCAAAATGTTTCTGGAAACAAATGAAAATGAACACACAACAGCCCCAAACCTATGGGACACAGGAAAGGCAGCCCTGAGGAGAAAATTCATAGCAATACAGGCCAACCTAAAAAAGATAGAAACACTTTAAATAAACAACCTAAACCTACATCTAGAAGAACTAGAGCAGAAATGTCAAACTCATTTTCACTGGGCCTCACATTTGCCTTCAAAGGGCTGAATCTAATAGGACTGTATAAATGTTAACTACTTCTTAATAGTTAAGCTAGAGCTCAGTGCTTCCCCCAATAGAAACAAGGTGCCAGGCCAGATAAAACAAGATGGAGGGCTGGATTTGTGTTTGACAACTGTGAACTAGAGAACAACAGCAAACAAAACCCAGAGCAAGGAGAAAGAAAGAAATAATCAAGATCAGAGCAGAATTAAATGACATAGAGATTGAAAGAACAATTCTAAAGATCAACAGATCCAGAAGATGATTCTCTAAAAAGATAAACAAGCCCTGGCTGGTGTGGCTCAGTGCATTAAGTGCTGGCTTGTGAACCAAAGGGTCGCTGGTTCAATTCCCAATTGGGGCAGATGCCTGGGTTGCAGTCTGGGTTCACAGTAGGGGGCATGTGAGAGGCAATCATACATTGATATTTCTCTTCCTCTCTCCCTCTCCCTCCCTTTCCCTCTCTCTAAGAAGAAATAAAAATTTTTTAAAAAGGAAAAGATAAAATTGATGACACAACAAAGAAAGAAAGTTATAGGCCAATATTGTTGATGAACATAGACACTAAAATCCTCAACAAAATATCGGCAAACCAGATCCAGCAATACATTAAAAGGATTGTATACCATGATAAATGGAATTCATCCCAGGGATACAAGAATGGTATAATATTCACAAAGCAATAAATTTAATATACCACATAAAATGAAAGACAAAAATCACATGACCATATCAATAGATGTAAGGAAAGCATTTGATAAAATCCAGGACCATTTATGTATGATAAAAAACACTCAGCAAAATTAGAGAGAACATTCTTCAACATAATAAAGCCCATATAGGAGGAACCTGCAGCCATCATTACACTCAATGTGCAAAAACTAAAATCTTTCCCCAAAGAGTAGGAACAAGACAAGGATGTCCACTTTTATGACTTTTATTTAACATAGCATTGGAAGTTCTAATCACAGTGATCAGACAAGAAAAACAAAAAGCATCCAAATTGGAAAGGAGGAAGTAAAACTGTCATTATTTGCCAACAACATGATAGTGTACATAGAATACCCCAAATAATTTTAGGACTGTATAAATATAACTACTCCTCGACTGTCAAGGAGTTGAAATTATATTCGGCCCTCTGAAGGCAACCACAAGGCTGATGTGGCCCCTGGTGAAAATGAGTTTGACATCCTTGCTCTAGGGCAAGGGAAATAAAGAAAAGAATAAAGAACTAGGACTACATCAAACTAAAAAGCTTCTGCAAGGCTAAAGAAAACATCATCAAAATGAAAAAGGACCCAATCGTATGGGAAAACACATTAGTCAATGATACCTCAGACAAGTGTTTGATCTCCAAAATATATATAGAACTCATACACCAGGAAGAAAAACAATCCAATTAAAAGATGGACAAAGGACCTGAACAGACACTTCTACACAGAGAGCATGCAGAGGTCCCATAGACATATGAAAGGATGCCCATCATCACTAGCCATCAGAGAAATGCAAATTAAAACCACAGTGAGATACCGACTCACACCATTCAGAATGGCCATCATTAACAAACCAATAAACAACATGTGCTGGTGAGGATGTGGAGAAAAGGAAACCCTAGTACACTGTTGGTGGGAATGCAGACTGGTGCAGCCACTGTGGAAAACATTATGGAATTTCCTCAGAAAACAAAATATGGGACCGCTTTTTGATCCAGTGACTTCACTGGTGGGATTATACCCTAAAAATCCTGAAACACTAATCCAAAAGAACCAATGCACTCTATGTTCATAGCAGCATTATTTACAATAATCGAGTGCTGGCAACAGCCTAAATGCACATCAGTGAATGAATGGATCAAAAATCCATGGTATATTTACACAATGGGTTACTATGCAGCAGAAAGAAAGAAGGAACTTCTATCTTTTCCAACATTGTGGATGGAACTGGAGAATATTATGCTAAGTGAAATAAGCCAGGTGGTGAAAGACAAATACCATATAATCTCACCTATAACAGTGACCAAATGAACAAAAAAATGAACAAAATAAACAAATGAGCAAAATAGAACTAGAAGCATGGGAAAAGGAGCAAATTCTCTGAGACCAATGGTGGAGTTGATAAGGGAGGAATGAAGGGGAAGGAACTAGCTGAAGAACAAGTATAAATGACCCATGGATATGGATAACAGGGTGGGAGTTGACTGTGAGTGGAGGGCTGGGCAGGGAAGAATAGTGGAAGAAAACTGGGACAATGGTAATAAAGCAAGAAGAATTTTTTTAAAAAATCATCCCATTGACTTTTCCCCCATTCTTGAGAGTCCCTATTTTATGACATGTGGAAGGAAAGGAAGAATGAATACCTGGGCCATTGCAGTGGCGTTGTGGGGGAAAGAAACCTGTAGGATCTGGCATGAGTACCTACCTGATGGTCTGTCTGGTAGATTCTCCGTTGATGAAGGCCTTTGAGAAAAAGAGCACAGCTCTGTGCTGACTCCTTGTACCTGTACCAGCTCCTGAATTTCAGGAATTTTGTGACCTGGTTATTAAGCAAAAGTCATTATTGAAATTTAAGTTATATAAATTTATAATTAAATAGAGTATATAAAAGGTAAAACTACAAGTATTTGAAAAAAACAAAGTAATAAATACAACTCATCATGAATTATTTTAGTACAATACATTCGAACATTAGCTATGCTCTTGAGGCCATTGATATTCCTTGTTTCCTGGATGATAAAAATATCCATGATGGTGAACTGCTGCACATCATTTCTCAGTGACATTTTACTGGTAGTTTGAAATCACCAAGGTGGGAGTGTTTATACCATGGTAATAGTCAAACCTTACAAATCATTGCTGTTTCCCCTTAGCCAAAACTAGTTGACAAATATTTACCAGTCACAGTGGTCTACTCCTCTGTCTTCTTATTGTCTCTGAAACCAAATTCAGAATCAGTCTCCCAGCCCTATAAGAAAAGCTAGGGCCTCCTTGGTCACTCATAAATATTGGAGTTTTGATATCAAGTATTGTTAGATGTCAGTAGCTTTCCATAGAGGTAGGTGAGACCCACAGGTCTTCTTTCCTCCCCTATAGCCTTCCCACAATCCTAACCAGTGTACACGACAGGAAAGGACAATGTGTAAGGACTGACTTGGCCACTTTTTATTAGCAAGTTCTAGCAAGGTCAGTGCAGTCCCTGTTCTCTGGAAGCTCGCCTTTTTGTTCAGGGCTGACAATTCTCCTTCTAGGCGTGAAACGCTCTAAGTCAGAATCTGTAAGCAAGGGCAGCACTCTGAAGAGCTGTGGATATCTGTTATGCTAGTTTACAAACCAGTCACTTCACTCACACTGTGGTCAAAAACAACTTCCCAATCTACTGTATACTAACACTTGTTTTGTAAAATAAAACAAAAAGAATTTCTAGGAGAACAATGAAAATACATACAAAGGACATTTGGCAATGTCTGGTTTTTGACTTTTATGACTTGAGGATGGGTGGGGAGATATTACTGTCATTTAGTGGATGTGGACCAGAAACATTGCCAAACATTGTAGCACAGGGCAGCCCCATTCCCCACCATCAAAAGAATTATCTGGTGGAATTCTGTCAAATATGTCCAACCATTTGTCAGTAGGGCCAACGTTGAGAAGCCCAGTTCTGGTTCTTTTGTTTCTCCCTGAGAGTGTATGTCCACTGTTTTATTTTTTTTTAAGATTTTATTTTTAGAGAAAGAGGAAGATAGGGAGAAAGACAGAGAAAACATGGCTATGAGGAAGAAACATCAATCGGCTGCCTCTTGGATGTGCCCCAACCTGAGACCAAACCTGTAACCCAGGCATATGCCCTGACTGAGAATTGAACCCGTGATCCTTTGCTTTGTTGGATGACACCCAATCAATGGAGCCAAACTGACCAGGGCTACATGCCCACTATGAATGCGTGTACGAAAGGTAACCAATTGATGTTTCTCTTTCATGTCAATTTTCCCCTCTTTTCTCCTTTTCTTCCCCTCTCTCTAAAATCAATCATGAATAAAAACATAAAAATATATAACAAATATCACAATTAATTATGAAATGTTAATAGCTTCTCCTTTGAAATAGGGAAAAAAAGCTTATCACTATTTCTTTTCCACATTATACTGGAGATTTTAGCCAATGTGGTAAAAAAAAAAAGCAGAGTAATAAAACATGGACATTTAGAATGGTAGAAATAAAAGTACACTATTCATGGATAACATGATTGTTTATATAGGCCAGGGTCAGCAAACTATTTTTTGTAAAGGGCCAGGTAATAACTGTTTTAGGCCTTCTAAGCTATTTCCAGACCATATTCTTTGTATTTTTGTTTCATTTAGGATTTTTTACAATAATTTATAAAAATACAAGAACCAATATTAGCTTGCAGACCTTTTAAAAATTGGCTGTGGGTTGGATTTGCTGACCCTTGGAATTGTTGGTAGTTTACAATAGAATTATTGAAATATGTAAGTTTAGCAAGACTCCCAAATTTCACTACAGACAGCTCAAGTGTATTTAAAAGTTCTAACCACACATGG
Organism: Artibeus jamaicensis; assembly: GCF_021234435.1. Lineage (NCBI taxonomy): Eukaryota > Metazoa > Chordata > Mammalia > Chiroptera > Phyllostomidae > Artibeus > Artibeus jamaicensis. Next base: position 7,578,149 of record NW_026521887.1, read on the forward strand.
AAAATAAAATTTAAAAAGATTATTAACAATACCTATATCAAATACTGAGAAAAAAATCTTACAAAATATATGCAAGAATACTACACAAATTTATACCAGCATTTAGGCAAATTAAAGATAACCTAAGTAAATGAAGAAACATTTCAAATTTGTGCATTGCAAGCCATTTTAAAGATGTCATTTTTCTCCAAATTGATCAACAGATTATGTATAGTCATATGTAATATTTACCGTGGAACTTGGTAAGTTGATTCTAAAATTATATAAAAATGAGATGTCTGATAAAAGTAAAGCCACCCTTGAAGAAGAACATGGTAGGAAGATTTGCATTACAAGAAATCAAGAGATATTTTAAAGATGTAATAATTGATACAGCAGTTAGTATTAGTTGCTAACACTTATACATATTGGTGTTTATTAATATACATGCACACACACAGGTATTTCTTAAAGTAAACTTTAAAGCCAAATGTTAAACAATCAGTATAAATATATATAAATTGAAATACCAAATGAAGATTCTAGACATAAATCCAAAGTTTTAGTTGCCTTTATTTTCTCATTTGTAAATATTGCCTATTAAGAATATGAGTCACTAAGGTATTTGGTGATCAATGTTTCTAAATGCTTTTTAGTTCCTCTGGATGGAGATTAAAATTTCTTTTATCTTTTAAGATAAATAATAATGTATCATGAACCAAGAACAAAATCTTGGTAAATGGTAAAAGTCTACCTCCACCAAAAAAAAAAAAATCTTGCCTAAGCCAGAACCCTTCATTTTCTTCTCTTAAGCAAAAAGGAAAATAAACGTGTTTTTCATAAGACCCTCCCTTAGGATATTGAACTTAAAAGATTAGTCCACCCCCAACCCCAAAGGAGAAGAAAAGGCAGGTTGTATTTTACTTGTAGATAATGTGTACAGCAAGCACAGGATGTTCACCTATTGACTCTAGATTATTTTACGCAATTCTACTTGCTGTTTCTTCTCTGTTCAGCGAGTAAGGGTGGGGAAGATGAGTCAATCTAAAAAACTGGTCAGTATAAAGCTCAGCAATCACATCAGTTGGTACTGACATAAGGACAGACATATAAGTCAATAGAACAAAGTCCAAAAATAGACTCATGCATATGTGGTCAATACTTTTTTAAGTATATTTTATTGACTATGCCATTACAGTTGTCCCATTTCCCCCCTTTGTTCCCCTCCACCCTGAACACCCACTCTGCCCATTCCCCCCTTTAGTTCATGTCCCTGTGTAACAAGTTCTTTGGCTTCTACATTTCCCATACTATTCTTGCCCTCCCCCTGTCCATTTTCTACCTACTGTCTATGCTACTTATTTTCTGTACCTTCTCCCCCCTTCTCCTCCTCCCACTCCCCTGTTGCTAACCCTCCATGTGATCTCTATTTCTATGGTTTCAATCCTGATCTAGCTGTCTGCTTAGTTTGCTTTTGTTTTAGGTGTGGTTGTTAATAACTGAGTTTGCTGTCATTTCACTGTTCATATTTTTTATCTTTTTCTTAGATAAGTTCCTTTAACATTTCATATAATAAGGGCTTGGTGATGATGAACTCCTTGAACTTGACCTTATCTAAGAAGCACTTTATCTGTCCTGCCATTCTAAATGAAAACTTTGCTGAATAGAGCAATCTTGGATGTAAGTCTTTGGATTTCATGACTTGGAATACTTCTTTCCAGCCCCTTCTTGCCTGTAAGGTCTCTTTTGAGAAATCAGCTGACAGTCTGATGGGAACTCCTTTGTAGGTGACTGTCCCCTTATTTCTCGCTGCTTCTAGAATTCTCTCCTTCATTTTAATCTTGGCTAATGTAATTATGATGTGGCTTGATATGTTCTCCTTGGGTCCAACTTCTTTGGGACTCTCTGAGCTTCCTGGACTTCCTGGAAGTCTATTTCCTTTGCCAGATTGGGGAAGTTCTCCTCTATTATTTGGTCAAATAAGTTTTCCACTTGTTTTGTTCCTCTTCCCCTTCTGGTACCCCTATAATTCAGATGTTGTAATGTTTAAAGATGTCCTGGAGGTTCCTAAGCCTCTCTTCATCTTTTTTAATTCTTATTTCTTCATTCTTTTTTAGTTGGATGTTTCTTTCTTCCTTCTGCACCACTCCATTGATTTGAGTCCCAGTTTCCTTTTCATCACTATTGGTTCCCTGTGCATTTTCCTTCATTCCACTTAGTGTAGCCTTCATTTGTTCCTCTAATTTGTGACTAAAATCAACCAGTTCTGTGAGCATCCTGATCACCAGTGTTTTGAACTGTGCATCCGATAGGTTGGCTATCTCTTCGTCGCTTAGAAGTATTGGCTCTGAGGCTTTGAGTTGTTCTTCTGCTTGAGCCATAATGTTTTGGTCTGTTTGAGCCTGTTATGTATAAGGGGCAAAAGCTTAGGTGTTCACTGGGGTGAGTCTATCCAGTTGCTGGGTTGTGACTGGGGACAGGGTCAGAGAGGGTGCTATGGCATTTATTCTGCTTTCTCTAGGATTTCAGTCCCCTCTGCCACTTCCCACAAGCAAATTGGGCCCTTCTAGTACTGGTTACCCGGGTGGGTGGGCTTGTGTACATTCTAAGACCCTGTGGGTCTCTCCAACAAACTCTCCTGTGAGGCTGGGAGCCTCTCCCAGCACCTCAATCCCCGAAAGTTGTTTCAATTGATATTTTTAGGCTTTATTTCCCGGTGCTGGGGCCCTGCATTGGGCGGTCTGTCTCACTGACAGACATGGTTTTTCCACCTGGTTTATCTGTGTGTGACCGCAGATAAATGTATGACCACAGTCAGCCAGCCACCTTGTGCCCTCACTGGGTCTGCCTGTTGTCACCCCATGCCTGGGATCTGCCAACCACTGCCTGCACACCTGGGTTGGTCCGGCAGCCACCACTTCTTCCTGTGGAGACCCCTCTCCACTGGCCACTGACTGACTCTGTCCCTCTTACTGGCCTGGATTAATTGTTCATTGTTGTTGGACTTCTGTACAGTTCAATTTTCTGTTTTGGTTGTGTTTTTGTTTCTACATGTTTGTTGTCCTTAAATTTGGTTGTGCGAGGAGGTACAGTATTTCCATCTACACCTCCATCTTGGCCAGAAGTCTGTGGTCAGTAATTTTTGACAAAAGTGCCAAGGTAAATCAATGGGGGCAAGTATAGTCTTTTAAACCATTGGTGAAAAATAAACTGATTACCATATGGAAAACAAATAGCCTTGCATTGTCCCACCTACCATATGCAAAATTTAAATTGAAATTATTGATAGACCTAAATAAAAGAATTAAACTTATAAAACTACAAAACTTATATAAAAAACATAGGATAAAACTTCGTTGCTTTGGGTTAGATGAAGACATCTTAGATAAGTTTGAAAAACACAACCAATAAATGAAAAAAATGTTGGATTGGACCTTATCGAAATTAAACTTTTGCTCTATAAAATACAATATTAAGAAACACACAGATGAAAAATTTGCAAAGTATGTAGCTTGATAAAATGTTTTTTATTCAAAATATGGAAAGGTCTTTTTCAACTCAATAAGAAGACAGACAACACAACTGAAAAATGGTAAAAAAAAGACTGAACAGAACTTTACCAAAGATAATAGACATATATCTAATGAACTTGTTATTTATTAGGGAAATGCCAAGTAAAACCATGAGAAACCATTACCAACCAGAATAACCAAAGGTGAAAATAAGTGTTGATGAGGAGATGCAAAACCTGCAACTCTTACACATTGCTAGTGGGAATTTAAAATGGTGCTAGCATTTTGGAAACCAGTTTAATAGTCTTTAAAAATGTTAAAAAGATAATCAGCAATTTTATTCCTAGGTATCTACCCAAGATCTATTAAAACATATGCCCAAACAAAAAAACTTGTAAATAAATGTTCATAGCATCATTACTCATAATAACCTCAAATATGAACAATCCAAATATCCAGCTGAATGGATAAATACATCGTGAAACATTACATGATGGAATGTTACTTGGAAATAAAAAGGAATAAATATCTGATACACACAACATAGGTGAAATTCAAGGATATTACACTAAGTGAAAGAACACAAAAGACAAAAGATTACATATTATATGCATCCATTTATATAAAATTTCTAGAAAATTCAAACTTGTAGAGATAGAAAGCAGCTTTCTGGCTGTGTAGGGCTAAAGACGGAAGTGGCTATTGACTACAAATGAAGATTAGGGAACTTTTCCATGTGATCAAAATGTTCTGAAATTCAATGGTTTATTGTGCTACATACAATCAACTGTACACTTGAAATGGGTGAATTTTATGGTGTATAAATTATACATCAATAAAGTAAAATAAAGCTCTTTTTAAAAAATCTCGTGGGAGACCCAAGATGGTGACAGAGTTAAGTGGAAGTTACACTCACCTCCTCCAAGGACCAAACTGGATTACAACTAAATTATAAAACAATCCACCTGAATAATCAACTGAAGACTAACTGAAGAGAAGACTTATAACCCAGGATTCATAGAAGAAGCCACATCATGATTGGTAAGAAGGGTGAAGACACAAAAAGGGGCTGGCCCTATTCCCATGGGCACTGGCTGAGATTCCAGAGAATATCTCAGCTGCAGGGATCACCCTGAGAAGCTGGGGTCCCAACCCCAAGGTGGGATCCCCAGCTTGGTGCACCAGAGGCAGGAAGAGGTGCCCATATAATATCTGGCTGTGAAAATTAGCAGGGAATTAGTCTGTTAGGAAGAGGCAGGAGTCTGCTAGAGACACAGGCTCCCTCTTAAAGAGCCAACACACAAAATCTGATTTGCAGTCACACATCCTGGGCTCTGGCAGAGGGAGGTTGGAACAGAGTCATGTGTGGAGAGATGGGTTTGTGGCTCTTGGGGGAGAGCTGAAGGGACAGCCTCCATGATTCCTGAGCTGAGTTCTCTCACACAGTAGATGCCATCTTTCTAGAGCGGAGCACTATTCTCCATACAGCATTAATATGGGGAAAAGCAGTAGCTCCTCTCTGTGGACTTCCTGCTGCCTGGGTTGGAGAGTAGAAGTCTGGGGAGATGTAGGGGGTGCCAGTGACTGAGATGTGTGGCTTTTGGATGGAGACCATTCCTCCCACTTTTCTATGAATCTGACTAGTCACTTTCCTGTGAATCTGTAGTCACTTTCCCATGAATCTGACTAGTCACTTTCCCTCACGTGAGATCCACTAGTCCCACTTTCTGGGCTCCTATGTTCACCCTCCCAATTATTCTTGCCTCCACCCTGCTAAACACTGGACAGAATGTAGGACAGACTAAGTTGTGTGGCTCAGGGACAATGACTGCTCCCCACCACTTCTCCCAAACCTGACTGAAGAGAGATCCACTAGCCCCATCTTCCCAATTCCTAGCGGACCCACCCTACTGAGATTGGGCTCTGGGAAGAGTCTGGGACAGACTGAGTTCTGAGACTCCATGATGGGGGACATTTTCCCACTGCACACCTAACTGGTGCAGAGCCCTCCCTTTACACAGCCAAATTTTGTTCTCTTTGGGCTTGATAAATCCTGCTGGCTTCACCCTGACAACTCCCTGAGACTGTGCCCCACACTAAGGTGTGCAGCACCCAGGAGGGTGGCAGATAGACTTGGTATGTCAAGGGACATTTGCTACATAGACTCTGACCTAGCACAGGAACTGAGATTGAACCTGTATTAATCTTGTGAATACCATTCATCCCTACCCGGTGATCACTGAGAAACTACCTCATGCAACTCAAGCACCTGAGGCTCTTTAAGTGACCGAGTCCAACAGGCAGCTGGCAGATGGAGGCAAGTGGACGTAGATCTCAAGGTGCATTGGGACTTTGGTTGATAGTACCTTGGGCCTGATACAGATAAAAGCCAGACTTGGTGCACAGCTTGGTCCTTTTGGCACAAACCCAGTCCCAGCAGAGGTAGCCACAAACTGTGAATAGGTCTGTAGCTCTAAACAGGTTACCCAGGACCAGTCAAGTCAAAGTCAGTGTCTGACATTGGTCAGCAACAGAGTCCCTCCCAAGAGGCCCCAGAACCAACATACCCAAGACTACCTTCAGACAACATCAAAGAAGGATTGCATTACTTCACAGTTGGCATTTCCAAAGGGATATCTCAGAAGATACCAGACCCTTATGAGGTAAATTTTACTTCACATGGTCAGGACCTGTACAGCAGGTTGTATACAGTGGTTGAGGATGACCCTTATGATAATCCCACTGCAAGGTTGACCCTATGCATAAACAGACCAGTAGAAATCAAGACTCAATTATACCAGGAGGGCCAGAATACCTACACAAGGGACATTCCTAGAACACACAGGACAGATAATCAAGGAAACTGTGCCACTGGGTCTCACAGGACATCTACTACATAAGGTCACTGTACCAGGAGTGGGAGTCATAGCAGATCAACCTAATACATAGAAACAAACACAGGGAAACACCCAAAATAAGGACAAAAACATGCCCCAAATGAAAAAACAGAAGTCTCCAGAAAGACAAGTGAAATGGAGGAAGCAATTTACCAGGTATAGAGTTCAAAACTATGGTTATAAGGATACTCAAGTAACTTAGAACTACAACAGCATGAAAAAGGACATAGAAAACATAAAAAGGAACTAGCCAGAAATGAAGAATGTCATATCTGAGATGAAGAATGCATTGGAAGGAATAAACAGTAGGTTGGCTGAAACAGAGGACTGAATCAGTGATTTGGAAGACAAGGTAGAAAACACGCAATCAGAGCAGCAAAAATAAAAAATGGAAAAAAATGAAGATGGTTTAAGGGACTTTAGGGACAACATGAAATGCAACATCCATATCACAGGGGTACCAAAAAAAAGAGAGAAAACAAGGGCTTGAGATCCCATTTGAAGAAAGAAAGACCAAAAAATTCATTAACCTGGTGGAAGAAAAAGACACACAAGTCCAGAAAGTGCAGATGTCTCAAACGAGATAGTAACACCAAAAATGTTTCAGGCCAGAAAGGAGTGGCATGAAATATTCAGAGTAATAAAAAGCAAAGACATCCAACCAAGACTACTTTACCAGAAAAGCTATGATATAAAATTGAATAATAAATAAAGACCCTCAGAGACAACAAAAAGCTAAAGGAGTTTGTTAACACCAAATAAGTCCTGCAAAAAATGTTAAAGAGCTTGATTTAAGAAGAAGAGAAAGGAAAAAATGGAGGAAAACAATCTAACAATAAAATGGCACTACATCTGTATCTATCAATAATCACCTTAAATGTAAATGGCTTAAATGCTCTAACCAAAAGATAGGGTAGCTGAATGGATAGGAAAACAAGACCCATATATACTCTGCTTCCAAGAGACCCATCTCATCTCAGATCAAAGGATACACATATACTAAAAGGGACTAATAGCTTCGCCTGAAAAAGCTATTTCATGCAAATAGAAAAGAAAAAATCTTGGATAGCAGTACTTGTATCTGACAATACAGATTTTAAAATCAAGGCCGTAGTAAGAGACAAAGAAGAACACTACAAAATGATAAAGGGATGTGAAGCAAATCTTGATAGACATAAAGGGAGAGATTGACAGAAATACAGTCATAGTCAGGGATCTTAACACACCACTGACTTCAATGGACAGATCTTCCAGGCAGACCATCAACAAGAAGACAGTGACCTTAAATAACACACTAAATCAAATGAATTTAATTGATATCTGAGGAGAATTTCAACTCAAAGCAGCAGAATATATGTACTTTTCAAGTGTACATGGAATTTGTTCTAGGATAGACAGATGTTAGGACATAAAACAATTCCCAATAAATTTAAGATCAAGCATCTTCTCTGACCACAATGCTATGAAACTAGAAATCAATCACAAGAACACTGGAAAACATGCAAAGATATTGAAGCTAAATAATAGGAAGTTAAACAATGAATGGGTCAACAAAGAGATCAAGGGAGAAATCAAAAGATAACTTGAAACAAATGAAAATGAGGACAGAACAATCCAATATCTGAGGGCCATGGGAAAAGCAATCCTGAGAGGGAAATTCATAGCATTCCAGGCCTACATCAAGAAACAGGAAACATCTCAAATGAACAATCTAGCTTCACAGTTAAAGGAACTTTAAAGAAAACTACAAAGTCCAAAGTGAGTAAAAGAAAGCAATAATAAAGATCAGAGCAGAAATTAACAAAATAAGAGTCTAAAATATCAGTACAAAAGATTAATAAACCCAAGAGCTGGTTCTTTGAAAACATAAACAAGATGACATATCATTTAACCAGACACATCAAGAAAAAGAGAGGACACAAATAAAATTATAAATGAACGAGAAAAAGTAACAACTGACATCAAAGAAATACAAAGGATTGTAAGAAAATATTACAAGCTATATGAAAACAAATTTGACAATCTGGATGAAATGCATAAATTCATAGAAACATACAATCTTTCAGAACTGAATCAGGAAGAATCAGAAAATCTGAAAAGATAGATAACAAACTAATGAAGTTGGAGCACTAATTTAAAAATTCCCCTAGGGGGAGGGGGAAAATACAGACAACTGTAATTGAACACCAATGTAATTTAAAAAATAAATTAAAAAAAAAAAAACTCCCCCAAAACAGGTGTCCTGGACCAGACAGCTTCACAGGTGAATTTTACCAAAACATTCAAAGAGGAACTAGCACCTAACCTTTTCAAACTACTACAAAAAGTTCAGGAGAAGGAAAGCCACCCCAAGCTTATCTTATGAGGCCACAATTATCCTAATTCCAAAACCAGATAAAGACACATCAAAGAAGATAAATTATAGGCCAATATTCCTGATGAACATAGATGCTAAAATTTTCCAACAGAATATTAGCAAACTAGATCCAGCAATATTCAAAAGATTATACACCATGATCAAGGAGGATTTATTGCAGAGATGCAAGGTTGGTACATTTGCAAATCAATAAACATGATACATCAAATAAACTAAATGGAGGATAAAAGCTACATGATCTTATCAATAGATGCAGAAAAAGATTAGAGAAAATCCAACACTCATTTAGATTAAAAATTCCCACAAAGTGGAAGTAGAAGAAACATACCTAAACGTAATAAAGTCCACATATGATAAAGCCACAGCCAACATCATACTTAATAGGCAAAAACTACAAGTATTTCCCTTAAAATTGGAAACAAGACAGAGATGTCTGCTTTCACCACTCTTATTCAAGATATTATTGGAAGTCCTAACCATAACAATCAGGCAAGAAGAAGAAATAAAAGGCATCCAAACTGGAAAGGAAGAAGTAAAACTGTCATTATTTGCAAATAACATGATACTGTGTGCAGTTAGGGGCATGTATGAGATCATGGCCACTTAATTTAGAGGTTTGGATTCGCAGACAATAAAAACCCCAAGTCGAAGGTGAATAAAGTACTTTATTAAGCGAGAACAAAGAGAAAAGCAAGAATCAAGCGCATACACCACCAGATGGGAAATCATCAACATCCAAACATAGACCCTGGGGAATCCCAGGGACAGCATTCAAGGTCCGAATGAGAAAACTTCTGATTGAAGTGGCCTTCCCTCAGGTGAGATTCCAAAGTCTCACTTTGGAGGCTATGGTTAAATGTGTTTTAGACAAAAGTGGTTACTCACCAAGGGCTTTGTATGACTTGACTAACCAACCAGTCCCTCTGGGAGAAGGGCCAATTCTCCCTGAAGCAACAGTTAAAGATCAAAGGTACGAATCTCCTGGGGAGAAGGGCCAGTTCTCCATGGGAGACAGCACTGTATTTCACTCTTCCAATGAAGGTCACAGCTCAGGCATAAACAGGGAGGGTTCTCAAGGTACCTTTAACTGGTCACAGTGTATACAGAAAACCCTAAAGAATCCATGAAAAAACTAATAGAACTTATAAATAAATTCAGCAAAATAATGGGATACAAGATAAGTATCTAGAAATCAGCTGCATTTTATGTCAGTAATGAATTATCAGAAACGAACACTAAGAAAACAATTGCATTTACAACTGCTTCAAAAAGAATAAAATACTTAGGAGTAAATTTAACCAAGAATGTAAGTGACCTGTATTCAGAAAATTATGAGACACTAGAGAAATTGAAGAAGCTACAAGTAAGTGGAAGCACATACCGTGTTCTTGGATAGAATTAACATTATTAAAATGTCCATACTATCCAAAGCAATCTATAACTTCAGTGTAACTCCTATAAAGATTTCAATGATGTATTCCAAAGAACTAGAATGAGTATTTCATAAATTTGTATCAAACCACAAGAGGCCCCACATAGCTACAGCTCATGGATAGAGAACAGTCAGAGGTGTCAGAAGGGAGGAGGGGTGGGTGGCTGGATGAAAAAAGTAAAGGGATTAAGCAAAAACAAAAACAAAAACAAACAAAAAACAAAACCAAAAACCCAAACCAACAAACCAAAAACTCAGACAACAGCATGGTGATTATCAGAGGGAAAGTGGGGTGGATGGAGGTAGAAGAGGGTAGGGAGACATAAATGGTGCTGCAAAGAGACTTGACTTGGGGCAATGAACACACAATACAGTATCCAGTGAATGTATTAAGAATTTTATACCTGAAACCTATATATTCACCAATGTCACACAAATAAACTCAATTAAAAATCTCATGTAAATTTGCTTTCAAATCTCCTCTCAAGCCCATTATGTAGAGAAATTTGTTAAGAACACTATAGCATTGGGACCTACTCTCTTAATCTTAGACTTACAAGTGGTTATCTTTCGTATTTCCAAAATAAAGTGGTATGATGATCCTATGTTTATTTTCTTATTTTCTAAATGGATACTCTTAGAAAAATCAGACTGACTGCAAACTGTAACTAACTAAATATATAAAAACAGATGAGTTGTACACTATACATGTGAAGTTTATTGTATGGCAACTGTAGCTCAATAATGCTGTTCAAGTAAACAGACAAAAGCACTAGGAATCCCTACCTACATAAAAATTTTCTACTTATGGCTAGTCTTATTTCACCTAAATCTCCACCCATTTCTCTGTTTCTGTATTAATTAGAAGTAATACATCTCTCTCCTTCTGTATATTTTCATATCTATGTGATATGTAACCACATTATCACATCTAAAAATGTTTATAAATTTTTTTAATACTATTAAAAATTGATGTGTTCCAATATCCAATTGTCATACACGTTATGATAAATTTGTATTTATTTTTAGAGTTTGAAGATCCAAGTAAAGTACATGTTTGATTAACAGCATGAAGCTGAGTTGTCTCTCCAGTAACATTTCTGTCTGCTGCATTATGCTGACTCCATCACCAGAATACCCTTTAATATGTCCCTGTATCTTCTGTTCTTCCTATAAATTATACATTTTCATGACTTGGGTGTGGAACCATACAACTGAAGCCTAGCTTAAATCAAACTCTAGCCAAGTTATACTTGAGTGAAAACTAGCAAATTTAAAATAAAACAGCTTGGTACACGGAATCATTGATACATGTTAATAACTTTTAAATTCATACATAAAATGAAAGTTATAGAAGATATTTCCAGTTGATCTGCATAACATTTATTCTGGATATGACCTGGCATACTCTGATTCTAGCATTTGGTTTATATGAGTGGAAATGCAGATAGTCCTATCTGCACAGTGAAAACAGTGACATCTAGCTTTGATATTGGAACTGTGGTTATTCACTTTTGACTCTTGAGAAGATATGGCTTAATTATACATGTGCTTAATTCTTTGAAATCCTCTCACACAAGCAGGGGCGATGTGATACTAAAACAATACCGTGGCAGAATGGGGTGCAGCCAGCTCACTGCCATGCAGTGGTCAGACTGTTTTGCATTATAGTCAGGCTGCCAATGACCCAACCTGTCAGCAAGGCCCATTCACTTACTGCACCTGGAGCTCCAAACCTTTCTGGGAGAGCATACCCAAAACTCACCATAGTTTTAAACTCTTACTTCCACATTAAAAAAAATATTGCAAAACAAACAAAACCCCCTGAGAAATAAAGTGCAAAACTTGGGGGCTGTGGACCAATGGTGGTTTTGTGTAAAAATAACTCATATTTGAAGTACCCTAAAATTTATTATATTTTGACATAACTCAGAAGGTAGTACTTCAACATAAATGTATTATCATAAAGTTTCTAATCTTAAAATTGGATATTAAATTCGTGTGCTACAAAGGAAAGTGTAATGTCACTGAAATGGCAGACCATTTCGTCGGTGCAGAACCACCTCTGAAAATTCTCTTCATTAAAGCTATGGGGAAGCTGGCAAAAATTATCTGAACTTTTCAGAATTCAGGAAATTAACCAGATACGTAGCAATCTGAGGTAGTTTGCTACCTAGTAAAATGACTGAATCTTAGTAAGAGCAGTGAGTGTATTTTGTGATGTTTTTAAACTGCCCTGTGCCCCTTCCATGGTAGTCTTGAAAAGCAGCAGCCTGGCAGTTAATGGAGAGAGTCAAAGAGGGTTGGGAGCTCCTCCAAACCTCTATTTCCAGAGAACTGTCATTATTTGACTTACATAGTTGTTCCCTAGAAGACACACCCAAGCGCAAGGCCATCTTTATTAGATTGGTCTCAGATCTCTTAGGACCAGAAGCCTTTTCTCTAGCAGTGGTTGTTCAGATAATTACAGGAAATCGTGTAACTTTGTGGCTGTCTGAGATGGTGGATAACAGCTGTAGTTCACCAAGAAGCTTAAAGGAAAGGCTGGGAAATATGTAGGAGCTTTAAAATCTGACATATTCCTGAGCATCTAGAAGGCCATGCAGATGGTAGAGCTGTACATATCCTTAGAAAAGACCTGAGAAGGACCCGAGCTCTTTGGCTGAACCACAGGCTCGGTGCAAGCAGGTAGTACTTACCAGAAAGGGCAAAACCTGTATTGTAAAACCTGTACTGTAATTATCAATCAATAGTCACTCAGCAGTATGACCTTGGAAAATCTCTCTTTCCTGAGCTTTTCCGTTTCTTTATCAGACTGAACCTGTGTACATAGAGACCTATATGTATGTAGGTGAAAGTACCTATGTTTGTGAGGAAACAGTTATGGAGCTATACATTGATGGACTTCAGACTCTAGATGGTTCAAAAATTATATGCAAAATGTTTGCATGCATATTTGTATTTTTTCATAAAGGCCCTATGTCTTAGTCATATAAAGGAATCAATTACCAAAAAGTAGTTATGAACAACTAGACAAGATTGCAGGTAGGTCTTCTATAGTAGTAAATTCTAAGGGAATAACATTAAAAATCTCTCTCACTCTCACCACACACACTTGCTATAAGTGAGTAGAGGCTTTTAATATTGTCTATGTGTCTGTTTATTTTATGAAGGATGAGAGAGGCAAGGATTATAGCCAGAAAGATAAAAATAATAGGTTAAACATACAGAAAAGTTCATCACAATAAGAACTGGAAACATTCAAAAATGATTGTAAGCCTATAAGAAACACTATAAAATAAATTATCTCATGTTGAAATTTTTGTCTATGGATTTAATATTACTTTTGTTGTAATTCCATATATTATTTATGAAAAATTAAGACCAACTTTAAGAAGCTTCAATATTCACTTTATTATTTATAAAAAAATTAAGGTATCAGAGTGTATATGATTTACTGTGATCTTGGTTTTGCACATTTATTCACGTGTTTACATTATTTCAACTTTAATAAACATGTGTATCTTTACAATACTTGATAAAGATTTATCAGTCTGGCACTTATACATGTATTATTAGTTCATTGTGATGCTCTGTGCATCAAGACGATGTTAAAAATGATTCACTTGAAATTATTTTCAAAGATTTATTGAAGCAGTTCTGCTCCAGCAATTGCCATGTATTTATTTGTGCCCCTTTAATTTTACCCCTTAATTGAATGTAAATGTTTGCCCCCAAAAAAAATCTGGAAGTGAAGTTCTGTTACTTTTTGTCCAATAAATAATTCAGCTACACTTCCTGTAGCTTTTTTAAGGCGTTCATTCAACTAAAAAAAAAAAAGTCAAGCATGTTAAAACTATTAATTTATAAAATAAAAAATAGAATTTTACAGGTTTGCAGTTAAAAGTTACTGTTCAAAACCTATCATGCATGTAACAGCTGCAATCCAAACAAAAGTCCTTGGTACTAGCAGTCAGGGCACAGCCCACTGCCAGCAATATGAGGCATTAGAAAAACACCATGATGTCAGAAGTATAGATTTACATGTATGAAGCCACAAGCCAGCAAAGTCTCTGATAAATACACATCATTTTAATCTGTATTTGATAGTGGATGAAAACATGCATTAGACTAAAAATGCCACAAATTTGTTTTTATATCCATTCACTATAAAATTTGCTTTTTAAAAATGTAAAGACTTGGTTCCCACTTTAGAATACACAATAATCAGGAGGATACATGATGGGGAGCCAGTTTTCAGTAAAAGATGCACAATGGGTCCATCCAAGTAACTTCATCAGCTGTAACAAAACAGAGTAATATAAAAAACAGATTTTCAAGTTCAGTATTTAAGGTAAATTCTGCATTAAATATTTAGTGGTAGCATGTACAACTCTCCTTCCATCCAACCCAGCTGCACTTTTCTACCAGCCAGTTTATCCTGGTGATATTAGCATCCCTGCCAACCTTCCTTCTTTCCCTTCTTCCTACTAGCCTTTCTGTTTTCCTTACCAATTAACTTACTTGCTCCCTTCCTTCCGACCAATCTAGTTTCCCTTCATTCATTTTTTTCTGAGTGCCCACTCTAATTCAAACAGTATTCTAGGCACTGGGAAAACAGTACTGAATGAACTCACTTCTCATTTTAGAAAATTTATGTTCTAGTCAGGAAAACCAATAAAGCAGCAAATTAATATATGAATAAATAAGTATATAATTAAGTTATATATCAGGTATACAGTAAAAATAAATATATAATACAGTGTGACTCGGAAATTAACTGGTCAAGAAAGGGATTGCTCTGGAGGTAACATTTAAGTTGAAACCTGAACAATAAAAAGAAATGTTCTCTGTGTAAATCTACGGAACAGCTTTCCATATAGCTGGAATACCTTTAGTTAGGTCCTCCTGTGGGAAAGGGTATGGCTGTGTTAAGCCTAACTGAAAGGAGGCTAGTGAGTGTGGCAGAAGCAGAGTGAATGGGGTAAGTACATTCTGAGACATGGCTTGAAAGAAAGGTAGGAGCCAGATCACACAAGGCCTTATAGGTCACATTAAGGAGTTTAGATATGATCTGAATTTTAAAGACTTTATTTATTTACTTTTAGAGAGAGCGGAAGGAAGTGAGAAAGAGAGGGAGAGAAACATGGATCAGTTGCCTCTTGCATGCCCCCAAGTGGACCTGGCTTGCAATCCAGGCATGTACCCTGATTGGGAATTAAACCAGTTATAATTCCCAATTATATTGGGAATAATTCCCTGATTGGGAATTATTCACAGGCCGGTACTCAGTCCACTGGGTCACTTTAGCCAGGGCTCGATTATATTTTAGATGTGATGGAGATTCGCTAGTAAGTATCTAAAGCCATCATTTCTGATTGCTGGTTGGAAAATAAGGGGAAGGAAGAGTGGCGGAGAGACAAGTTACAAATCAACCCTGAGGTGAATGCCTGGGTAGTTCGCTGGCTTTACAAATAGAAGAGTTTGCAGATTAGAGCCTACACAATGAAACTGGACTTATTAACAATTCCAGAGTTCTCCTAACCTATTCAAAGATCTGAAGGAGCTAATTTAAAATATCGTATAACTTAGAGTGACTGGTGAAGGTACAAAAAAAGGGTCTAAAGTAAAGATAACCTATAGTTTAATAAAAAATTTTCACAGGAACCTAATGGACAGTTTTATATCCAAAGAATACCTTAAATATAAAGAGCAGACCCTTGGCTGCATTTGACAGGGCCAACATTTCCCAACCACCCAATATCCTTTAAACATAAATAAACTATGCATGTACAAAGACAAGGTGAAGCTAAAATAATTTCTGTGCAATTCAGTTAGTTTTTATACTTGACAATTAGCTTCTGCAAAAAGGATAACCACAGAATTTCTCTGCATATAATACAATATATGGAAAAATAACATAATGGCCTATTATCTCAAATGAAGAATAAAATTAAATAGAAAACTCTTAAAAGTTAAACCATTTTAGAATTAGGCCAATATGCATTTAAAGGAATTACTTGTTTCTTTCATAAAGGAGAACTTCATCTTTCTGTACAAAATTCATAATGCATTGTGCCTATGCTGAAAACACCTGAAGCTAAATAAAGGTTTTCTTGACAGGAGTGCAAAATTTAAATAGCTACTGATTGTTTCTTCATGAATTTATTTTACAGTTCAAAGTACATTAATCAGTGTAATAAGTCACAATAAAGTCAGTACTATTATATCACTACCATGAGGCTTTTTAACTATCTTGTTACTATGCAGTACTGCATTGACCCTTAATGGTGACAATTTAAGCATCACTTACTTGAATGCAATTTTTCCAGTTTTCTTTTGTTGGTTTTTCTTCCACAAGTTTAGTTGCAAATTTAAGGCCTCTCCCATACATTTTATTTACTAATGCATGCTTGTAAGCAAAAGTCAAAACCTATAATGTAGAATAAGATAAAGCTTATCTATGAAATATTTACATTGTAAGGCATATAGCTTTAATAATGAAAGGGTTAAAGCTTTTACAGAAGTATTATTTCAAAAAATAAATGTCATATTAAGTAAATTTCAAAAAAAAAATTAAAAGAACAATTTATGTCTTCAAAAGAGGTGGATATTCCACAGAACAGATAATGTATGATAATTTATCTTGGGGATAAAAATTATTATAATAAATCACTAGCTGTTGAAATTCATGCTAAAATACCTCTTCAGGAAAAAGGAAGTAGGGCTAACCTAAATGATGGCTAAAATGCAAATTATGGTAGAATTAAAAACTATAGTCATTATAAATTACCAAAATTACAAAAGAGGATAGAATATATATATATATACATATATATATATATATATTCAGATTACATAAACCTTCCACTACTTTGTTTTATACAAGTTCTGTACCTTTAACTATTGTGTCTATCAAATATACTTGTAACCATTTATTTATATTTCTGGCCTCCACTTTTAGAATGTGAAGAATATTCTCAAAGAAAGAAATCCCATCACATTTACTGGTGTTCTAGAGCCACGCATAGTGTTCAACAATTGTTGCTATAAATATAAACAGGTCACTAATACAGTAATATTATAGAAAAAACAGAATTGTTTATAACAATTTTATTATGATGCTCATCAACTTTCTATTGGACCAGGATCTTAATTGGTCTTTTCTTTTTTTTTTTTAAAAGCAGGCTATTTTTTAAAAAAGATTTTATTTATTTACCTTTAGAGGGGAAGGGAAGGAGAGAGAAAGAGAAATATCAATGTATGGTTGCCTCTCGTGAGTCCCCTGCTGGGAACTGGCCTGCAACCCAGACATGTGCCCTGACTGGGAATTGAACCGCAATGGTGTGGTTCACAGGCCTGTGCTCAATCCACTGAGTTAAGCCAGTCAGGGCTTAATTGGTCTTTTTTCTGCAGCAATCTTTTTCTAGTGTTTGTTATAAACTAGATATACAATAATTACTTGTAAGAACAGCAAATATTGTTGAGGTTCTCCCGTATAGTTAATATTCATAAAAAGTTATGAAAAAAGGTGTCACTGACTATCCTCACTCAATAGAGGAAAAACTGAGGCATCAGAATGAGATCACATAGGTAAAAGTAGCAGAAGCAGGATTCAAACTCCAGTGGTCTGATTTCAGATCAAATTCTTCACCTCTGGCGCAGCTTCCCGAATATAACCAAGTTCCCCCTACATATACACTACTGTATTGTGGTAGAAAAATGGGAAGCACACAGGAAGAATTTTCCCCTTAATTCCAGAGTTCTTTCCTAGAAATCACCATAGTTCATCCTAAAACCAAGCATCTCTCTATTAAAACAACTGTTTCTGCTGGGTGAGGAGAATTCCACTGATTTCAATCATTTTTTAAAAAATTTCTAGAAGCAAAAAAAATGTACAAAAACTTGTAGTTATATAATCTCTACTTTAAGAGTTATGGTAGAGAGCTTAAAGGATTTAAAAATGTTTTTAGCCCTGGACAGGTGGTTCAGTTAGTTGGAGTGTTGTCACGTGTACCAGAAGGTTGCAAGTTCAGTCCCAGGTTGGGGTGAGGATAAGAGGCAACCAATCGATGTTCCTCTTTCACATCCATGATTCCCTTTCTCTCTTTCTCTAAAGTCAATGGAAATATCCTCAGGTGAAGATTAAAAAAATGTTTTTAAACCAGAATCCAAACATTTATCAATGTTACTTTTTCCAAACTGAGTTTTAAAATTAATCAGTTGTAAATCAAGATCATAATTATTTAGAAGTCAAAGAGTTTTGTAAAAAATAGTATCTAAACTAACCAGGATACCATCTCTCTCCACCCCTGAGAAATTGGCACATAAATATATGTGGGAAGGCATGAAGACAATTTCTAGAAGATGTTCTTAATTTTAGCTTAATACATAACTGGCTGGCTTAACAACTAAAAGACTACTCTATACATCCTTAAACTGTTTTCTAAATTAGTGTTGCTAAATAGCCAATTTGCACACAGATTAAAATAACAGTAAAAACCAGTTTTAAAACAGGTATGACAAATATAAGGCATCACTAACATGTCTTCTTCAGGACCAAGCTTAGCCTCATTACATTTATTCTCTTCTTCTTCTGGCCAGTAACTAAGAAACAGTGAACAGTAGGCAACAGGGCACAAGAGAAATCTGTAAAGTAACCATCAAAAAACTGTCCAAAAAATAAGAAGCAGAAAGGTTACCTTAGTGTCAAAAAGATCAGTCCATTTTGTAGTTTCCCAAAAAGTTTCTGTTAGAGAATCCAAAGTACTTTCTCCTTCCTCCTCTCTTCCTTCTGTATCACTTGAAACAGCCCCATCTTGATCCTGTGCTTGAAGAAGATGGTCAGCCAGGGCACATCCTTTTCTACAAAGAGCATCTACCAGGGTGGATTTTTGTTTGTCCATGTCACTGTACAGCAAGTCAAAAAAAATTTCACAGATAAGTGACATTTCTTTAAAAGTACAGCCTTATCTGAAATTAAATCCATGCATTCTTTTGCTTAATAGTTACAACTGCAGAAATCTTATGCAGCTATCTCTCTCTCTATATAGTACATCAAATAAAATTCCTTATTTCTAATAAACATCAAACAAGCCACTATTTTTATACAGATTAACTGAGTTAGGACAGCTGGACACTGTTGAAACAGAATGCCATAAGCAATAGGGCTTAAAATTCCTGGATTCTAATTTCTGTCAACTATATAACTCTTAATCAGAACAGTATTTTATAAGTATTTGGATTTTTGATAAAAATAAATTATTATGTATTTGTGTCTGTACAGATGTTCTTCTAGTCATGAGTATAGGACAAACAAATATAATGCTTACTGTGAACATGCCAGGAGTAACTGTTTTACCATTTTAAAATATTAACTCACTTGTACTCAAAACAATTCTATGAGTAAGATATTATTAATTATCCCCATTTTGTAAAGGAGGAAACTGAGGCACAAAGCAATTAAGCAATTTGTTCAGGATCCTATAGTTAGAAAGTGGCAGATCCAGGATTCTAAGTTACTTAGTCTGTTTCTGGAATCCCTGCTCTTAATCACTACTGTAAACTGCCTTGCTTCAGGGCAGGTATCTTTATTTTCTTCTAATGTATTCCAAATGCCAGAACAATGCCTGGCATGAAATAGGCAAGTCACTGTTGAATGAAATGTAGTAACAACCTATAATCCAGGGGGCACTGTTTATCTCTAGAATGCTTGCTTATTTGAACCATTTTATCCAACTCATGTCGGATGCTTGTAAAGACAATGAATCTGTGAGAAAAGATGAGGCATTATAATTGTTTCAAGATTAGGATAGCAATATAAGGATTTGCTTATCAAGAAATGAAAGGGCGCAGGCTGGGGAGACAGATCCTCAGATGAACACTAGCTTTGCCACTACCTAGTACTGTCCCCATAAGCAAGGCATTTAATCTCTCAGAGCATCAGTTTATTCTTCTGTAAAAATGGGATAAAAAATGGGATAAATATGTCCCTACTTTGCATGTTGTTTACAGGTTTAAATTTAAGACATTATATTTCATATGTCCCAGTAATCCCTTATACCTTATTGGCACTTCATAAATAGTGGCTATACTGTTCCCTACTATTGTTATTAATAATAACAATGACAAAATGGCAGTATTTTGAGACTGTTCTTTTGGAAAGTGTGAAAGGGTGCAGATGATGGCCAACAACCAACTTCGAATAAATTTTATTCCACTTGAAAAATATTACTTGTGAGATTCATAAGATCCCATAATATCAGTATAAACAATGTAATGCTAGGAGCTCTAGTGGTTTAGAATGTCATTATTTGATAAAGAAAAAAAATTCTGATGGAAGCTGATGGAATCTGTAAGGGAAATTACGGTACTATTAAGGAAGCCTGAACAGTTTCAGTTTATTACTTACAATAAACTGATTCCTACTACCATGCACATTCCTACTAGTAGGCACATTCCTACTACCATGATTACTATGAGAGATTAAAGTTATCTACCCTTATAATTCAATGATCCCCTGAGCTGAAAATAAACCAAAGTGAGAGAGAAAAAACTGATATTGGGAGAATCACTATGAAGTGTTGGTAAGAGTTCATGGAAAGTTAAAGGTGAAAAAGTTGGTGGACTATTGGACCAACATTTGGAAATCCACTCTCATATGCAGTGAATCATACCACTCACTAATACACCCAGCTCAGCTTCTGTTTTATCTATTATGTTAGGGTACATAAAGGCAAAACTATAAACTCTCTCCACCCCTTCTCCCCAAGTAATACTGTTCCATAAAAACAGAAGTTGCTAGGTAATGGATTTACTCTAATTTTAATTTTCATCATTTACTTTACTAGGCATTACAAAATAAACATGTTTTTTTTCATGCTATTGCCCAACTAACAGTTTGAAAATTAATTTTATAGAGTGTTATATGTTTGCCCTCTCCACAAAGCAGTTTCATATTAATCCCCACATAGCTGGATTGGTTGACCACAGCTACTCTAATCTCTCCACCAGGATAGCATCTGATGGTAAAGAAATCATGTTAAGATAATTTTCTTTCTCTACCATCTTAACATGATTAAAGAAAATTATTAAAAAGTATCTAAGGAAGGAGTATCTAAATATTGATAACTTTAATTATGAGGATATAACAAATACTAGGAAAAATATTCTCAATAATATCAATCCCTACTTTTAAAAAAGTAACTAAGAAATGAGATGCAAGAAAGATTATTTACTGGTCAGGTACTTTTTTATCGTAGCTGCATCAGGTCTGGGGTCAGTCTTCATTGCAATATAAACTGCTAGGGCCGTTTGATCTATGTGAGAAATAACAGCATTTGCAGCTTCAACAATTTCACTGAGTCTTTTCATTCGTTCCTGGAGAGGAAAGAAGGAAATAAAGAAAATGGGTGTATCAATGAGAACAATGAAGCATTTTCATTTCTATTGTCACACTGTCTCAGTGTGAGGGGTACTAGCTCAGGCAGCCTGCACTGTCTCCTTCCATGACCTTAATCACTGTCAGCATTTCTACAAAAGCTGAGCTTAGACAGGAAAATAGATAATTTATATTCCCCACTGTTAAATAAATGGTGAGAGTAAGCAAAAGAATATTAAACTTATAGTAATGACCAGGTTCCTTAATTAGCATAAATAAAAAGTCAAATATAACTGTCTTTTAATTCAAAATATTTTATCTAATATTACACACAAAATAAGATATTCATATTGAAAATGATCACAACCAACCTTTTCAGCATCCAATTGATGAAGTCGTGCAACGTATAAAGGAAGATAATTAGGATAAGTTTCTTTCAATTCATTATAAATGTCACTAGAATCCAGCCTATGTATATAAGAAAGAGAAAACAATGATTTCTTTTAGAAAGAAAATTTCCATCTTTCCTATTATTTAACATTATTTTAAAGTTCCAGTCATAATGTAAGGCTTCAATTTGAAATATAAGTATACCTAATGACAAGAATTATCATTATTTGCAGGTAGCATAAATATGCTTACCTAGAAAACTAATAAAATAAAAAATGAAAATTGTACCAAATAAGAGTTCAACAGGATGAAAGATAAAATAAGCATCAAGAGCTTTCCTATAAAGAGGAAAAACAATCATAAATGACAAGAAAAAATAAAGACCTGGAAGTGTCCAAGATACAGAAGAAAAATTTAAATTTTTGTGAAAAAAACCTACAGTCTTGAATAAATTAATGTTGGGAATTGTACTGCCTAGTTTCAGGAGCTGTCACCCTATAGACAAGCAACAAGGCCCCATGGCTAGGGGACCTTGGGACCATAAGCCAAGGAGACAAAACTTATCCTCCCAGCAGGGGCACAGCCTCTGCCCTCTTTACTTCATCCTGCTTAGTCCCTGGAGGATGGTTGGATAGTCAAAGATGGGTAAGATTCCTCAAGGAATGAACAACCTAAGACAGACACAATCATGAAGGGGGGCCATCAAGGAAGGACTTAGGGGATTGTGGAGAAGGGATAAAAAACCCTCGCCCCTCGGCTTTTTCATAGCCTAAGTCCTCATTCTATCTGTAAAAAGTTCTCCTAATCTCTTGGCTGCCTTGCTTCCCCCACCAGATTCACATCTGAAATAATGCCGAAGAGGGGTGCAGCCCTGTGCCCGAATGGGCGGATCCTAACAGGGGTCGATCAGGCCTAAAAAAAGAGGCCTTAAGTCCTATAAAACCTGCTTTGCTAAGAATGTCCTCAATTTAAATGTTAAGGGTCCAAGCACAAAATAAGTTTGTTTCCCAAGGTTTTACAGCTGATTGGCGTCACCCTGTCTACCAGACCCTGACTCAAAAGGACCCACGTGATCCCAGAATGTTACCTGTAAACCATACCTCCTTTCTTTGATAAGGAGAAAGAGTCTGCATCCCTATGCAAGCTAAACTCAATAAAAGCCCACTGATAGAGAGGCTAAATGCCTTTCTTTTTTGAGAGACTGGCCAGCCTTTCTTTCCCAAGCAGATCATGTCTTCATAGACTTATTCTCATCCCCAGTGGCCAGGGGAGTTCTATGGGTGGAGCACCCCCACAAATGAGAAATTCCATGTTCCCAGATGGGAAAACTGAATAAACCTACCTAAGTTCTTCATGATTGTGTGGAATGGGAAGCAGTAACCTGTAGTCCTCTTGGCTTGCCTTGCCTGACATGAAACCACTGCCTCCTGAGCTGGAGCAGGGATAACAGGGGGCTTCAGCAGTGCCATAACTAAGGCAGACAAGTAGGAGCTGAACACAGGAAAAGAGCCCCCACTTCTTGATCACATTTGCCTGGAATTTAGCCTCACCAACAGCAGCTGGGCTAGATGAGAAAAAGTGAAATACCACTCCTCCTAGGAAGAAAGACCTCTGACTGGGAGCTGAGGGGAACCAGCCTGGAATACAGTTTCTGCATCACTGTCATGACAGAAGTCAATCTCTACAATCTCACTTTTGAATGATTTACATGTATTTTACATGTTATAACTGTTTATAACATGCTATGATCAGCCAGATACAGACCTAAAGACTTTAACTCCTGGTGGAGAAACAACCTATTAATTTTAAGTGGCAAAGTCAGTCTGAATATGAACTGACATTATAATGGAAATTATTTTCAAAATATGATGTCTGCTCTTTCTGTAAGACCTCCTAACTGCAGGGGCACACACATATTAAACTATGAGGATTCCAACAGAAAATCAGTGGTAAAATAAATATTGTACAATACAAATGGAAAAAGCAATCAATTTGACTACATAAAATAAATTTCTATGTAATAAGTAAGCTGAAGTCAAGGATAAACTGGGAGAAAATTCTGTGACAAGTACCACAGAGCATTAACATCTTTTATATTAAAAGAAAAATCTTGAGGAACAAGTATGAAAGACACAGAGATGAGACTGGGGGGGGGGGGAATGGGAGGGAGGGGGGGGAGACCGGGGGGGGGGAAGAGAAAAAAAATGTACTTGAAAAATAAAATTTAAACCCCCCCCCCCCCAAAAAAAAAAAAAGAAAAATCTGATGTACCAATAGTAAAATGGTCGAAGAACATGGTTCAACTGCCAGAAGCTACATGAAGAATGAAATAATAGCATTCAAAAGCTTAAACTGAGAGAGAGCGGCAAGATGGTGGCAGAGTAGAAGAGTTTATCTTGCACGGCTTACCAGAACCACACTCAGAATAAAAATAAAGAAGGGAATATTCACCTGAAATAAATAACTGAGGAATACCTGAGGAGCAGATACTTAACCAAGGATGGGTGGAAACCACCTTGTGACCAGCAGAAAGGGCAGGGACTTAAAAAGGGCCAGCACTGCTGTTACAGGCAGCAATTGGCACCAATTTCCCGGATGGTGGTCCAGGAGGTTGCATGGCTGAGGGATTTTCCCCCAGAAAGGAGTGAGGCCCAGACATCAGACTGAGCTCATAAGCACAGAGTGCCAGTGTTGGGATCACTTGCTCACACAGAAAGGATTTTAAATTTTGTCCACCAGAGAAGGTTTGAAGCCTGTTGAAGACAAAGCCACCTTTCCCCCCCTTTTCTTTTGGTATAAGGGGCCAACACAAAGATTTTGTGTTCCTGGCCACTCACTTTTGGTTCAGTTGAAGGGTGGGCAGCATGATCTGCAGTTGTAGGGGGAAAGAGAGGAGTGGGAGTGTTGGGGGAGAGGCATGAGGGAATGGCTGCTAAGCTCCTGGGGCTGGGATATAATATCATACCAGAGCAAGCCCCTCCCATGGGAAAAGCAATGACCACATGCTGTGGGAAAACCACCCACCCCAGCCTCTGAAAGCCTCCTAGCCCAATACTGTAGGATTCCACCTGCCAACCCTTTGAAGTTCTGCTTGCCCCACACAGCATCTTTCTGACCTTCCCCCAATCTGCATCTTATCCCAGCTAGTAGACAGCAACACAGGCATATTCAGGGGTGTTAGAGACTGGCTTTAGGGCACAGCCATTCCATATACTTTCCTGGGAATGAAACTGATGCTGAGCCCTTATAGGAGAACTTGGGAACCCCACCCCATCATACCCAAACGCTGGTCTCTGGAGGCCCCACCTACTATCCTACCAGAGGCATTGCCCTGCTGAGTTCAGGAAAGTAATCTGAAATCATATCATGCATGTGCTCAGATCACAACACCTTGAAACTAGAAACAAATGTCAAGGAAAAAACTAAAAAAAATTTAAATACATGGAAGCTGAATAACATGTTATTAAATAATGAATGGGTTAGCAATGAAATCAAGGAAGAAATCAAAATGTATAGGGAAACAAATGAAAAATGAACACACAACAACCCCAAACCCATGAGACACAGCAAAAATAGTCCTGAAAGGGAAGTTCATAGCACTACAGAACTAAATAAAGACAAAAAAATCCCAAATAAACCACCTCATCCTGTATCTGAAAGAACTAGAGAAACAATAATAAACAGAACCCAGAGTGAGAAGAAGGAAGGAAATAATCAAGATCAGAGCAGAATTAATTGACATATAGATTAAAAAAACAATTCAAATGATCAATGAATCCAGCAGCTGGTGCTTTGAAATTATAAAAAATTGATAAACCATTAACAAGACTCATCAAGAAAAAAGACAGAATCTAAATAAATAAAATGAGAAATGAAAGATGAGAAGTAACAACTGATACCACAGAGATACAGAGGATTGTAAGAAGTTACTATAAACAACTATATGCCAAGAAATTGGACAACGTGAGTGAAATGGATAAATTTCTGGAAACATACAATCTTCCAAAACTGAATCAGAAAGAAGCAGAAAACCTGATTAGACCAGTAACACATATCGAAATTGAAGCAGTAATGGAAAAACTCCTGACACACAAAAACTCTAGACCAGATGGCTTCACAATGGAATTTTACCAAACATTCAAAGAGTTAACTCCTATCCTTCTCAAACTATTTAGTGAAATTCAGAAGAGTGAAGATCCTCCAATTCTTTTTATGAGGCCAATACTCTCCTAATTCCAAAACCAGGTAAAGACACAAGGAAGAAAGAAAATTACAGGCCAATATCACAGATGAACATAGATGTGAAAATCCTCAAAAAATATTAGCAAACCAATCCAGCAACACATCAAAAAGATCTTATATCATGATCAAGTGCAATTTAATTCCAGGGATGCAAGGACGGTACAATACTGAAAATGTAAGACAAAAATCACATGATCATAACAACAGATGCAGAAAAAGCCTTTGATAAAAATCCAGCACCTGCTTATGATAAAAACTCTCAGCAAAGTGGGAATAGAGGCAGCATACCTCAACATAACAAAGGCAGTATATGACAAACCCATTGCCAACATCATACTCAATGAGAAAAACTTGAATTTTCCCCCATAAGATCAGGAATAAGACAAGGGTGTCTGCTTTCACCACTCTTATTCAACGTAGTACTGAAAGTTCTAGCCACAGCAATCAGACAAGAAAAAGAAATAAAAGGCATCCATATTGGAAAGGAAAAAGTAAAACTGTCATTGTTCACAGACAACATGATAGTGTAATAGAAGCCCTAGAGGCTCCACCAAAAAAACTACTTGACTTAATAAGTGAAGTCAGCAAAGTAGCAGGATACCAAGTCAATATTCAGAAATCAATGGAATTTTTATACACTAGCAATGAACGATTAGAAAGAGAAATCAAGAAAAAAACCCCATTTACTAATGCAACAAGAAAAATGAAGTACTAAGGAACAAATTTAACCAAGGTCTTATAAAAGACCTATACCCAGAAAACTATAGGACATCAAAGAAAGAAATTCAGAAAGATACAAGTAAATGGAAGTATATTCCATGTTCATGGATAAGAATTAACATTGTTAAAGACCCATACTTCCCAAAGCAATCTATTGATTCAATGCAATTCCTATTAAAATATGAATGGCATATTTCACAGATCTAGCACAAATACTCCAAAAAGTTATATGGAACCAAAAAAGACCCTGTATAACCTCAGCAATCCTGAGAAAGAAGAATAAAGTTGGAGGGATCACAATGCTGATATATAAGTACATGACAAGGCCATTATAATCAAAACAGTCTGGTACTGGCATAAATAAAGACACATGTATCAACAGAACAGAACCTGAAAATAAACCCATGTCTCTATGGTCATTTAATATTTTAGAAAGGTGGCATGAGCATATGATGGAGTAAAAATAGTCTCTTCATATATGCTGTTGAGAAACTAGACTGGTACATGCCAAAAAATGAAACTAGACAATCAGCTTACACTAAAATTACTCAAAATGGATAAAAGACTTAAAATATAAGTCATAACACCATTAAAGTCCTAGCAGAAAATATAGGCAGTAAAATTTCAGGTAATATTTTTGGTAATATATTTCCTAGCGTAAGGGAAATAAAAGAAAAATAAAAGTACTTACATTAAATTAAAAAGCACTGCACAGCTAAAGAAAACATCATCAAAATGAAGATAACCAAACTGTATGGGAGAACATTTGCCAATGGTACATTGGACAAGGGTTTAATCCCCAAAATATATAAAGAGTTCGACACCAGGAAGACAAACAATTAAGTTAAAAAATAGGTAAAGGACCTAACAGACACCTTTCCGAGGAGGACCACAGACACATGAAAAAATGTTCAACATCCCTAGCCATCAGAGAAATGCAAAATAAAACCCTGATGATATATCACTTCACATCTGACAAAATGACTATCATTAGTAAATCGATAAACAACAAGTGCTGGCGAGGATGTAGAGAAAAGGTAACCCTGGTGCACTGTTGGTGGGAATGCAGACTGGTATAGCCACTGTGGAAAACAGTATGGAATTTTCTCAAAAAAGTAAAAATGGAACTACCTTTTGACCCAGCAATTCTATTCCTGGGAATATACCCTAAGAATTCCAAAAGATCAATTCAAAAAAATTTATGCACCTCTGTCTTCATAGCAGCACTATTATAATAGCCAAGAGCTGTAAACAGCCTAAGTGACCATTAATAGATGAGTGGATTAAAAAACTGGTATGTTTACACAATGGAATACTACACTGCAAGAAAAAAAGAGAGAGAAGGAATTCCTACCTTTTGCGACAGCATGGATGGAACCAGAGACAATTATGCTAAGTGAAATCAGTCAGTCAGTGGAAGACAAACACTGTATGCTCTCACTTATTAGATAAATCTAATGAACAAAATAAACTAAAGAGGAAGAGAACCAGAGGTACAAATTCGTGAAATCGACTGACAGTGGTAAGAAAGGAGAAGGGAACTGGGGACTGTTTAAAAGAAGGTGCGAGAATTCTAAAAGAACATATATGAAGAACTCATGGAAATGGACACTGGCGTGGGGACTGACTACAGAAGTGGGATTGGGGGCCAGCTGGGTGGAGGGTGGTGAAGGGAAAAAGTTGGGATAACTGTAATAGCATAAACAATAAAACATTATAAAATAAAAACAAAAATCTTGAATTTAACAACTAAAGAAATGCAATAGTGGCCTTTTTACTTTGTGCCCCCTATAGTAGGAAGGCTTTATTTATTTATTTTTTTACTTTGTTTAAAAGGGGGGAAGTGAAATATCAGTGTGTGGCTGGCTCTTGTGCACCCTCCACTGAAGACATGGCCTGCAACCCAGACATGTGCCCTGACTGGGAATTGGACAGGCGATGCTCTTGTTTGCAAGCCACACTCAATTCACCAAGCCATACTAGCCAGGGAGAGCAAGGCTTTATTTTTAATTAAATGGCTCATGGTTAGCAAAGGTACAAGGAATAACACAGGCCTCCCTGTACACTGCTCAGTGGAGTATATATTGTTATATTTACTCTAGAAAGTAATTTGGCAAAACATAAGATGATTTTTTAAAATTAATTTGATCCAATAATTATACTTTAATGATGCTATCTGATGGAAATTAAAAATTAAACCTCATGTACAAAAATTCCCATCACGGTATTACAAAGAAAAACTATAAGTGTATGTATGAAATGGAGTACTTAAATAGGTTATATTTCATCCACAGGACTATTTACTACATAGTTATTAAAAATGGTATTTTAAAGGATTGTTTAGATGACACAGAAAATACTTATAATCAAACAGTAATTGGAAAACTAGGAGATAATATCAATATAATTTACACAGCTACATTTATAAATATGGAGATAAATAATAATAGCACAATGATTATCTTTGGAGAGTAGGCAAAGTGATTTTTATTTTTTCTTTATACTTCCCCCCAAAATTATCTTCTAACAGTAAATCAGAATAAGTTATTAACATAAAACTTGTAAAAATTCTTATCATAAAAGGGAATTAAAAATATAGTTAGAAGAAAATTTAAAAGCGCCTTAATCCTACCACCTACAGATAAGGTTTTTGAATATAGCCAGTAAATATACATACAATATTGTTGTAAATGGGAAAATGGAAGTAAACTTAGAGGATTACAATCCATTAAAAACTTACTTTGTCATCCACTGAATTTTAAGATCTCGTAATGCTTCAGTAAATTCTTCTTTGAAATCTTTCTCTTTTTCTAAATCTTTTTCTTTATCTTTGCTGCCATTCTTAGTCTTTGTTGGTGGAGGTATTAGGTAGTAATGAACAGGGGTTACATCCTATAAATGTGGACAGATGGTCTTAGATTAGCATGCTTAATTTCACATATTTTAAAGTCATCTCTAATAACTGAATAAGGCATCACAATACATAAAAATATTCCAATCTGCAATCAAAATAATTTTCTACCCAACTTTAAAGCACCATCGTTTCTGCTATCTCCTTTAAAATAAGGGAGAAAAGAATGCACTTTCTGTGGGTTTGGTAGTCTTAATTTTTTTTACTTGATAGACTAATTACAAAAGTATACTGAGTGTTCCACATTTTATATCTTACAAAAGGAGAAAATAAGTTAGAACAACAAAAAAATCCTCTTTTCTAAGTACATTTAACAAGAAATTTATTTCTTCACTTTGCCAACAGGACTCTTTGAGTCCTAGATATGCCAGGTAATGCTCTGAAGGGTAAAGAACAAAGCAAACAAGGCCCTTTCTTGTGCTCAGGGAGCATATATTCTAGTGGGGGAAGACAGAAAACAAACACATAAATAAATAAAGTCATATATTGATGCACGACAAAGAAAATAAGACTGCTAGGTAAGGTGGGAGAATCACTGTAGAGAAAGTCGTTATGGAAAGCCACTCTAAAGAGGTATCAACCAATCTAAACGAACCTAAATGACCTAAAAACACAAACCACAAATAAATAAGAGGAAGAAGTGTTTAAAGGTAGAAGATGTGCTTGTACAAAAACCTGAGTTTCATGCATGGAGAGCTCAGCATGGAGAGTACTGAGCAAATGGAGAGCAACCATATTAGATTGCGTTGATAAAATATGGTAAATAATATATAGATTTTATTCGATAAAATATGGTAAATAATATATAGATTTTATTCTAAGTGCAATAGGAAGTCTACCAGAAGAGTTTTACGCAAGGCAGTGACATGATTTTGCTTTTTGTTTGATGAACCCTGTATGAATTAAAAGTTTTGGTTTGCTTTTAGAGGGCAAAAGTAGAAAAATAAGTTAGGCAACAAACCTAGGCATCCCAACACTGCCTTCAACTAACAGGCTGTATAAAAAATGATTGGACTTAAGGTATCTGGTGACACTAGAATCAATAGTGCTTGTTGATGATGTTTAAAACTAGGGGATGAGTAAGACTTGGTAGGGATGGCGGATGGGGAAGAGTAAGCCTGGGACTTGGTCCAAAGCATTCTGTAGTATTGGCCAAAAAGTCCATTTAGATTTTTGGTAAAATAAAAACACATTTTTCATTTTTACCAATAACTGTATTGATTTGGATATTCTGAGTATGTTGGCTATCTTCTGTTTTATACATTATAATGTAGATTGTTGTCAATTTATGTATTGACTTGATTGCTATCAAAGTTAACTGGTCTACCTGACCATGGAATATCATCCAGCAAGAAATCTCTAGCCTGAAACTTAGCAAACCACTTTTGATATATTCAACAAGTCACAACACCTTCTCCATATACTGCACAAATCTTTTTTGCATTTCAGTTGTGTTTTTACTTTTCTTGAAACAATAAAGCATAATATGCTGAAAATGTGGCATATTTTCTTCAATATTAAAATGGCTGCACAAAATCATTGCCAATTTTGATGCTTTTTAAAATGCACACTTATATACATTTAAAAAAACAATACAATCACAATACTGTCACAATATAATCTAACAAAATTGTTTCAAATCAAGTAGACAACTAAGCCCTACTACAGCCATCTTACAAAAAAAACCCCAAAAAACAAACTTTTTGACCAACCCAATACTTTCTAACAGCTCTGTGACTGAAGGAGACAGAATCTAGAGAAAATATGAGGTCACAGCAGCCATGAGAAAAGCCAGTGTGAAGAAAGAGAGGTCAACTGAGGCCTGTAGCTGAGAGGTAATGTAAGACAGGAGGATGAAATAGCTGGAAAGCCTGGCAGCGGCGGCCGCTGATCACTATAACAGGACCAGTTATGGCCGACTAAGAAAGAAATAGAAGCAAAGTAAACAAGCATGACAGATCTTTTGAAAAGTTTTGCTTTGTAGAGAGAAGAGAAATGTGCAACTATATCTAACTAAATCTATTTTCATTGATTTTATTAAAGAAAGAAAAACAAGTTAGGTAACAAACCTAGGCATCCCAACACTGCCTTGAACTAATAGGCTGTATAAAAAATGATTGGACTTAAGATATCTGGTGACAGTAGAATCAATAGTGCTTGTTGATGATGTTTAAAACCAGGGGATGAGTAAGACTTGGTAGGGATGGGGGATATTAAAGCACATATGTCTTATGAAAAGTAATGCATTATCTGGGAAATAAAATCATATGTTACACTTACTAGTTCTGTTTTTAACACAATAACTATGTTTCCTTAATTAAATCATTATATATTAAGACAATTTCTCAAATTCTATCTTCAGGTTTACATTAAAAAATGTGGCTAGATTAAATTCTTATATTTGTTTTAATTTTAAAAATTTCTGAAAAGGGAACAAGTTTTGTTACCAAATTATACTCTAATTACAGCAGAAAAACCTTTATACAGATTGAGTCAAAAAATAATATTATAAGCCCTCATTTTTTCCAAAATAGAATTTTTAGCTGTAAATACCATATAACAGGCCCATTTAAAAGTTTTCACAATTAAGCTTTATTTGGGGGTATAATTACAATAGTAAATATAAGGAGCTACTGTTATAGCTGTGCTAATAGTATTTCAACATAAAATAATTACTATTTCAGTATGATTCATTTTAAGGACAGGAAACCACTGATGCAAAATAACCACACAAATCCATTTTTAGCCATTTAGCATTTAGGTGTCTCTCTCTTTCTCTCTCAGGTCAGGGAGCCAGAGCCTGCAAGCTAAGATCTTGATCTTATGTGAAGTGTGAGACTGGGAAAACAGATTATTTTGCTTGCTCTAGCTCCTCTGGACTCTACTACCCACCCTTTTCTCTTTCTTGAGGTTCATTCTCCTAGGTGGGCACTGCCCTGGGCAAAACCAAGTTAAAGTGTTTGCACAATCTGAGTTGATAATTTATCACCAAGTTCTTACCTGAACAGACTACTTAGTATCACTTGTATAGCACAGATAACATCATTGAGAACTGAAGGTATAAATGGTCTCCAACTATCACTTTCCCATTCTCTCTGGAATCATGGTTCTGAACTATCTAATATGCTAAAATATGAATGACACTTGCCTGGAAAAGGAAAGCTGGCAGTCTACATTGATTCTAACCTAATGTGAGCCTTCCATTAGTTTTCCATCCTTCTTGCCTGATTAAGAAGAGAGACGAATTTCTATATGGTAAGCCTCTGTTGTGGGCCAATTCTTCCTCTAGCTCAGGGACAAGTCCAAGAAGCACAGAGAATCCCAAACAAATTGGACTCAAAAAAGACCACACCAAGACACATCATAATAAAAATGCCAAAGATTAAAGATAAAGAGAGAATCTTAAAAGCAGCAAGAGAAAAGTGGAGTTACCTACAGAGGAAGTTCCCATAAAACTGTCAGCTGGTTTCTCAAAAGAAACTTTGCAGGCTAGAAGGGACTGCCAAGAAGTATTTAAAGTGATGAAAAGCAAGACCTAGAACTTATATACTTCATCTGGCAGAGCTATCACTAGAATTGAAGGGGAGATAAAACGGTTCCCAGACAAGGTAAAGCTAAAGGAGTTCATCATCACCAAGCCCCCATTCCATGAAATGTTAAAGGGACTTATTTAAGAAAAAGTAGAAGATCAACATTGTGAACATTAAAATGGCAATAAATTCACAACTATCAAAAGCTGAATCTAAAATACAAACTAAGTAAACAAGGAAAACAGAAACAGAACCATAGATATGGAGATCATTTGGATGGTTACCAGTTGGGAAGGGGAAGGGGGGACATCGGGGAAAAAACACAGGCATCAAGAAGTACAAATTGGCAGTTACAGAATACACAGGTAGGGTGTTAAGCATAGTGTAGGAGATGGAGAAGCCAAAGAACTTAGATGAATGACTTAGGGACATGAACTAAGGGGTGAGGACTGCTGGACGGCATTTGGGGGTGCTGAGTGGAGGCAGGCAAAGGGGAAGAACTGGGACAACTGTAATAGTACAACCAATAAAATATATTAAAAATAAATTGTAAATGTTAATGTAATCCCATGATGCATATCAGGACAATAACTTTTTATTACTAAGAATTATAAGCATGGTAGTTTTAATTCCTAATCCAAAGAAAACTAAAGTTATTTTTCATTTGCTTTATCATGGTCAACTGCTCTTTTTGACAGTAAGTATTTTTACAACTGACGTCTAAGGTCTCAGAATAGGGTCAATTTAATAGAAATGATTTTGTACCAGTAAATCTTGAGAAGTTTTGATTATGATTTTAAAACATAGTCAAGAATAATCTTCAGAGCAGAAATGCTAAATTTCTCTATACTTAATAGTAAGTTTTTTTAACATACCATTCCTGCTACTCACAAAGTATTTCAACAATGTATGCATTGAACACTAATATTTAGGAAGTCAAATATACCCCCAAAATCAGTAATGAATTATTCTTTGGGTGATATAAAATAACACCATTGAAATTTTAGTTTAAAAAACAATTTCCTTAATTTTTAATTTTTTAACAACTAAACTTAACACTGTAATACCTTCACAGAAACTAAAATAGCTATTTGATTAATATCATATTTGAATATAATGCTCTGTTAAAAGTAACATGTTTTCATACTACAATGAGTTAAAAAAAGTAAAACATGGATCGTGACAACTTATGGCCAAGATGGAGGCGTAAGTAGACACACTGTGCCTCCTTGCACAACCAAAAGAAGGACAACAACAATTTAAGAACAAAAACCAACCAGAACTGACAGAAAATTGAACTATATGGAAGTTCGACAACCAAGAAGTTAAAGAAGAAACATTCATCCAGACTGGTAGGAGAGACAAAGACAGGTAGGAGGGGCGGAGTTGGATAGGAAGGGCGGAGTCTGGTAGCTGGGTGGAGAGGACTCACTGCAAGGTAGTGGCTGGTGGACCAGGCAGTCCCCCATTCACATGCAGATAAACCAGGAGGAATAACTGGGGAGCGAGACAGACCACAAAACCCAGGGTTCCAGCACAGGAAAATAAAGCCTCAAAGCCTCTGACTAAAAACACCTGTGGGGGTTGGCACAGCAGCAGGAGTAAGTCCCAGCCTCACAGGAGAGTTCGTTGGAGAGACCCAAAGAGACCTAGAATATACACAAAACCACATACCCAGGAATCAGCACCAGAAGGGCCTAACTTGCTTGTGGGTAGCAGGAGAAGTGACTGAAAACTGGCGAGAGCAGAGCAAGCATCATTGTTCCCTCTCTGACTCCTCCCCCACATACAGCATCACAACACAGCAACCTGGGTTGCCCTGACCTGGTGGACACCTAAGGCTCTGCCCCTTACTATGTAACAGGCGCACCAGAGACAAAAAAAAAAATTGGCCCAAATGAAAGAACAGATCAATGCTCCAGAAAAAATACTACTAAGTGATGAAGAGACAACCAACCCATCAGATGCACAGTTCAAAGCACTGGTAATCAGGACGCTCACAGAATTGGTTGAATATGGTCACAAATTAGATGAAAAAATGATGGCCATGTCATCATTTTCCTAAGTGAAATAAAGAAAAATGTATACGGAACCAACAGTGATGGGAAGGACACTGAGACTCAATGGTGTGGACCAGAAGGAAGAAA
Organism: Artibeus jamaicensis; assembly: GCF_021234435.1. Lineage (NCBI taxonomy): Eukaryota > Metazoa > Chordata > Mammalia > Chiroptera > Phyllostomidae > Artibeus > Artibeus jamaicensis. Next base: position 7,613,666 of record NW_026521887.1, read on the forward strand.
GAAACATTCAACCAGAATGGAATGAAGAAACAAGAATTCAAAAAAATGAGGAGAGGCTTAGGAACCTCCAGGACATCTTTAAACATTCCAACATCTGAATCATAGGGGTACCGGAAGGCAAAGTGAAAGAGCAACAATTGAAAACTTACTTGCACAAATAATGGAGAACTTCCCCAATCTGGCAAAGGAAATAGACTTCCAGGAAGTCCAGGAAACTCAGAGAGTCCCAAAGAAGGTGGACGGAAGGAGGAACACATCAAGGCACACACATCATAATTACATTACCACCCAACATTAAAGATAAGGAGAGAGCAAGAGCAGCAAGAGAAAAGGAGATAGTCACCTATAAAGGAGTTCCCATCAGACTGTCAGCTGATTTCTCAAGAGACTTACAGGAAAGAAGGGGCTGGACAGAAGTGTTCAAAGTCATGAAAGGCAAGGACCTACATCCAAGATTACTCTATCCAGCAAAGCTTTCATTTAGAATGGAAAGGCAGATAAAGTGCTTCTCAGATAAGGTCAAGGAGTTTCTTCTCAGTTAAAGGAGTTTATCATCACCAAGCCCTTATCATATGAAATGTTAAAGGGATTTATGTAAGAAAAAGAAAAAACATGAACAGTAAAATGACAGCAAACTCACAATTATTAACAACTACATTTAAAACAAGAACAAAAACAAACTAAGCAAACAACTAGAACAGGAACAGGAACAGAATCACAGAAATGGAGATCACATGGAGGGTTATGAGCAGGGGAGTGGGAGGAGCAGAAGGGGGGAAAAGGTACAGAAAATAAGTAGCATAGATAGTAGGTAGAAAATAGACAGGGGGAGGTTAAGAACAGTATAGGAACTGTAGAAGTTAAAGAACTTATATATATGACGTATGGACATGAAATAAAGGAGGGGGGAAATGTGTGTAGGAGGGGGTGTGTGAGGAAAATGGGACAGCTGTAATAGCATAATCAATAAAATATATTGAAAAATAAAATAAAAAATGTATAACACATTGTGAAATAAAAAGTCACTGAAACCCAAAGAAGAAATCCACAGAAAAATCTAGTTCATATTTTATTCAATGAATAATGTATTTCTGTAATGTGACTATAAATCTATAATAGTTATTATTTTTAAAATAAGAGCTTCACGTGTACCTGCACTGAAGAGAAAGAGAGCAATAGGAACAGGTTATTTTTTTTAGGTTTTGTTTTGATTGTATTTTTCCATTACCATTTACCTTCCTTACACCACCCCCTACCCAACAATCACCACACTCTTGTCCACATCTGTGAGTCCTTTTTCCTATTGCTTGATCTCTCCATTCCCACCCCTGCACCATAGCTGCCATCCTGCTCTGTTTTCTGCTTGTCAGTTCATTTTGTTCACTGGATTCCACATAAGTGAAATCATATGGTAAGTTCTTAAAATAAAGCTTCACTGGCCATCAAATAATAATAATCTTTGTATTCATTTGGTAGTTTTCTATCTCATACAACCTTATGCAAACGAAGTCCACCAAAACTTCCAAAAGATCAACCAAAATATATAATAGGGAGAAAAAAACCCAGCTATGCCTTTGTGATATGCATCTTTAATTTTTAAAAATTATTTTATCTATTTATTTTTTTAGAGGGAGGAAAAATGGAGAAGAAAGGGAGAGAAACATCAGTGTGTGGTTGCCTTTCATGTGCCTGGTACAGGGGACCTGTCCCACACCCCAGGAATGTGCCCTGACTGGGAATTGAACTGAAGTCCCCTTGGTTTGCAGACCAGCTCTCAATTCACTGAGCCACACCAGCCAAGGCTGCAAATTCTGTTTTAAATAGGCTCCTAGAATACCTTTCCCTCATTCTGTAGAGCAGTGGCTTGCAAGCTATGTTCACACCACCCCAAAGGATAATCTATAGATAAAAATTTATGAGTCTGGTGAATGAACATTTCCTACTTTCTTCTGTTTTCGTTTTAATGCTGGTTATGTTTCATTAAATGAATGTACATAGCATAGCCCACAAATGGATCAAGAAGCTCTGCTGAAAAATACTGGTCAACAGAGAAGCAGATATTTTTATTTTTAAATCTGGAAAGGTGATTATCAGTGGTATAATCTGCTTGAACAGAGTATTTATCTTTACAAATAATATAGACATTTCAGAGGACTTTTTAATAAAGGAATTTAACCTATTATAAAATGGTGAGCCCCAGTTTTACATCACTATGAATTAAGAAACAAAAAGGTATCTTTTATTTATACCTTAAATTATTAATTCTCTCACTGCAATGCTTCCTGCTTGAACACACAAAATCACTAAATGCTAAATGATGCGAGATTTTCACTACAACGCTCATCAATTTTGTATCTCTTTCTCTAAAGTACATCTATAGTAGAATTTTTCTTTTTTGAGTTTTAACCCTGGCCCTAGTAGTCAATCGGAGATTATCAAATAAGTTGCAGGAAAACAGATTAATTACTTACTAGTTATTCCTTGAAAATTTGTTTATGCTCTTAGTGTAAGTTTTAATTTTGGTTCAACAGTCCTTACTTTTGTTCTTGCTTTGTCCATTACTCTGTTTGTCTCTGCCCTTTAAGAACTAAGAAGACACAAGAGCTAGGAATAAACTTCACTTGTAATAATTTAAAAATATTTTTGCCCTGGCTGGTGTAGCTCAGTGGGTTGAGTGCGGGCCTGCGAACCAGACAATCGCGGTTCGATTCCCAGTCAGGGCACATACCCGGTTGCAGGCCGGTTCCCTGCAGGCCAGTTCCCAGCAGGGGATGCATGAAAGGCAACCATACATTGATGTTTCTCTCCCTCTCTCCTTCCCTTCCCCTCTAAAGATAAATAAATAAAATCTTTAAAAAAAAAATAAATAAAAAATATAAAAATATTTTTAATGAATCATCCAATTTAAGAATGTTTTTAGATTTAAAAAATAATTCTTTGGCCTATATAGCTGAAAATAAATCACATTCTCTCTATAAGATTTTACATATGCAAAATTTAAAATATTATTACTTATCTGTAGTAAGAACTGAATAGTGTTAAAAACTTTTATACACACATAAAACAGGGGTGCTTCAGCAATTTATGGTAAGAAAAGAAGCTTTATGTCAACATTGATAAGAGCACTATTCTGCAGAACTTAAAGAAAAGAAACTAAGGGAGAGGTTTTTTTTAAAAAAAAGATTTATAATAGTGACATAAAAAATTTTAATATGCAAATAAGGCTTTAAGACGTCTTTTTTAAGAACTGACAATCAGTACCTTTTTAAATTTTCCTTGTCGTTTTGCTGCAGACTGCCCCTGGGAGTCAGAATGACATTCTGTAAGACAACATGCATAATCTACACAGGATGGAGACACCACCTCTGTCTAATTTTCTCCCAGTTTATATTCCACCTGTATGTGTCAGAGTACTTAGAACGGTCAGGTCTGTGATCAATTTGGCAAGCCTTAAGAAAGCAACAATGCCACTTTCATTTTTTTTAAAAATAAAAACACACTGAAATGTTATTCCTAAGGGTGAATGTTTTTCAACTGTTTATTTCAAAAATTCAGTAGAGAAAAATTTTTATCAAAACACTTTTGGAAACATTAAATTAAGCTGACAGTCTACAAAGTCTGATTTTTAAGGACACCATGACAATCACACAAATCCATGCTCTCTTAGAAAAGGCAGCAATCAAGTCAAAGAGCAGTAAAATTAACCTTCCCAACTACCAAAATAATAAGAAATGTAATATTACTGAGGTAAGATTAAATAAACAATGTGTTGGGAATTATAATTAACTCTATAGTTTTAGATTTTTGCTTGCCCTCAATAAAATCTATCCTGATTAAGAAATAACTACAGTTAATCCCACAAGTTTGTAATTTCACAACTGCCTCTAAAACAATGCAGCCAGGACTCAGTAACTATTTCTGAATTGCTAAAAACATAATACTTTTAAAAACAATGCTTTCTGTCACATGCATTACAAGGAAGTAGACACTTCAGAAGGGCTACATGGTTGTGGAACTCTTCACTGAAGGCTCATTGCTGAAGCCCCACAGAGGAAGAAGCCATGCAACCTGGGAAATGAAGTCTACAAAAAAGACTACTGAGACTTCTTAAATCAGCGCATCCATTAATCCAATACAATTAACTAATCATTCACTTCAAATCATACTAAAGAATATGTAAATAAATAATAGTATAGACTGGGATGAGACTCAAGAAATGTCTGGGGCAAACAACTTTTCCTAAGCACAAAATTCCTAAGTTACGCTTCTGTGACAGCAAATAAATCATCTTTGGTCCAATAGTGAGAAGAAATGAGTGTACTTGTTAAGATGTATGAGATCTACTCATTTTGATAACAGCATTTATTAACTGCAGCATTGGTGATAGCTTAGTTTGTAAGAATTAATATTAAAGAGAAATACAAAATTGTAAGAATGACAACTTGTACTGGTTTTGAGTGAAAATGATATGACAAAATGTGATAGAGCTATACAAACACTATTCTTATAATAAATTGGTAATGAAAATAGATAGAAAAGCTAAAACAGGTACTTATAAATACTGAACTCTAAAATATAACAACCAGAAACATGATTTTAACAAAAAAACCCCATAATTTTGAAATTTTTGGTAATGCCTTGAAGGCATTACCAAAAGAAATTTTACAGAACCCCTTATAATTATCAGCACAGGTAAAACGCCAACAAGAAATTGTACAAAGTGAAAATTTTCATTCATTAGTAATTGTTCTGACTAGTTTTTATAGGTAACCCCAAAATATCTACTATTATATTGGTTAAATTTCTATAAAATGTTCTAATTTTAAACATCCTATTCATTTAAACCAACCTTAATTTAGATGTATATCAAGATAGGACAGGTTCAGGGTCATAGTAACTCATATTTGGCCAAAATAATATTCAATATTTTAAAATACAATTATTAACTGACCTCTGGTAGTAGTGAGAAAAATATATAATTAAAATAATTTTTTTTTGCTAGTGAGATATTCTCTTTTATCCATCCTGAAATGTAGAATTAATTCCCATCTTTAAAGACAGGGAAATTTTATAGTAGGTAATTTCAGTGTAAAAATAAAAAAACAAAAACAAAAAAAATTAGTACTTACAGCTTTCTTCCCAAGTTCAGTCTTTGATAATGTTAAGGATCCTGCAAGGTAGCATCCAGGTCCTGCCCCTTTAGGTATCCTAGTAAGAAGATTCAGAAGAGAAAAAGAACAGAAGAGAAAGCTTCACAGAGATAATTAGGGGGGAAAACAACAAAACAACTGCATTCTGAAATAATTCCTATAGCTAAGATTTCAAAATCTTAGGGAGAAATAATTTCTGCATAAAATGGTAAATGACAACATACGACAAATTTAGCCTAATGTCATGAACTACCATTAACATGTTATAGTGTAGAAGATGGGCATTAAGTGTAAGCAATGTCATCACTTACTTGTCATCAGGTAAGGAAGTAACAAAGAATGGCTGGTTGTATTTGGGTGGTAGTGTTAAATTACTACATTTCTTCTTTCCTAGAAGTGCAAGGTTATGATTTTCATGAATATCTAAGCTCAAGGTATTAGACAACCTATGAGAAACAATAAATGGAAGATCTTTAAGACGTTCCAAATCACTGATTTGCTCATGACGAATCTGTAGTCGAATTGTATAATCTCCTTTCTCCAGTTTCAAAGAATACTAAAAAGAGAAAAAATATTTAGAAAAAGTTTAGCCACGTATACAGAAATTACAGTAAGAAGATAAATAGAAAGTTACAACTTAGTGCTTACATTACATTACATTATATGACTGTTACATCATAACAGTACTACCTTTACATACACACAAAATCCCAATACTGCATGTGAACAAGCAGGACCAGAGACATCAGTGAGCTATCCAAGGTCACATATAGAGGACAAGAGAGCTGAAGGCAGGCCTGACTCCCAAGCCCTCATTCTTCCCGCAACTATACACTCTCAGCTAAATCAGTCTGTTCTAGACTGAGAAAAATTATGATTTTCTAGCTTATGGTTACTTAAGACATGTATAAAACAACATCTAAAATAGCAAAACTGAGGTGCTGTATATTACCTAAAAAGGATATACACAAATGTATGTCTAGACATGACTGGAAATTTTTCTATTATAATCAAAATGTTACATCCCTTTATTGCTGATAGGAAAAACAGGAAGCCAAGAGTGATCGAGGAATATAATATAAGTCTATTATGTTCCATCTAATTAACCTGCTAGAGAGGACAGGACACTCTTTCTGCATTGGCAGTTATATCTGATGAGATTTTAAAAGCAACCAAAGTAATGGCTCTGCAATAATTCAGTCTGTACTGGGGACATGTGACTGGACCTTGCTCTGAGAATGAAAGGAAATCATTCCTTGAAACACTAACCAAAATAACTTGCATAAATTATTTCTATTATTTAAATAAAATTATAAATGTTATAGGATTTACCTCATTGTAACAATATTCAATTGTGGATAAAGTTTCTGTAAAATATCATTAAAAGTTTTTTCTTCAATACAACAGTAATAAGCACACTTCTTAGCATTTAGGAAAGGCCCAATACACAGTTGTCCAATGAAAAAATAAATTAGAAAATTCTAATAAACTGAAGACACTGGGCACTGCTGCAGTGCTCTTTATCCAGGTAAGGCCTAGGATCATTTCCAGGTGCTCATATATATTAGATGATTTGTTTTTAACCTTCAGATGAGAGAAAGGAGTGTGTAGGAACAAGAAATACCAAAAATAAAAAGCTATGCTGGGCAGTGCTATGTCATCCTTGCCCTCCTCTATTCCAACACTCAATTCAGCTAAACAGCATGGCTGAAAACTTGTCCCAGTCTGTTCTACAACAAACAACTGAGCTACCAGTGATGTGTCAAAGTACTAAATGCAAAACTATGATATTAAAAAAACCCAAATGTTACCATAACAAGAAATCAGGAATTCATTAGTTCAAAAAATATGTTCTGCTAATTCTAAAAATCACTGCCAATTTCATACCTGATGTGGATAGGCATCGCCTGAACCCATCTGTCTTTTATTCTGGTCAAATATGATCCACAGTTGGCTGTCATATTCTGATTCATATAATAATTCACAAAGTAGTGGGCAGCTTGGAGTTACTTCCCCACTCTTAGGCTATAAAAAATAAGAATAATTACTTGACATGGTTTACATAATTTCTAATGTAGATTTATAATACTATTATTGATAAGATTTTTACAATAAAAGTATTAAAATATTTTCTGGTGGTAGCCTATTATAGAAATGTAGAACATCCAGTATTTGGCCACTAGTAACAGGTACTTCTCTTTTACAATTTAAAAATACACACATTTTTTAAGGTTTATTTTCATTTGAAAGAGTGGATAAGGGGAGTGGGGTGAGAGAGACAGAAAGAGAGAGAGAGAGAGATGAAAGAAAAACATTGATTTGTTGCCTCTGCAGGCACCCTGACTGGGGATCACACCTGTAACCTAGGCCTGTGCAGACCAGGAATCAAACTTATGACCTTTCACAATTACAGGATGCACCAATCGACTGAACCACACTGGCCAGGACAGCAATACATATTTTCTTTAAAAACTAAAAATTTTATAATTCACTGAAGTCAATCATCTCCTGAACATTATAATCAAATATTATATATATTAATAAGAATTTTACTGAAATCTTATGGATTCTACATAAACTCTTTGTTCCAACATTTATCATTCATTCAACCTAGGAATTATTCTAATGTCTTGCTGCTTTGATGCCTGCTTTTCAGAAAATAATTATGCCAACTAGTATCATAATCAGAAGGTATCTGGCACTCATGAAACACCTAACCACTGGACAGCTAATACTAGATAGGTACCACTGAACAGATTCAGTAATTACAATAACTAAGGCTCAAAGGCCAGAATTTGTAACTTCAGATTTGAATGGTACTTAGATCACTGCAAATCATAATTTTCCCAAAGAAGAGTTTCAAATGAACCACTGTTGATTAGTAACCAACATTAATTCTACTTCATATATATATATATATATACTGAATATACCATCCTTCCATTTAAAATTATATGATTCATAAAAACACAAAAGTTCATCGTAAAAGTATATTTTATTATAAAGACACTTACTTGATGAAAGTTATAGGTAAGGATCATCTCATAAAGTTGACGATTATTTGGCAAAATATCTCTTGATCCTAAAGGTTTTGTTTTTGCACTCAGTGGGCTGTAATTAGACAACTGCATAAATGATTTGATTCAAGAGTTCATTTAATGAGATACAATTATAATCAACAAAATCTGTAACCTATTACAAATGACAAACAAGCATTTCTAAACACTGTCCTTTTCAGTGCATTTTATATTTTAATTACTAACTTACCTAATTCTTTACTCACTTAACCACAGCAATAAATATAAATTTTGCAATATTACAAAAGTAATCTTTTTATGATAAAAACATTTTCAAATGTCAACTAAAAGTTGTTAATATAAGCAGGTCCCAATGCCAGGGCAACAATCACTAACAGTGCTGAAGGACGGGTTTTTACTGCAGATGGTGCTGGCTTCTCACAGGATGAGTCCTGCCAGATACACCGAGAATTTTACATCCATGTCATTTAATGCTAGAAACCACTGCCAGGCTTGCCTCTCAGAGACCTGCCAGGATTCCTAGGCTTGACTGTCATATGCTGATTTTTCATTTTCAACATTTAGATGGATTTAAGAAAATGACCTTCTCTTCAAAGTGTAAGAGATCCTCCCACCCCCACCACAGGAATACCTGACATTTATAGCACTAAAACATTTAATGATACCGTAGTGTTTGGACCCAGCTCTTCAAAGTTATACAGGGAGCCAGATCTTCGTATTTCAAGGAGGACTGAACATCAAAACGGTTGATTCCTTCTGATGCATGCTATGAAGGATATTCATCAAATTAGTTTTTCAAACTTAGCTGAAAATGAACTATTTTAAAACAATATTTGGACCTTAAATAAACATCTAATGCAAAGTTTATAAGCACCCACGAACAGGACTACTTTTAAATTACCTGTGGTTATTTTTAGAACCAGAAGTAATTTCCCCAACAAAGTTTAAATTCAACAAGTGAGATTTTTCAATAACATGAGTAACTGATATTAAAAATAATGAAACTGTGGTACTCACAATGTTTAACTGAGGAGCAGTACACACTATACCATGGAAAGAAATGGTGTAATCAATATTGACATCACTAAGACTTGCCCACCAGCGAGCAATGCAAAATTCAATTGCTTTCCCACTCTGCAAAGAAAATTATATATGTGTAAATAATCTGTTCTCAATTTCTTTCAAATTACAGAAAATAATAGGTGTGTCAAAGTAATTCTATACTTTCAAACTTTTCCTATTTGTACAGCAAGAAAATGCAAATAAATAACCTTTATCAGCTATGTGTGGAGTTATGAAAATTACAGCTGCATAGGTACAGTATAAAAATTTAAATATATGGTTATTTACTCATAATCTTACACTGCTTGTCATAAAAGATCTGAGGCAGCTTTTGGAAACATACACAATGAAATAATGATGAGAACAAATTGGACTAAAACCTAGGTCCAAAGGAAAAGTAATTAAGAACAGTAACAGGAGGAAAGGTATGACAGCTTTATAAGGCATATTCAATAGCCACAGCTGAGTTTCAGACTCAGAGATGCCTGGAAACCAGAGCAAAATGATATTATGGTCACTTATAGCTTTCTCCCCATTAAAATAATAAAAAACAAAAACTGTCCCTAGTGCTCAGTTTTATACTAAGTTTTCCAGAAATCAGTATTTTAGAAAGTTTAAAGGTGAATCATAACACTGATTCATACATGAATGGAAGTGAAAGTAATCGGAATCATAAGACATAGGAAAGATCATATGACCAACTGAAAACATGGCATAGTGAGTTTAAGAAAGAACAACAGTACATTCACCTTCTATGGAGGAAGGTGAATCATTATTGTTAACACTATAGGTAAGAATGGAGATCTGCCATATTTAAAGTGATTTCTGTAGGAAGTAGTAGCAGTTTCACCTATAAGGTAAATTATCCTCATGGATTCTTTACAACAGAGCAGTAATAAAATAACTTAAGTGACATGTAGAACTGTCTTAACTAAGAAAATATTCTACTGTGGAATGAGGAAACAATACCAAAGACAGGTGATCTAATTAGGGTACTTGAGACCAAGTCCAAGGTAAATATTAATCTTTTTTTTAAATTTCTTTTTATTTATTTTTTTAAATTTTATTTAGTTATTTTTCAAGTACAGTTTTTTGTCTATTTCTCCCATCCCAGCCCCCCGGCCCCGTCTCCCATATCAATCTTTTTTTTTATTCTTAAATAATTTAATCAAAATAAAGTTTTGGTCTGCTAGATACTGGTGCCTTGCACCCTGATTGGTATTGTTTCCTCATTCCACAGTAGATTATTTTCTTAAATATTCTAGCAGTATCTAGCAGACCAGAACTTTATTTTGAAAAAATAATAAAAATTAAAAAAAAAAGATTAATATTTACCTTGGACTTGGTCTCAAGTGCCCTAATTAGATCACCTGTCTTTCTACTTCATTTATTTGACACTAACAAAATACACAGACCCAATTAACTATGAATATAAACTATAAAATCAAATTAAAATCCTTAGCCCATACCAAAACCCAAAAAATCGCTTTAGGATTTTGAGTTGTTAATTAAAACTTACTAAGACAGGAAAGGCTTCAGTCAGTGTTCCTTTTTCTGGAAGGGAACAAAACTTATAAAATTCATGGCTTCGATATGCTCTTTGCTTTACAAGCTGTACTGCATGAAGAACAAACTTGGCCGACACCTCTGAAGAACATGAACACACTGTAACTTCTACAATAAAAAAGAAGCAAAATTTTAAACTGGTAAGATTTAAAATGGACATAAAATAGTTTCAAGAATGCTTACTTATCAGGGAATAATATATCAATAATAAAATGATATATTCAAATGAAATCTGTGTATTTCCTTAAAAACAAAGCATGGAATACTGTGGCCCAGTCCCCTATCCATGAAAAACCACAAGAAGGGAGAAAAGCAAAGCCCACCCCCGCCGCCCGCAGCATCCAGGAAGACTATCAGAACTCCCTTCACCAGTTTAAAGTCAGTAGGAGGCTTCCTCCAACTCCCCCTTTTTTCCCAAGTGAGACAGTAAGACCTGGAGTTGTGAAGAGTCCAGAGACAGATGAAAAGAGGGAACACGAGGCTAACCCCAACAACTGAGAAACGGAGACAAATCTGACTTTGTTATCCTATAGAATTTGCATTTTATTATCTGTATTATTATTTTTCATTATTTTTATTTTTTAATTTTATTAGTATTTTTATTCCTTTTCTTTCTGTTTAAAACTTCTTCTTTGTTTAAATGCATTGTTTGACTGGTTTTCTTTGTTCTCTCTTTCTCAGAATATTTTTAATTTTCCTTCTTTCACTTCACTTCTGTTCCAATAACACGCTACTCTTGGTTCTGTACTTTCTATTCTTATTCAGATCATATATTTCCTGTCACATTATTGTTAGTCCAGTATTATCATAAATAATTGTTGTTCCATACAATTGTAAATACTACACAGCACACCTCCCTGGTTTTAGCCCATTTCATTACCTTCCTGAGCTTTATTACTGTTGTAGTTAACTCTATTCTCTCAAACCCTAAGCCTACTTTCTATCCTTTACTTTCACCTTTTCTCATTATCAAACCTCCCACAGGTGGTACAAGCAGTGTTTTCTGGATTCAGCTCACAATCCTTCTCTTCTCTAACAAGGGTCTTATCTCTTATTCACCTTTTATTAAAAGTGGCTACTTGGTGAAATAACATGGTTAATACTATACTTATCCAAAGGATCTCCTATCCCTTCTCTACTTGTTGGCACTTTAAATCCAATAGAATACTCTCCCACTGCCTTAACCCATTTTGCCTTTTCCTTGCCACTGATCACACACAAGATTAAGTGGGAGCTGTGAAAACCAATATACCTGCTGATGGAGAGAACCCACCAACAAAGGAACCACCAACAGGTAAAAACCCAAGCACAAAAAGAGAACCCACACAAACAAGAAGAAAAGGCAACCCTAGAGCATCTAGACAAGGATATCAAAGAGACCACACCACTGAACCCATAGAACTCCTATCATAGAATCTAGTTCACCCTGATGTTCCAGCGAAACATCAGGAAGTATGGAAACAAACAAAGTCCCCTAAAATGGGGAGACAAAAAAAGAACCTGTAATCAAAAGAAATGAAAGACTCCACAGTAAATGGAGGTAAGCAAACTACCAGATATAGAATATAAAATAATGCTTATAAGGATGCTCAAGGAGGACTCACAGACAACTACAAGGAACTGAGTGAGAACTAGAATAGTATGAAAACGGAAACAGAAACTTTAAACGAAAACCAGGAATAAATGAAAAATACAATTTCTGAAATAAAAAACATACCAGAAGGAGTTATAAGCAGGCTGGATGAAGCAGATTACGGAATTAGTGGTTTGGAAGGCAAGGTGGAAAGAAACACCCAGGAAAAGCAGCTACACAAAAAATGACTCAAAAAATATGAAGACAGATTAAAGGAACTCCGAGATAACACAAAATGCAACAACATTCAAATCATAGGAATACCAGGAGAAGAAAAGGAACATGGGATAGAACCCTGTTTGAAAAAATAATGACAGGAAACTTTCCAAACCTGGACAAAGAAAAAAACATGCAAGTTCAGGAAGCACAGAGGGTCCCACTCAAGATGACCCCAAAGAGGCCTACCCCAAGATCCGTCATAACTAAAACACTAAATTTTAAAGACAAGATAGAGAATCATAAAAGCAGCAAGCGAGAACCAAGAAGTGATATAGAAAGGGGATCTGAGAAGGCTAGCAGCTGACTTCGCAACAGAAACATTACAAGCCAGGAGAAAATGACAAGCAATATTCCAAATAATGAAAAACAAAAGCCTACAACCAAAATTACTCCATCTAGCAAGGCTCTTGATTAAAATGGAAGGCCAAATAAGGAGCTTCCAGACAAAAGAAGGCTGAAAGAATACACTTCCACTATACCAGCATTGCAAGATATGCTAAATAAACTGCTTTAAGAAATGAAAGAAAAAGAATGAGAGGAACACAGGTACAAGTGGAGAAAATGAATAAATACTTATCAATAACAACATTAAATGTAAATGGATTGAATGCTCCAATCAAAAGGCATAGGGTAGATGAATAGATAAGAACTCATGACCTACACATATGCTGCCTACAAAGAAACCCACCTCAGGACAAAAGACCTACACAGACTAAAAGTAAAGGGCTGGAAACAAATATTCCAAGCAAATGGACAAAGAAAAAAAAAAAGCTGGGGTAGCAATACTCATATCAGACAAAACAGACTTCAAAAAGGGGGCCATAAAGAGAGACCCAGAAGGTCACTTCATAATACTCAAGGGAAGAATCCACCATGAAGACATAAATATTGTAAACATATATGCATCCAACATAGGAGCACCCAAATAAGGTAAATCCTGGAGGACTTCAAGAAAGATATAGACAGCAACACAGTTATAGTAGGGGATTTTAATACCCAACTTTCTTTTTTTTTTCTAATTTATTTTTTTATTGATTATGCCATTACAGTTGTTCTATTCCCCCCTTCATTCCCCTCCACCCTACCCTCCAGTCCCCATCATTACCCCCCCTTTAGTTTATGACCATGTGTCTCAAGTCCTTTAGATTCTATATTTCCCATACTATTCTTGCCCCCCCCATCAATTTTCTATCTACTGTCTATGCTACTTATTTTCTGTACCTTCTCTCCCCTTCTCCTCCTCCCACACCCCTATTGCTAACCCTCCTTGAGATCTTCATTTCTATGTTTCCACTCCTGATCTAGCTGTCCTTTTAGTTTGCTTTTGTTTTAGGTGTGGTTCTTAATAACTGTGGGTTTGCTGTCCTTTCACTGTTCATGTTTTTTTAACTTCTTTTTCTTAGATAAGTCCCTTTAACATTTCATATAATAAGGGCTTGGTGATGATGAACTCCTTGAATTTGATCTTATCTGAGAAGCACTTTATCTGTCCTTCCATTCTAAATGAAAATTTTGCTGGATAGAGCAATCTTAGTTGTAGGTCATTGGATTTCATGACTTGGAACACCTCTTTCCAGCCCCTTCTTGTCTGTAAGGTCTCTTTTGAGAAATCAGCTGACAGTTTGATAGGAACTCCTTTGTAGGTGACTGTCCCCTTATCTCTTGCTGCTTCTAGAATTCTCTCCTTCATTTTAATCTTGGCTAATGTAATTATGATGTGCCTTGGTGTGCTCCTTCTTGGGTCCAACTTCTTTGGGACTCTCTGAGCTTCCTGGATTTCCTGGAAGTCTATTTCCTTTGCCAGATTGGGGAAGTCCTCCTTTATTATTTGTTCAAATAAATTTTCCACTCATGGCTGTTCCTCTTCCCCTTCTGGTACCCCTATAATTCGGATGTTGGAGTGTTTAAAGATGTCCTGGAGGTTCCTAAGCCTCTCCTCATTTTTTTTTAATTCTTGCTTCTTCACTCTTTTCTGTTTGGCCATTATTTGCTTTCTTCTGGTCCGCTCCATTGATTTGAGTCCCAGTTTCCTTTTCATTGCTACTGGTTTCTTGTGCAATTCCAATCATTTCAATTAGTTTTGCCTTCATATGTTTGTCTAATTTGTGGCTACAATCAACCAGTTCTGTGAGGATCCTGATCACCAGTGTTTTAAACTGTGCATCTGAGAGTTTTGCTATTTCTTCATCGCTTAGATTTATAGGCTCTGGGGCTTTGAGATCTTCTTGAGCCATTTTTGATCTGTTCTCGCCCCTTAAGTATGAGGAGAGGAGCCTTGGACTCTCAGGTTGCTGGGTTGTGACACTATATGTGGGTGCGTGGTGAGAGTGGGGAAATGGCGACCCCCTCTGCTGTTTCTCTCCGCTGGGTGAGGAGCAGAGCCTTAGGTGGTTCAACGGGGCGGGGCCACTCAGGTCACTGGATTATGATGCTGTATGTGGAGGTGGGGTCAGAGCGGGGAAATGGCGGCGCCCTGTGCTGCCCCTGCTCAGTCCTGTAGTCTCACCGCCCACTCCCTCGCTTGTCTATCTGCGCATGAAAGCGCGACCACAGTCAACCGTGTGGTCTGGCTGTGTTTTCCGTTGCTAATATTTAGTTGTCCCTAAACTTGATTGTGAGAGAAAGCATGGCTTCTCCACCTATGCCTCCATCTTGGCGGAAGTAATACCCTACTTTCAAAAATGGATAGATCTTCTTATGTATATTATTTAATAGCATGCTATTAAATAATGAATGGCTTAAGAATGAGATCAATGAAGAAATCAAAATGTTTCTGGAAACACATGAAAATGAACACTCAAAAGTCCAAATCTTATGGGACACTGCAAAGGCAGTCCTGAGAGGGAAGTTCATAGCAATACAGACCTACTGAAAAAAGACAGAAACATTTAAAATAAACATCGTAATCCTACATCTACATGAACTGGAGGAACAACAACAAAGACCGGCCAGAGCAAGTAAAAGGAAGGAAATAACTGAGATCAGAGCAGAATTAAACTATATAGAGACTAAAACAACAATCCAAGTAATCAATAAATGCAGGAGCTGGTTCTCTGGAAAGTAACACAAAATTGACAACCTTTAAGCAGATCCATCAAGGAAAAAAGAGGACCAAAATAAACAAAATCAGAAATGAAAGAGAGATTACAACAGACAACACAGAGATACAAAGGATTGTAAGAAATCACTACGAACAAAATATGCCACAAAAATTGAAAACCAGGGTGAAATGGACAATTGTCTACAAAAATATAACCTCTCAAAACTGAATGAAGAAGCAGCAGAAAGCTTGAACAGACCAATAACAGCTGAAGAAATTGAAGCAGTAACCGAAAAACTCTTGACACAAAAGCCCTGGACCAGATGGTTACATAGGAGAATTTTACAAAAGATTTAAGGCAAAGCCAACCCCTATTCTTCTCAGATGATTCCAAAAATAGAGAAGAGGGAAGACTCAAAAACTATTTTTACAAAGTCATCACCACTCCAATTCCAAAATCAGATAAAGATATATCAAAGAAATAAAACTACAGGCCAGTATTGCTGACAAACATAGATGTCAAAATCCTCAACAAAACATGGACAAACTGCATCCCATAATACATTAAAGAGATCATACATCATGATCAAATGGGATTCATCCCAGGGATGCAAGGATGGTACAACATTCACAAATCTGTAAACATAATACATCACATAAACAAAAGGAAAGACAAAAATCACAGGATCATATCAATACATGCAGAAAAAGCATTTGATAAGGTACAGGACCCACTTATGATAAAAATACTCAGCAATGTGGGAGTTGAGGGGCCATTCCTAAATATGATAAAAGCCATATATGAGAAACCTACAGCCAGTATCTTACTCAATGGGCAACAACTAAAAGTTTTCCTTTTAAGATCAGTAATAAGACAAGAATGTTGACCTTCACCATTTCTATTCAACAAAGTATTGGAAGTTCTAGCTATAGTGATTAGACAAGAAAAAATAAAAGGCATCCTAATTGGAAAGGAGGAAATAAAACAGTCATTATTTGCAGACTGTATCATAGTGAAAACCCTACAGAATCCACCCAAAACACAAGAGGTAATAAATGAATGTGGCAAAACAGCAGGGTCCAAAGTCAATATTCAGAAATTAAAGGCATTTTAATACACCACCAACAAAAGATCAGAATCAGAAGTCAAGGAAAAAATCCCATTTGCTATGGCAAAAAGAAAAATAAAGTATGTAGGAATGAACCTCACCAAGGAGGTGAAAGACCTGTACTCATGAAAACTACACAATATTGAAGAAAGACATTAAGACAAAAACAAATGGAAGCGTATACCATGATTGGAAGAATCAACATTATCAAAATGTCCATACTACCCAAAGCAATTTATGAATACAATGCAATCCCTATTAAAATACCAATGACATATTTAATAATTTAGAACAAACATTTCAAAAACTTATATACTATAATCAAAATAGCCTGGTACTGGCATAAGAACAGACACATAAACTAACAGAACAGAACAGAGAATGCAGACAGAAACCCAAGACTCCATGGTCAATTAATATTTGACAAAGAGGTAGAAGCATAAAATGGGAGTAAAAATAGCCTCTTCAACAGACAGTGTGGAAGAGAAGGAAAGTTACATGCAAAAAAATGAAACTCGACCACCAACTTACACCATAAACAAAAATAAATTCAAAGTGGATAAAGGACTTAAATGTAAGTCTTAACACCATAAAAGTCATAGAGAAGATAGGCAGGAAAATCTCAAGATATTCCTCACAGTAATACTTTCTAGGGAGAGCAATATTATGTCCCTAGAGCAAGGGACATAAAGGAAAGAATAAAAAAAAATGGGAGCTCATCAAAATTAAGTTTCTTTATGGCTAAATAAAATATCATTAAAATCAAAAGAGAACTAACTGTATGGGAAAACATATTTGAGATGATACCTCAGACAACAGTTTGATCACCAAAATATATAAAGAACTCATACGACTCCACTCCAGGAAGATGATCAGCCCAAATAAAAAAAAGGGCAAAAGAATTGAACAGCCACTTCTCCAAGGAGGGCATACGGAGGGCCCAGAGACATATGAACAGATCACTCAGCATCACTAGCCATCAGAGATACAAATTAAAGTCACAATAAGATACCGCTTCACACTGGTCAGAATGGCCATCATAAACAAATCAAGAAATAACAAGGAGAGGTTGTCGAGAAAAGGGAACCCTAGTGCACTGTTGGTAGGAATGCAGACTGGTGAAGCCACTATGGAAGAGTATGGAGTTACCTCAGAAAACTGAAAATGGAATTGCCGTTTACTCCAGTAGTACCAATGTTGGGATTGTACCCTAAGGATCCTGAAAAGCCAATTCAAAAGAACTGATGTACCCCAATATTCATAGTTGTACAATTCATAATAGCCAAGAGCTAGAAACAACCTAAGTGCCCATCAGTAAATGAGTGGATCAAAAAACTATGGTACATTTACACATGAAACACTATGCAGCAGAAAGAAAGAAGGAGTTCCTACCCTTCATGAGAGCATGGATGGATCTGGAAAATATGCTAAGTGAAACAAGTGAAGTGATGAAAGAGAAATACTTTATGATCTCACCTATAACTGGAACCTAATTAACAAAACAAATAAGCAAGCAAAATACAACCAGAGACAAATAAAGAACAATCTGACCATAATCAGAGAGGACAAAGAGGGATAACAGGGGATAATGTGAAAGTGGGGCAGGCAGCAAGGAATATGTATGAAGGACACATGGGCAAAGCCAAAGGGGGTGGGTCTGAGGTTGGGAGGTAAGTATTGGTTTGGCAGGGTGGAGACATGGTAGGGTAAAAATGGAGAAAATGTACTTATTTGAACAAAAAATAAAAAAAAATAAATAAAAAATATTGACCCTAAAAAAAGAAAAAAGCTGAAAAGGTAGAAGACTCAGCTATGGAAAATAAATAAATCAGTATTAAAATAAACTATGGGAGAGAAGAAGATGGCAGAAGAGTGAATGGAAGTCATACTAACTTCCTCCCTGTACCAATTTGGAATCACAACTAAATTATGGAGAAATCACCTAGAACAAACAACTGAGCAACAGTGAGAGAGTAGCCTTATAACCTTGGGCAGACAGAAAAATCAGCTGTAGCACAACCAGTCTGGTAAGGAGTGCAATACAGACTTAAGAGGGCTGGCTGGGTACCCACAGGCCACAGTGCCAGAAGGATAATTAAGTGGCTGGATGGATTGCCCTGAGATGAACTCAGTCTAAACTCGAAGCTAGGATCCCCAGCCTAGAGCACCAAGGCCCCCAAAAATACACAGATAAGAACCAGTAGTGAAAAGCAGCAGGGTTGCTCTGCCAGAGACAGCTAGAGACTCAAAGAGCCATTTAAAGGGCCAACGCACAATTTTCACTTGCAGCTGCTTTCACTAGGTTCTGGCAAAAGTGGGAGGGGGGAGAGGGGGTAGAGGTGACTAGAGATGCTTTAGGAGAGACTAAGGGTGGAGGCTTTGGCGAGACAGGTAGGAGAATAGCTGCCAGAAACCTGATTTTGAGTCACCACCACTTGCACAGCAGCTATTCTGCTCAGGCAGACCACTCCTCTTTGAGGGGCAGCAGCCTGAGGGAAAATAGCCTTGATCCCAGGAAGGACTCCACCCCACCCTATGGTACTTAAGCCTGACAGCTGACCACAGAATGACTAGATTAACAACTAAAGGAAACACCCAGGGACAGGAGATGCCTGGAAGTCTCTGAACTGGCTGCCTAAGGTCAGATGGGGTCAGCATCTGACATCACCAAAGGTGGATCCAGAAATAAAAAAAACAGTAATAAATACTAGAGGCTACTGAGACAAAAATCCACCTTTGTCTTCATGATTTGTGATATTTTCTTTCCTGCATAGCTTTTAACATTCATTTCTTGTCCAGCAAGTTTTATACACATTTACTCACTAGATTTTTTACTACAGTTTATTTTAATTCACATATTTTGCCCCTCTGTCCTCTTACCCCTTTTTACCATCTTCTTTCCTCTAATTATTTTCATTTCAAACTTTGTTTTCTCTCTGGCTACAACCTCTTTCCATTCCACACTCTCACTATTTCTCCCCCATCCAGACACACAAAACCAATTTTCTTGTCAATGATCATCTCACATCCTTTCTCTTGCTATTAAATACTGGCATTCTCTCTCCACCTTTAGCAGTCTTTGCTAGTCAGTTGTGGTGGAGTAGATGTACTTTTTTGTTTATCTCTAGATCTTCACTAATTTTGTATTTCAAATATCAAATTTTACTGGTCCCCTCTCCTATTTTTTTTTTAATCCCAAACTGTTAATTTTGCCCTGTCTTAGCCTGTTTTTTTTTGTTGTTCTTCAATTTCTCTTTTATCCTCCCCTTTTATTTTTCTTTATTCTCTTTTTCCTTTCTTTTTTCTTCTTTTGTCTCAAATTCTACTTTTTCCCTGTCTCAGCCTGATTTTCGTTCCTCGTTCTTTCTATTCCCTCTCATTCTATCATTTTAAAATCACTCCTGATTCCTCAAGACATCTCTTAAGCTTTTCTTTCTTTTCCCCCTCTTATTCCCATACCACCTATATTAATTTTAGCTCATTTGTTGTTGATAGTTCTGTGGCAGATCTTTCTAACTTGGCTCTTATATTGTTATTAATTATTTACTATTTTTCCATTCTTTTTCTTTCTCTCTCAACTTGTTTTATCTTATTTTAATTTCTGTTTAAACCTAATACTATATGCTTCCCTTCCTCATTCCTCCATTCCACATTCCTCATTCCCTGTTCTATTCATTATGTAAATTTTACTTTCTCTCTTTGCATTGTTCCGACTTTGAACTCTTATTAGGTCACCTCCCTTTCCACTCTCAAAATCATTTTTCTTTCAGTAGGCCATCTCAAATCTGCTCTCCTTCCTTATAACAGTCTTAATTTCCTTACACCCGTATGAGTATTGGTTCATTTCCTGTTGATAGTGGGATTGCACAGACAGTTATTTTTCCAGGAGTGGGTTAGTTTCCTGGGCTTTGTGGTTTTGTTCTGGCAGCACTTGCACAACAGAATATAAGACATGGTGGTTGGAGTGACCCTCAGTAAAACAGCTGAAGGGAAAGATCCAACAACAGTCATAACCCAGTTTCATCCAGAGAAACAACATAAATGGCAGGCATAAAGGGCACTCCAAGAGCAACAAGTTCAGGACATCAAGGAGACCCCGCCACTGAACCTCACAGGTTGCCTACCATAGAAGATTACACCACAAACTCAGGAAGTTAAAACGGATTAATTTAAGATACAGAAGCAAACAAGAAGACTCTCACAAATAATGATAAGACAAAGAAACAACCCCCAAGTGAAAGGAATGGAGGAAGCTTCAGAAAAGAGTGCTAAATGAAATAGAAGCAATTCAACTATCAGATACTGAGTTCAAAACAATGGTTATAAAGGAAGCTCAATGAGATCATTGAGAATTACCAAAAACTACAGGGAAACTAGAAAGAACTTACTACAAACTTTATCAGCATGAAAAAGGAGAGAGAAACAATCAACAATGGACAAGAGGAAATGAAGAATACAATTTCTAAATTGAAAAACACAGTCGAAGGAATCAAAATTAGGCTAGATGAAGCAGAGGACTGAACCAGCGGGCTGGAGGACAAGGTAGAAAATAACTCCCAGTAAGAGCAAGAAAATGAAAAAAGACGGAAAAAGAATGAAGAGGGGTTGAGAGAACTGCAGGACAACATGAAATGTAACAATATCCATATACTAGGGATACCAGAAGGAGAAGAACAGCAAGGAATAGAAAACCTGTTTGAAAAAGTAATAATGGAAAATTTCCCTTGTTTGATGAGAGAAAAAGTCACACAAATCCAAAGGGTTCTAATCAAGAGGAACCCAAAGAGGCCTACTTCAAGACACATCATAATTAAGTTGGCAAATTTTAAAGACAAAGAGAAAATCTGTAAGGCAACAAGGCAGAAACAAAAAGTAACATACAAGGGAGCCCCAATAAGGCTAGCAGCTGACTTCTCAACAGAAACACTATAAGCCAGAAGGGATTGGCAAGACATATTCCAAGTAATGAAAATCTAAGGCCTGCTACTAAGACTACTTTATGAAGCAAGGCACTCAATGAAAATGGAAGGGGAAATAAGGAGTTTCCCAGACAAAAGGAGGTTGACATAACACATGTCCAATAATCCAGTACTGCAAGAGATACTAAAAGGATTGTTTTAAGATGAAGAAAAGAGAGAGAGAGAAAGAGAAAGAACAGCAGAAGAACAAAGAGGGTGAAATGGCAATGAATAAGTACCTATCAGTAATAACCTTAAATGTAAATGGATTGAATGCTCCAATCAAAAGACACTGTGTAGCTGAATGGATAAGAAAACATGACCTGCACATATGCTGCCAACAAGAGATCCACCTCAGAACAAAAGACCTACACAGAGTGAAAGTGAATGGTTGGGAAAAAGTATTCCAAGTAAACAGACAGGGAAAAAAAGCCAGGGTAACAATACATATATGAGACAAAATAGACTTCACCCTGGCTGGTGTAGCTCAGTGGATTGAGCTTGGGCCTGCGAACCAGACAATCACGGTTCGAATCCCAGTCAGGGCACATACCGGTTGCAGGCCGGTTCCCTGCAGGCCGGTTCCCTGCAGGCCAGTTCCCAGCAGGGGATGCACGAAGGCAACCATACATTGATGTTTCTCTCCCTCTCTCCTTCCCTTCCCCTCTACAGATAAATAAAATCTTTAAAAAAAAATAAAAAAAATAGACTTCAAAACACAGGTCATAAAAAGAGACACTGAAGGACACTTCATAATACTCAAGAGAAAAACCCATCAAGAAGACAAATACTGTATACACATATATGCCCAACATAGCAGCACCCAAATATATAAGGGAAATCTTGAAGGGTTCAAGAAAGATACAAACAGCAACAAACTTATACTACAGGATTTTAACACCCCACTGTCAACAATGGATAGGTCTTCCAAACTAAATATCACAGAGGAAGTGGAACTGAATGATGCCTTAGATCAATTGGACTTAACTGATATGTATAGGACCTTACATTCCAAATAAGCAAAGTTCACATTCTTTTCAAATGCATATAGAATATTTCAAAGATAGACCACATGACAGCACAGAAAACAAGCCTCAACAAATTCAAGAGAATTGAAATGATATGAAGCGTTTCATCAGACCACAAGGGACTGAAACTAGAAACCAATCTCAAGGAAAAAAATTCAAAAATACTCAAACTCATGGAGAGTGGATAGCATGCCATGAAACAATGAATGGGTTAATAATGAGATCAAGGAAGAAGTCAGAAACTTTCTAGAAATAAATGAAAATAAACACACAACAGTCTAAAATCTACGGGACATAGTGAAGGCAGTCTTGAGAGGGAAGTTCATAGCAATATAGGCCTACCTCAAAAGTATAGAAACATTTCAAATGAGCAGTCTAACCCTACATCTACAAAAACAGAAGGAAAAGCAAAAAACAAAGCCCAGAGTGAGTAGAAGAAAGATAACAATCAATATCACAGCAGTTAAATGACACAGAGACTAAAAGAACAATTGAAAGGATCAGTAAATTCAGGAGCTGGTTCTCTGAAAAGATAAACAAAATCAACAAGAATTTAAGTAGATTCACCAAGAAAAAAAGTAGAGACCAAAATAAATAAATCAGAAATGAAAGAGTAGAATCTATAACTGATACCACAGAAGTACAAAGGATTGTAATAAATTACTATAAACCAATATATGCCAAGAAATTTGAGAACCTGGATAATATGGACAAACATATAATCTTCCAAAACTGAATCAATAAACAGAAAACCTGAACAGATCCATAACAGTTGGTAAAACTGAAGCAGTAATCAAATAAATCCCAGTACACAAAAGTCCTGGACTGGACTGTTTCTCAGGAGAATTTTACAAAACATTTAAGGAAGAGCTAATCCCTGTCCTTCACAAACTATTCCAAATAATCCAAGAAAAGGGAAGACTCCCACATTATTTATATGAGACCAACATCACCCTAATCACCAAATCAGACAAAGACACAACAAAGAAAGAAAACTACAGGCCAGCATCACTGAGGAACAGAGAGGCTAAAATCCTCAACAAAGTACTGGCAAACTGCATCCAGCAATACATCAAAAAGATCATACACCATGACCAAGTGGGACTCATCCCAGGGATGCATGGATGGTACAATATATGCAAACCAATAAATGTAATACATCACATAGTCAAAAGGAAAGACAAAAATCACATGATCATATCAAAAGATGAGGAAAGAGCATTTGATAAGGTACGGCATTCATTTATGATAAAAACATTCAGCAAAGTGGGAGCAGAGGGACCATTCCTCAACACAATAAAGGCCATATATGAAAAACCTATAGCCAACATCACACTTAATGGGCAGAAACTAAAAGCTTTCCCACTAAGATCAGGAATAAGACAAGAATGTCTACTTTCAGCATTTTTATCCAACAAATTACTGGAAGTCCAAGCCACAGTGATTAGATAAGAAGAAATAAAAGGAATCCAAATTGGAAAGGAGTAAGTAAAACTGCCACTGTTTGCAGATGATATGATAGTATACATAGAAAACCTTACAGATAATACCAAAAAACTACTCAACCTAATAAGTGAATCTGGCAAAGTAATGGGATACAAAGTCAATATTTAGAAATCGAAGGCACTTTTGTATGCCAACGAAATATCAGAAACAGATACCAGGAAAAAACCCTATTTGCTGTAGCAACAAGTTAAATAAAGTACCTGAGAATAAACCTAACCAAGAGGGTAAAAGACCTGTACTCAGAACTGAACAATACTGAAGAAAGAAATTAAGGAAGACACAAACAAAGGGAAGCATACACCAAGTTCATGGACTGAAAGAATCAACATAATCAAAATGTCCATACCACCCGAAGCAATTTATAGATTCAACACAATCCCTATTAAAATACCAATGACATATTTATATAGAACAAACATTTCAAAAATGTATATGCAACCATAAATAACACTGAATAGCCTCAGCAATTTTTAGAAAGAAGAACAAAGTAGAAGGGATCATAATACCTAACATCAAACAATATTACAAGGCTATAGTAATCTAAACAGTCTGGTAGTGACATAAGAACAGACATATAGATCAATGGAACAGAACAGAGAGCCCAGAATTAACCCAAATCTCTATGGTCAATTAATATTTGATAAAGGGGTAGATGCATAAAATGGAATAAAAACAGACTCTTCAACAAATGGTATTGGGAGATCTGGGCAGCTATATGCAAAAAATAAAAATCTGATAACCAGCTTAAACCATACACAGAAATAAATTCAAGATGGATAAAAGACTGAAATATAAGCCATGGTACCATATAGGTCCTAGAGCAGAACACAGACAGGAAAATCTCAGGTATTCCATATGGCAATATTTTCACTGATAATTCCCCTTGAGCAAGGGACATAACGGAAAAAGTAAATAAATCGGACCACATCAAATTAAAAAGCTTCTGCATGGCTAAAGAAAAGTTCAGCACAATGAGAAGGAAACAAACTGTATGGGAAAATATATTTGCCAATGATACCTCGGACAAAGGTTTGATCTCCAAAATATGACTCTACTTCAGGAAGAAAAACAACCCAATTAAAAAACAGGCAAAGGAACTGAATAGACACTACTCCAAGGAGGACATACAGAGGGCCCAGAAACATATGAAAAGATGCTCAGCATCATTAGCCATCAGAGAGATTGCAAATTAAAACCACAATGAGATACCACTTCACACCAGTCAGAATGGCCATCACAAACAAATCCACAAATAATAAGTGCTGGTGAGGATGTGGAGAAAAGGGCACCCTAGTACATGGTTGGTAGGAATGTAGACTGGTGAAGCCACTGTGGAAAACAGTATGGAGTTTCCTCAGAAAACTGAAAATGGAATTGCCTTTTGACCTGGCAATTCCACACTGGGATTATATCCTAAGAACCCTGAAACACCAATTCAAAAGAACTGATTGTTCAGCACCCCAATGTTCATAGCAGACCAACTTACAACAGCCAAGTGTTGGAAGTGCCCTAGGTGCCCATCAGTAAATGAGTGCATC
The DNA here is from genome assembly GCF_021234435.1 of Artibeus jamaicensis. Classification (NCBI taxonomy): domain Eukaryota; kingdom Metazoa; phylum Chordata; class Mammalia; order Chiroptera; family Phyllostomidae; genus Artibeus; species Artibeus jamaicensis. Next base: position 7,639,513 of record NW_026521887.1, read on the forward strand.
AAAATGCTGTGGTACATTTACATAATGGGATACTACGAAGCAGAAAGGAGTTCCTACCCTTTGCAACAGCTGCATGGATCTGGAGAGCATTATGCTAAAAGTGATATAAGCCAGGTGGGGAAAGGCAAACACCGTATGATCTCACCTATAAGTGAAACCTAATCAAAGAAAGAAACCAAGTAAGCAAAATATAACCAGATACATTGAAATAAAGAACAAACTGACAGTAACCAGAGGGGCAGGGGAGGGGAATAACAGGGTAAAGATGAGAAAGGGTCATCAAGGAACATGTGTAAATGACCCATGGACAAAGTCAAAGGGGTAAGGATTGAGGGTGGGAGATGGGGGTGAGCGGGGTGGGGGAAAGTAGTGGTAGGAAAATGGAGACAACTGTAGTTGATCAGCAATAAAAAAAAAGTTGCCACACACAAAAAACAATAAAATAAAATAAGCTATGCTGCAAACACCATGAAACAGCTTTCTGACAGTCAGACACAGAATTATCCTAGTCAGGTACTTTTAAAAAAATCCCTCCCTCCACTGCTAAGCTCAACCAAGCAACTCCTATTAAACAGGATTTTAATTTCAGAAACCTATTATTTGTCATCATGCTTAAATTCCATTAGTATCTATTTCTTCAACTTCATTGATAACTTTTCCTAGTCTCTGCCTCTAGGTTTATTTGTGTCCTGTTTACTTCTAGAAGGCATGTCAGGACTACATATGCTTAACTTCATTCTGAGGCAGAAGTAGAAGTAATCACTTCTGCCCCAAATCACTGTGAAATAAGATCAGCAGCTTATCTACTGAATATCCATACTAATACAGAGAACTAAGCAAACAAGGTCAAGCTGGCACAGAGCTCTGTGAATCTAATCAACTGCTGAGAATACAAAATTTGGTGTTGTAACAGTATTTCTAATTATTTGAAATAGGAATCAACTGTAGTACTTTGCTCTATCCCTCCCTTTCTTCCTTCCTATTTATTCCCCCATCCCAGCCTGAGATAAAAATAACCAATAAAATTGTGTAAGTTTTAAGGTATACAACATGATGATTTGATAAATACATATACTGTGAAATGTTTATCACAATCAGGTTGGTTAACACATACATCGCCTCACAGTTACCAATTCTTCTGGTAGTTAAAACATTTAAAATCTATGCTCTTAGTAAATTTCGAGTATATAATACAGTACTGTAAACTACAGTCATCATGATAGATATTAAATCCCTCAAACTTACTCATAACTCAAAGTTTGACCACTTTGACCAACATCTCCTCCACCCTCCTCAACCCCCCATAGTAGATTTCTAATCAAAGACTGTTAAATGCTCTGATCTACTTCCATTCTAGATCATATGATGAATTTTTATTAAAAATAAAAAACTATATTCAATACCAGCTTAAACAAATGTTAATTAGGGCATTATAATCACTGGCATTTAACATTAAAAAGATTTCAGATTCAATATTAACTGTAGATTTTTATTCTTTAAAATGATTAGTGTATATTTTATCAGTCTCATGTTAGATAACTGAAAAGGGCTCTATGGACATGCATGGCAGCCCAGAGTTGTTCAACAGTGCAAGCAATCATTAATAAATAAGGCATTAGTCTAAATTTAGTTAGAATCTTAAATATTAAAACATCTTAAGATGGCCTAGATGACTGGATGTATAAGCCAATGCAAAATAGAAGTAGATCTTTAAAACATTTTAAACCTAGCCCTGGCTGATGTGGCTCAGTGAATTGAGTGTCAACTTGCAAACCCAAAGGGTCGCCTGTTCCATTCCCAGTCAGGATGCATGCCTTTGCTGCAGGCCAAGCCCCCAGTAGGGGGCATGTGAGAGGCGATCATGCATTGCTGTTTCTCTCCCTCTCTTTTTTCCTTACCCTCTCTCTGAAAATAAACAAAATATTTTTTTAAAGTTTTATACCTAATAGCAATTCTAGAGTGCCAGATATAGTTGCTGTTATGAGAAAAATGTGCATTAAAAATATATGAACTCTACATAGTCATAATAATAAGAGAGATAGGATGTACATAAAAATAAGGGGCCAATACAGACTTTAATTTTACTTACCAGCCCATGTTGCACCCTCAGGAACCTCAATAAAATGCCTTCGAATTTGACCAGGTTTAAAATGTACATCTGTAAAGGCTAGATCATAATGTGATGATTCATTTACTCTGAAAATACAAATTAATGATTAAATGTGATACTCTTATAAAAAGGTTATATATTAATTATAAACCCACTGGGAATCTAGATTTTTAAGCTGGTTACAAAACAGTATGCTTAATACAATCTCATTTTTGCTACATGCTAGCAGAAATAAGCTCTAGCTAGGCCAGTACAGATGACTTTTCTACTTTTTACTTGTCTACTTTGTAATCTGTAAAACACACAGGCACACATGTATGCACACACAAAATAAGAAAGTTCACTTTTTTAAATTAAAGGAATTGTGCAACATTCAATATTTTCCAATTAAAGAGAATCTGGGCTCTAGTGAGTTCTAAATATTAAAATCAAAGGAAATGTTTCATGTAATTGATACTGATTGTAGCTCTAAGACTGGTATTAAATAAATCCCTTTTTTGTAGTTTCAAAATGCTTATATACCATAGTGACACAGTAAAGAAACTACTTTCAGAGCATTTTTGTAAGAAGTCAATGAAACATAAAGGTCAATGTATAATTACCCACATAAAAACCTCAAATACATGCTAATGACAGATTCTAGTCAGTGTGACAAAAATATAATGAGAGACTACTATGTTATATACAGGCACTATTATTAGAAGTTACAAATACAACAACAAATAAAATATTTTCCTTTGTCATAGACAATCTAAAGGGCACAGAAAAACCACCTGAGACATTTAATGTAATATGCTTTAGGTAGAAGAGATTTACTTCATGCAAAGGGGCCAGGGAAAACTTCCTGAAGGAGATAATGTCTCAGCTGATTCCTGAATCACACACATTACCATCTCTAAGCTTGTACTGAACTAGGAAACACTAAGGCTAAGAATTAATTTAACTGTACAACAATTTTTCATGCATATGTCACTTTTTATCTTCTTTCATCGTATGTTTCGTATGAGTTAAAACCTATTGGGTATTTAATATTTACCAGTGTAACTAACTCCACAGAAATTGTTAACTTAGAACTTTATTGTTTCCAATGCTCGAGTAATCTCAATCTTGTCCTACGCCTATGAAATAATTTGTTTTTTGTAAATACTGTATAATGGGTTCCATATAGAAATATGTAAGATCCAGCCTGTGTCTTCAGTGGGTAAATTAAAGAAAGAGATGACAATATACTCACTGAAGTCTGTACCACAGGCATGTAAAAAGCACTAGGAAGCAGCAAGAAGGGACTCATTTCACCTGGGTATGACCAGGAACACACCTGGTCATTAAGTTAAGAGACAGGAAACTGAAGCAAAGAAATCAGCTGTGCAAATACAACCAGTCAGCATCTGTAACCTCAGGGAAATGTGTAATTTGCTGTACAAATGGCAGAAAACACTAGCTTGTAAAGGATCATCGTTTGCTATTTTAAGGAACAACACTTAATCCTTGAATGTGCCACTGATGTATTCAGGCAGGAAGCAATACAATCAGAGTTGCTTGGTTCCGGGTGAAAGAAAAGATGGACAGTGAAGAGTTTGGAAACAGCAGCTGACTGGAAAAGTGGAAGAACCAGGAGAAAATAGTGATCCCAGACACAAGGGGGTTAAAATGGAGTAGAAGCAGAAGAAGATGAAGTCATATATCAAACACTGCGGAAGGACTGGGCAAAATGAAGGCTAAATTGCCTCTGCATTGGGTGAATAGAAGGGCATCAGCACCCTAGCGGGGAAGCAGTTTCAGTGCAGGGCCTGCCTTCAGTTCAGGGCAGAGAACTGATGCCATCACTTATTCTCATAGTGAACAAGGAGGAATAATGTGATTGACTGTGCCACCTTGAATATTGAGCAAGAAGCAGAACGAAAGCCTGGTTATCTGGTTCTTGCCTATTAACCCTGTAGAAATTTACATTATTTCCATAAATTATTTCCATAAAAAAATTAAAGTTGAAGGAACTTCCGCCAAGATGGAGGCATAGGTGGATGTGCCGTGCCTTCTCACACAACCAAGATTAGAGAAAACTAAATATTAGCAACAGAAAACACAGCCAGAACACGAAAAATTGAACTTTTCGGAAGTCCGTTAACAACAAATTCTTCAGCCTGACCGGTAAGGGGCAAAACCAGCAGCTGGCAGAGCAGGGTTGCACAGGAGGACTCGGCCAGACGGACTCAGGCCCACGGAATCCAGGCGCAGGGTCAGACCTAGTGAGCGACCCAGCGAGCGACCAAGCGAGCGACCGCGGGGAAGACAGCCGGGCAGCGGGGCTGCGTGTTGACTGAGGTCGCGCATTTGTGCGCGGGTGGACAGGCGAGGGAGTGGGCGGTTGGACCGGGCCGGCAGGTCCCCACGCAAGTGGCAGTGGAGGGCACCGCCATTTCCCTGCTCTGACCCCACCTCCACATACAGCGTCATAACCCAGCGACTCTGAGTGGCCCGGCCCTGGTGAACCACCTAAGGCACTGCTCCTCCGCACCCAGCTGTGAGAAGCAGCAGAGGGGGTCGCCATTTCCCGCTCTGGCCACGCCCCCACATACAGCGTCACAACCCAGCGACCTGGGAATCCAAGGCGCTGCTTCTCACACTTAAAGTGCCCGAACAGACCAAGAATGGCGCAGGAGGATTTCAGAGCCCCAGAGCCAATAGATCTAAGCGATGAAGAAATAGCAAAACTCACAGACGCACAGTTTAAAACATTGGTGATCAGGATCCTCACAGAACTGGTTGATTATACTGACAAATTAGACAAATATATGAAGGCGAAACTAATTGAAATGAATGGAATTGCACAGGACACCAATAGCAATGAAAAGGAAACTGGGACTCAAATCAATGGAGTGGACCAGAAGAAAGCAAATAATGGCCAAACAGAAAAGAGTCAAGGAGCAAGAATTCAAAGAAATGAGGAGAGTCTTAGGAACCTCCAGGACATCTTTAAACGCTCCAACATCCGAATTATAGGGGTACCAGAAGGGGGAAAGGCACAGCCACCAGTGGAAAACTTATTTGAACAAATAATAAAGGAGAATTTCCCCAATCTGGTAAAGGAAATAGACTTCCAGGAAATCCAGGAAGCTCAGAGAGTCCCAAAGAAGTTGGACCCAAGAAGGAGCACACCAAGGCACATCATCATTACATTAGCCAAAATTAAAATGAAGGAGAGAATCCTAGAAGCAGCAAGAGCTAAGGGGACAGTCACCTATAAAGGAGTCCCCATCAGACTGTCAGTGGATTTCTCAAAAGAGACCTTACAGGCAAGAAGGGGCTGGAAAGAGGTATTCCAAGTCATGAAATCTAAAGACCTACAACCAAGATTGCTCTATCCAGCAAAACTTTCATTTAGAATGGAAGGACAGATAAAGTGCTTCTCAGATAAGATCAAATTCAAGGAGTTCATCATCACCAAGCCCTTATTATATGAAATGTTAAAGGGACTTATCTAAGAAAAAGAAGTTAAAGAAACATGATCAGTGAAAGGACAACAAACTCACAATTATTAACAACCACACCTAAAACGAAAGCAAGCTAAAAGGACAGCTAGATCAGCAGTGGAAACATAGAAATGAAGATCTCAAGGAGGGTTAGCAACAGGGGAGTGGGAGGAGGAGAAGGGGGGAGAAGGTACAGAAAATAAGTAGCATAGACAGTAGATAGAAAATAGATGGGGGGGGGCAAGAATAACATGGGAAATATAGACTCTAAAGGACTTGAGACACATGGTCATAAACTAAAGGGGGGGTAATGGTGGGGATGAGGGGTAGGGTGGAGGGGAATAAAGGGGGAATAGAACAACTGTAACAGCATAATCAATAAAAAAATTTAAAAAAAAATTAAAGTTGACCCTTGAACAATGTGGGAGTTAGGGACAGTAACTTTATAAGCAGTTGAAAATCCATGTGTAACTTTTGACTCCCCCAAAACTTAGTTGTCCCTTGCTATCTATGGAAGATTGGTTCCAGGACAACCCATGGATACCAAAATCTTCAGATGCTTAAGCCCCCTGTATAAAAAGGGTATAGTTCAGTGCAGACTCATCAGCCCTCCGCATCTGCAGACTCCCAACTGTAGATTAGAAATGGTCCAGACAGTTATTGAAAAAATCCACTTATAAGTGGATGCATAAGTTCAAACCTCTGTTGTTCAAGGGTCAACTGTTACTGTACAAGTAACAGTGAGCTGTTAGGTAACTTGTTACTTACTTTGCTGCTATAATTGCAGTTATTGGAACTCTGAACAGAGGACCTGCATTAGGGGATGCTATATCATAGCCACATACCTTAAAAAGAGAATGACGTTAAGTTTCAGTATCCATAAATGAACTCTTAACAGAAAAAAAAAGAAAAAATGCAACAGATACACAGAATAAATTAATCTAATATTAAAATCTAAGGGACCTAAGCACAAGCTGACATCAATTTCCTGATGTCTAGGTCACGTAATTGATGGCAAATAGCCTAAACAAATACATGCAGGACAAGCCTTGACAAATTCAGACTAAAGGGGGAAAGGACTGCCACACAAAGTACTTTTAAGCTTTTTAATGGTGAAGAAAGTAAAAAAGTGAAGATACAGGAATACCTCTGTATAATGTAATCCTTCTCTTAAGCCCCTGGGATCCACACGTATATTTATGTGTCTGCATTGATTCATGAGTTCCAAATGGCTCGGACACTGAACCCAAGATGAGTTTGAAGTTAATGCTAAATGAAGCTGAAGGGATATTTTTTCAGAGTTTTCTGGCATTAAAGAGACCAAAAAAAAAAATTTCAAGATTAGTCCTTTCTTTCATTAAAAAAAATTCTAGCTTCTCTCAAGAATATTTAGTAAATTTATAAAAGGCATTAGGCATGAGCTTCCAAAACAGCTTAAATAAAAATCACAGAATCTTCCTTATGCTTTAGTACACTTGTGATCCATTCCCACTTGCACCCAACACTACTATAACCTTAACATAAGGAGTTTTTGTGGCTATTTCTCATTACTGCCTGTGGATAACAGCGTCTCGCCAACATGACTGGAAAATATATGGTGATGATGACTCTTTTGTTCAGATCTCATTAAACTGAGATTCTCTTGGCTGCTTCTACTTCCCACTCTCCAACTGGAAACTGTCTTACAGTAGTAAAAGTGGGAAAGAAAAGAGAGCTGATATCTTATTATCCATAATTTAATAAAAATGTAGGTTACTGAAGGCCCATTTTATTTTCTTTGGTAGTTAGAATGCTAACTGAATTGCCATAGTTCTAGAATCCCTAAGTGCCATCATCTTTTCCCTCAAATCTACAAGATTTTAAATAACACTGTCAATTTATGTTTTCTATTTAGAATATTAGCCCAAACAGCATTTTTATATTATGATGCTACTCATTCAAACCATAAATGTGAGTACTTCAAATGACCATCAATTTATTACTTACCAGTATTTTCTGGAAATACAGGTTCAATGCCAACACCATGATCTGAAGGTGCAGCCACCTGAACAGGATCTCGGAGGTAGATGCCACGGTTATTTCCAACAGTAACAGTGAAACCTAATTTATTAGCAAATGATGTATTCTGAACGAGGTAGTCATAGGCTTTATCAACCTAATTAAAAGAACACAAAGAGTAAGATATAAATGGTTAGGTCAAGAAAATATTTTGTTGCAAGTTACCGATTTCATTTCATTTGTGGCAGAGTACAAGCAAAAAGTTTCTGCATTCAACCTTCTGAAATTCAGAAGGTAATTTTACTTTTTGTTTTTTGGGTTTTTTTTTTTTCAAATTACTAGTCTAACTACTGAACTCACCTTTTCCTCCATTCTCTTGATTCACACTATTATTCTCAAGTAACCAAAGTTAGGAAGTCTTCCACACACCATTATGATTTAACAGTTTTTGTGTTTTAACCATGCTTTGAATTTCTATCCTCTGTGTCACTGCTGTGTAGTAAAGCAGTGAAATATAACATGTTATATTTACTACAACAAATCTGTCTTAACCCACAAATTTGTTTTCACATTAGTTCAGAGAACACTGTGATGCTATAATCTAGAATTAGATACAGTCAATCATCATTGTAACAGGAAATATTATCCCAAATAGCTAAGAGATTATCTTAATGATTTTAAACATACTTTTCATACAAACAATACCTGAATAATACCATGTCCTTGAGCAAACACTTCTATATTGTCAGCTTTCACTGCAGTGTTCTCTAGAGCTCTTCTGACGGAATGAACTGTGTAGTTACCATTATTGGCCTTCAGACCTAAGATTTAAAAACAGCAACAAGAAAAAATGTCAAGGAGCTCACTACTTGAAACCTTTCCCCCTTCACCAGTATAGATAATATGTATATTCCCAGGCTTTAATGTCCTGTGCTTCAACACTCATTTTAAAATCCTAAACAAAACAAAACAAAATTCAACTAGTCTGAGAAAACCCACTGACATCACACAAAGAAACTTATTTAAGAAAAATTACTGTGTGCTCATTATTATGCAATGGCACTAATGAAAGCTATACAGAAATAATGTAAAGTAGGAAGCAGATAGACACATAAAGGCACTGGAATAACATTTGCTTTAAGATACTGCTGGTCAAACAACACAAGGTAGGGCAGGCAAAAGTAGGTTTACAGTTGGGAGTACATGCAACACAGAATTTATTGTTATCATTATTTATTAATTATTGTATTATTTTCCATATGAACAACTGTAAACCTACTTGTGCCCACCCAGTATTTTTTCAACCTGTTTGCTTATTATATAAACACCAGGGGAGCTTAAACAAGCCAAAGGATGCAGAGGCATCATCACAGACTAATTAACTTAGCATCTTTGAGTCTAGATGCACTGACAGTGCACTAGATCAGTCCCATGCACTGATATGGATTAAAAGCTTCCCCAGTAAATGCTCGGGAGTACCTAGGCTGAGAATGACAGTTCTGTGGGAAGGATATGGAGGCCTCCAATCTGTGAACCCTGCATTAATACCTGTGGTTAAAGATCGAAGACAAGTAATATAGTATTCCTGCCTTTCCAGAGCTCAACAAACATGTAAACATTTATGATAGTTAAGAATGAGCAAAATAAACCTGGAAATATAATGCTGCTATAAGAGCAAATAAGGTGAAGCTCTAGCAGATGAACAAACACATGAGTTGGATCTTTAAAATGCAAGTTTACAAGGCCAAAAAATGGCAGAAGGAATTCTAGGCAGAGAAAGCAGTATGACCAAAGACAGAAGGCATGAGCAACCTCAAAATATTTGGTAAATATTTAAGAACATAAATCTCTCAACCATACATATTCCTCCCAATTTCTGTATCTCTTTATAATTCAGTATCTCAGTATACTTGTCTATATAAATATTCTCAAAACATTTTAAAAGAATTCTGAGAAACTACATACCCCCTGCCACATGTTTCAATTATTTCTTTCCATTATAAGCATAAATATTTTCAAAAAATAAAATATTTGCATTCACATTTTAAAATAAATCATCAATAATTAGACATGTTGACATTATGTACTTCTTCATATGATGCCCTGAGAAGGACACAATAGAAAATTCTGTTGTATTTTTGCCCAAAATACATAAATTTAATTATGAAGAAATATCATATAAACCCAAATTGAGAGACACTTTACAAAATAAGTTTCAACAGTTTCAAGATTATGAAACATAGGAAAAGACTGAGGAATGCTCTTATATGAAAAGTGACTAAGGACAGAATGCAATATGTGATCAAGAACTGGATCCTGGACCAAGAAAAGGACATAAGTAAAACCGCTAGAAGCTACCTGAATTTGGGCTATTGATTAGCATTGAATCAATGTTAATTTCTTACTTTTTTCTATTACACTGCTATTATATATGAGATTAACATTTGGGAATGCTGAAATAAGTGTGTGTAGGGTTTATATTTACTATTTGTAATTATTTTTTCAAATGATTTCAAAATAAAATGTTAAAATTAAAAAATTCTTAACTTTTAGTTTAGTGAACAATTGCACATAATTGACTAACAACTGTAATGTCAGCAGTTTTGATAAATATATATTAAACAGTACTTGAAATGCAACTCTAATTAGACAAAAGAATTTTTCATTAGTTTGTATATTTATCAGTGGCTATTACTCAAATCTAAAAAGAGATTAATTTAGCATCAGCTTTGCTCCTTTTAGTTTTATTTTTATTTTATCTAAAAATGAAAGCAGTGAAATATTCTGTTTAAATAAAGAGAAAGACGAAAAAGGAAAAAAAGAAATATCTAGTGAGGTTGAATAGGAGTAGAAATAAGGGTAGAGAGTTTGGAGAATTAGATTAGATTCAGGGACACTTCTAAGGTAGAACTGTCAACTGTTGCCATAGTCTGGCTACCCTAACTTTGAGTCCTAATCAATGTCAATGCCACCCTATTTAATACTGTAAGCCCCCTGCACACCACCCTAGAAATTCATACTTCCCTTTCCACTTCATTTTGCTTCATATTAGCATTCATTACTTTATTACATATTATGTAAACTACTTCTCATTTTGCTTATGGTCTGTCTCCCCCAACTATTGTGGGGGGAATGCCCCAAAACCTGGAATTTACCTATTTAAAATTGTGTATTTATTCTTACATGTTTAAACATCAATCATCTTCAAGGTACTCTCCATTTGATTCAATACACCTATCGAGATGTTTTTACCACTGCTCAAAACAATTTTTAAATTTGTTGATTTTGAAGCCTTTTAGTGCTTCTGCCATTTTTTTGTTTCACCTCTTCAACAATGGCAAAATATTTCCCTTTGAATACTTTTTTCATTCGGGGAAACAAACAAAAAGTCACCTGGGGTAAGACTGGGTGAATAGGGAAGGCGGGACATGTGGGCTATGCCAATTTTGGTCAAAAATTGCTGAATACTCCGCATGGTGTGGGTACATGCACTTGTAAATCACCCACTATGAAATGGGCAAACACGTTGAAAAAGTCTCCAAAAAAAATCACTGAAGCCAAATATAGCTTCTCATAACACACCAGCTGGTACACTGATAGAGATGGGTCCCCAGAACACTCACATGGGGAAGAAGCTTGTGCGACATGGGCCCATCCCCAAGAGATAACTCCAGGTTTTTTTGATTCTCCCTTTGCAATATAAACTCTACATAGACAGGTATTTTTCATGTTCTGTTGAATAATTTAGCCCCAGAGCTAAAATAATGCTTGACATAACAGCCAATAAATAAATATATTTGTTGAATGAATGAATACACAACCAAATCATTATTATCACATAAATTATTCTCCACCTTAAACTTAACTTCACAATTTTAGCACATTTTCTTACCACAAGAACTTCAGAAAATGAAAACATCTTTCTGCAATAAGCTATGATAAACTTAATTATTTTTTATGGTTACTATATAACTTTTTAGTGCTATAAACAAAAACCTGTTTAGATACTTAACACCTACTTACCTAACCTTATAAATAAATTATAGATTTGCAGAACCAGGACTAAGGTAAATTATAAAATGATAACATTTAAAATCCATTTTACAATGCTACTTCTATCTAATTAAGAAAAGTAATAAAATTCTAATTGAAATATATGCAGAATAGCCAACAATTCACCATCACTGTATTGGAAATTTAGAATGAGTACCATGTACAGCACTAAGAAACATTCTTACCTGAAAGTATCAGGGCAATACCTCCACATGCATTGGGAGAAGACATTGAGGTGCCATTCATTAGCTGAGTTCCTCTCAATGTCCAATTAGGAACAGAAGCAATGGCTCCTCCTGGTGCACTGATACTCACTCCAAGGGCCCCATCGGCACTGAACAAAAAGCCATTAGTTTGCTTACAATGGTTAAAACTGGATAAACATGGGCATTCACAACAAGGCCACTGGTCAAACACAATACCATGGACTATTTGCAGTCATTCGAATCAGTGGGGGAAATATCCAGCATAACTATTTCGCCATTAAGCAGCACTTTTTTCCCTTGTAAGTGAAAAAAATCTGTGTGTATTGGGCTTAGGTGTAAAAGATTATCAGGTATATTCAAAGAGGAAAAATAAATTAATGTCACTGCTCAGACTCCTTAAGGAATGTACTTTTCTCTTGTCCATAATAAGTATAAGCTTTGCCTTTCTCTGAAGTTTAATACAAATTCAATACAAGTTTAATACAAATTTAATACAAGTTAAATACAAATAGAAATAGAGGGACACGTCATTCTGTATTTCCTAAAAAGCTCACTAAAAAACAAGGTAACAAGAATTTGGTGAAGTTATTTTTAATAACATCTTTGATTTAACCTACCATATCCAAAACATAATTTCAATGTGTAATTGATAGAAAAATATGAGTTAATATATTCTTTTTTTATACTAAGTCCTAAAATCTGGTGTTTAGTTTGTACTCACAGTGCATTTCAATTCATACTAACCTAATGGAATTGAGGCTGCCATACTGGACAGCTTAAGTCAACAGGGCTGCATTGTTTAGCATTTTGGCTAAGCAAGATTTAATCAGTTAAAGTCTATAAAGTTGATTACTGCACTGTCACCTAACACAAGCTCTGTCTTCTGCCCTAAGTAAAGAATAACATAAAGGGACACTATACTTCCTTTCACCTGCAAGAGTGGCCATAAATTCCCCACAGAGGATTTTGGCCTCTCCTTTCTACCATTCTTCCTCTGACTAAATTATTTTTATTCTTGGGTAGGAATACTAGTACAACTTGGTTTCATAATTTGACACAGAAAGCTAAAAGCAGCACAAATTATATCTCCCTCCTGAACTGGGTTAGTGGCATTCTTTTTAGTGACTACCTTAAAACAAATATTATGAGGTAAATACCTGTTGACCTGTAAACAATGTCACACATTCCATACAGTATTATCAAGTGACAGAAGGGCCTGAATAGTCTGATCTTGCATTTATGCACATAATGACTAAAAGGCCGTTCATCAAAACATCACTGAAGTATTATTACAGATAATGAGATTTAGAGTAATTTTTACTTTTTTCTTTGCAGTGTCTATACTGTCTATTAATGTTCACAATGAGCACTCAATATCTTATTATCAGAAAAAATAACTAAGAGCCATTAATTCTAACAAACTTACTTCCTACTGCTCTGTATTAATTTTCAACTAGTTTTTTACAGTGGCTAATAATGAAGCATTTCATTAGTGTTCTAAAAATGGTTTCTATAAAGTGTAAATAAAAATTTTACTTAAGCAAAAATAAAATTTTCCTTGAAGAAGATGACGGGATTAGCCAAAGAACATATATATACATGCAATGACACAGAAACACAGATAACAGTGTGTGAATTGCCTGAGTGGGGTGGGACTAAGTAGTGGTGGGCAAAGGGGGAAAATGTGGGGACACCTGTAAGAGTATAAACAATAAAATATAATAAAAATAAATAAAATAAAGTTTTCCTAATATAAACCTCACATATCCCTTATTAAAACCTTCTATGCACCCTGGCTGGTGTAGCTCAGTGCATTGAGCATGGGCTGTGAACCAAAGGGTCGCCAGTTTGTTCCCAGTCAGGGAACATGCCTGGGTTGCGGGCCAGGTCCCCAGTGGGGGGCCACATGAGAGGCAACCACACACTGATGTGGTTTCTCTCCCTCTCTTCCCCAGTCTCTAAAAATAAATAAGTAAAATCTTTAATTCCCCCCCTCCCCAAACCCTTATATGCCCTGGCTCAGTTGGTTGGAGCATTGTCCTGTACACCAAAAGGTTATCTGTGGGTTTGATCCCTGGTCTGGGCATGTATGGGAGGCAAATGTCTGATGTTTCTCTTACATGGCCATCTCTCTCTCTCCCCTGGCTTCTTCCACCCCTTCTTCTCTTTCTAAAACCAATAAACATTTCCTGCTTCAAAAAAACAGGAAATGTTTATTGACCTTTGAATAAAAAAGCACTTGATATTTTTCTTCAAAAATATAGCATGTAACAAAAATTCAAAACATGTTTATGTAGACATTTGGTAATCTGCCTTTAAAATAAATGCTACACTTGCAAATAATATGACATGAAGTCAATATTTTGACAGTGTTCCCTGATAAAGAGGACTTTAGAAACAGTACTATATAATATACACATTTAGTCATCATTAGTCAATGTTTTATACTTCATGACCTAATAATTAAAACCATGTATTTGCTACAGTATGAAAGCAATTCTCTCAATCATTAGAAAAACTGGTTTGTGAACCATTATCTGTTCAATCCAAGCTTCCCTGAAAATTCATGAACTCATTTTCTTAAAGTAATTATTTAACTGTGCTACTATATGCAAATAAGAGTAACAAAGGCTGGTTTAAATTTTCTCTACTACTTTGTTTTTACACTGACTGTAACATGAAATAACATTTTAAAATCAATTTTAGAAAAGGACAAGTTTAATAATTAATACATTTATTAACTAAACAGAAAAGACACAAACCTTTGCCAACTTTAACTTAGTCTTATTCCTAGCCACTCTTATTCAGTGATGTGGATGGAGTTTTAGGCCAGTTAGTTGGGCTGATGAGAGTAGTATATGGACTACATGGAGATCCACATGGTGATCCATAAATTACATTTATGACAGTTATAAACTACTGAAATAAGTTTGGTGTTTTTTTGTTTTTTTAAAAAAAACTTACCTAGACAAGGCTAGGAAGGTATCTGTAACTCAGAGAATTATAATTACCATTACCACATTTTATATAATCCCAACTGATGTTATCTTCTAATATTCCCTTTAATATGTTTTATACTTTAGACAAATCCAACTAGTAATTCTTTTCCCCAAACACTTATACTAAAACCTGCTAATCTTTGGGTTCATGCTATTCTTGACATATAAAACCTCCTTCTTTTCTGAAAATCCTATCTATACTTCAAGGCCAACTCCAATACCATCCCCTCCTTGAGGGGTTCCACTCAAAGGAAAATGATTGGTTCCACCTATGTAATCCCACTGTCCTACAATGGAATTGTGAACTCAGATCACAACCTGTTTATGTATGCCTTGACTTCCGCAGGCAGTAAGGTATTTGCTGAAATAAATTCAAAGTCAATTTTCTTCTTAAAAAATAACTCCAAAGAGGTAAAGAAACAAATTATAATAGGCGCTATTTTTCAGAAGGTACCCAATGATATCATAATGAGGGATGATATAAATCGGGACTTAGTATAACTCTTGAGAAAGATAATCAGTTTCTTGAAGCAGGTAAGTATAGTCCATTGAGGGGCTTCAGGGAACCAAAATAGATGAACTTCATTCATCAAATAGAACTTGCCTACTATAGATTGTACCTAAAATTGTTTTAATAGGTTATAACTTCAAAACCATAAACACAGGGTATGCAGGCCTAAAACTGTGACATATTACAAAAGCTTAGGGCTCTTATTTTACCTAAGTTCAAATGTGAAAAGTATCACAAAGCAGGCCTTCACTTCTGTAAATCATCCAGTTCTTACTTTGTATATAGATCTTCATAAATGAAGGATTTGGAGTACAGGCCTAAGAATTTACACTCAGAATAGTTATATACATATAATAATAAAATAACAACATTTTACTTCTTTAATGATCAGTTTCCCTGAGATGAAATTCTTTTTTTTTTTTAAATATTTTCTTTATTTATTTTTGGAGAGAGGGGAAGGGAAGGAGAAAGAGTGGGAGAGAAACATCAATGTGTGGATGCCTCTCATGCGTCCCCTGCCGGGAACTGGCCTGCAACCCAGGCATGTGCCCTGACTGGGAATCGAACTGCGATACTCTGGTTCGCAGGCCCGTGCTCAATCCACTGAGCTACGCCAGCCAGGTGAAATTCTTAATCAAAATTAAAATGCAACAAAAGTTAAAAACTAACAGAAAAAAAATCAGTAAAAGTACCAAAACTCTGCCTTACTCTATTATGTAAAGTTTGACCAAATATTTTTAACAGTCCACATGTCCTACTCTCAACCTACCTGGGGCCTCTAGAAGACCATGTATATTGATTTGCAGGTAATTTCTCTCTCAGAGAATACTCAGCAACCATCATATCAGGTGAAACATAAGCACCAACACCTGTGGGATAGATGTTATCATTAACAAAAGGACACAAAATATGAACCTTAACTTTTATCCACTATTCACTTGGCTGTGTAACCTTGGGTAAATTGCTTGATTCCCCTATGCCACAGCTCTGTCATAAAATAAAAAGACAAAAAAAACCAAAAAAACTTTACCAAGAAAAGTTTACTATATGTACTGCCAGACATTACATGCCATATGCCTAATTTGGGGATATAAAAATATCAGGATTATTATGTGAATTAAAAATAATAACATACCTAAAAGTGTGTAGATGTATAAAAAAAAGTGTTTTCAACTTTAAAATATAACACTAGAAAAATAAAGGAATTAATTGACTGGTTATTTTTAAATGACCTTCTATCCATAATTCTACCCATAAAGTTGGCAGTATCCCTCTACTCAAAAATGGCTAAATAAAGAGCAAAAAACAAAGACATAACTTGTTAGTCTTCAGAAAAACATGCAAAAAAGGTCTAGTAAGATTCTGAAACAATACAGAGATCAAACTTGGTTCTTTCATTTTAGAAATTTGGAAATATGGACTACAGAGATTGAAAAAAGGTACAAAATTCACATGTATGACTAGCAGAGAAAAAATTTAGAATCCAGGTCTACCAGCTTCTAATTCCTCTTTACAACATACACATACTCAGAAGACTGGGTAAAACATATGCAAGTTAAGAGGATTTAGGTTGATAATACTGCCACATAACACTGCAATTATTTTCGTAAAATTTTGTTTAAAATTTTTAGTGAGTATGGGGATAAAAATACAACAAAAACACTGAGTACTACAGCAGAGTACTATCTTTGATCTTTACCTTTCAGATCTATTCTTTGTTTTTGTGTACACTTAAAATATCTAGAACACTGAAATATGCAATGAATATATCACTAGTAGGCACTGTTGTCTTAACACATGATTTAACAAAATTATTTCTGGAATGGGAGAAATAAACAGAAAACTGTACTTGAAAAATAACTAAATAAAAATTTTAAAAAAGAAAATTTTTAAAATTACATAAAGTTATATCTTAAAATGTAGAAGCTATGAATACAAACATATTTATATTTATCTTTATATGTAATATCACTGTTAGTTTAAAACAAAATTTTAAAAAGGACCAATTTTGAAACTTTGATACCCAAATATTATATATACATCTATAGTATCTACACACCAATAATATCTATAATATGTATATATTTATGCAATTATTGATATATACATCAGAAACATTTGGAACCAAATAGTTTTTATAGCCATTTACCCAATGACACATGTCAAGAAGCCTTATTATGATCTCAAACAAAAAATTTTTAGGCATCATTTACTACATACATATTTCTCTTAATTCATCTTCCTCATACTGCATATTTAAAAAAAAGGAGGTAGTTTTTATATTTTGTGGGTTTTTCTGCAAAATTGGCAGCTACTGTATGTTATGTAAGCTAACTTTATTATTCTCATACTATGACTGCAATTCTTGATTTAGCTTTCCCATGAATTCTTGGTGATGGGCATTTTTTTCCCACTAGAGTACACTGGAATAGACAATACCGCATTATATGTAAAGACCAAAAAGTCATGGAGAAGCCACATTCATGAAACAAATGTGTTTCAACTGCTTTTCTCACTAACAAAGCTTCCTTCCTCTACACCTCATTCTTTCTGCATATCCCAAAAGAAATTAAAGGAGGAAACTATATTATAAATAAGTAGTCGTACACTATAAATAAAAAGTAAGGCAAGTGTATTAATGTTGTTCACTTAGTCTGAAAAGCCCTTTCCTCAATCATTTCTACTGACTGAAACCTTCAAACCCATCTACTCTTCCAGAAAGCCTCACCTAAATTCTCAAATCTGAAGTGGCTGCACTCTTGTAACCCTTAGCACTGTGTCTATACTTTCATTAAACTATTTACTTCAGTCTACTATAAATTCAAGATCAGCAGGACCCTACCAGATTTCAGTTTCCTGGGGGTTTAAGGTTTACAGTGTCATGTATACCTAGAGATGCAATTAACATTGAATTAACTAACGTGTTTTTCGTTTCCTTTTTTTGAAACAAGTCCACTTCTAAAACAGGAAACTAACCTATTACACTTGATGTAGTTCCACCTGGACAACCAACTGTAGAAAGGCACGGGCCATTATTTCCAGCACTTGAAACATAAATTATATTATGCTTCCACACTGCTTCATTAATTATTTCACAAATTCTCCTGAAAGAGATAGAATTTCTTTGAACATAAAAAACTGACCTGCTTTTAAAGAACTATATTATATTATCATGTGAAAATATTTGCAAACATGGTTTATAAAAAAAAAGGCTAAAATATGGTTCCAAGTAGCAGAACTAAAGCAGTGGCAATAAATAAGAAAGTGTGCATCAGAATCACTCAGGGGACATTCTAAAACTATAAATACTTAGCCTCTATCCCCAAAGTATTTATAATACCAAAATATTGTTCAAATGCATGGTTAAGTAACTTATGGCACCACCCACCACTGGTGGGACATGATATAGTCATTCTAGGAGATACACCCTAGATAGGTTTTAGTGTTGGGAAACAGTTATGAGGTCAGGTTAAATGTGGAGAAATGCTAGATATACAGGGAAAACTACAAAAGGACTGGAAGCAAATACTGAATGATTAGCAGTGATTGGGTAGGGAGACAATAGAGGGTTTCACTTTCATCCCGCACTTGAAATAACATATTCAGAAATAACTCCTTGGGGGTTTCCTATATGTATATATTTATGATTAGTGACAAAAGTGAAGGGAAAATAAGCCAGTAGGGAGAACCTAAGGGTAAGATTTAAAATATAAGCAATCCGGTTAGAGCTTGATAGCAAACAAGAAAAACAGTGCTATGAATTGAAAGAGATGAAGTTAGACCATGAAGAAAATAGTCAACATAACAATGGTATGGAGCTAAGGGCACTCCCAGTGTAAAAGAAGGGAATGAGGCAAAGATGACTTTAAAAGGATGAATATTTAAAAACAGGAAGAGAAAACAAAACACTCAGGTAAATAAAATATCAAAGCAAAGGAGGGGCAAGACTTCATTCCCGAATGAAGGGCAGGAAAGGGATGTATAACAAGAAACCTAGTAGCACTAGTCATCTGGTACTACTGGTAAATTTAATTTAAAAATCAAATTATGTGGTAACAGTAAACTAAAGGGTCTGGGCTTGGTAAAATTGGGTTTTGGTAGGAGTTTATTAAAGAATTTCAGACACTGGATAGTAGGTATATGGTAGTGGGGGAAGTGATCAATAAGGTAATTTCAAAGTTATTACTATAAAGAAAACAAGGCAAAGTAACATGAGGTCAACACTAAGCCACTAGATGTGGCAGCAGGAAGATGATGACACAGGGAGGAGGGGATGGAAGAGAATCAGAAAGTGAACATACATAACTAAGTTTTGCTGGAAAAGTGAGTGAAAGCAGTATAAAATGAAGAGGGTTTGTGTCTGTTTTAAAGCTGGTGACTCTAGAGAATGTATGTGTAGTGATGATAATCCAGGATAGGAGAGAGGAAACCGGAATCAGATCACAAGTTTTTGAATAACTTCTGACCCAGGCACTTCTTTCATTACTCAATAGGGAAGGCAGAGAAGATTGAGTTTGAGTAGTTCATAGGAAGGGCATTGGTCCCCTGCTGAGTGCTTTTATTTTCTCTGAGAAAGTAAGAGGTGAGGGCTTTAGTGAGGGAAGAAAGGGAAGGACACTGAAGGTCGTCAAGAAGAAAAGGTGTAAAATGGTCATATAGGAGTCAGAGGGTAAATGCAGTGTGATTAAAGACAATGCTGTGTAAACATTTGATATCTGTGGTCATAAACTTAAAATGGATCAGTGTGTACTTGTAGCAAAGTCTGGCGGATCAGGTGCATGATCCTTGAAGGGAATGACAAGATTTCCACAAGTGCAGAGTTATTTCTGGTAGTTATACCTGGAAGAGTTTAGGTTGCTTGTGGATGAGGAATTCTAGTGATATATGGGTTGTGGGGCCTCCCTGGGTAGGAGGAAGAGCCATTGGAATGAGAGCCAAAAATATGGCAGACATACAGTTATCATCTAACCACAGCAACTGCTTTTTTCCAATCATGATTTTCAATCCAGTTATGAAAAGCATTACATATGCTTCATTAGCTAAGTTTCTATGGCTAACAAGTATCAAAGAACACTCACCCAGAATTTGGCCAGTGAGTTGCTTCTCCATAGCTGTAGTTGACAAGATCACACTTATGATTTATAACTTCTATCATCTATTAAAAAAATGAAGAGTCTAATTTAGGCAGCAATGTACAGAAATGATTGGGCGGGGAAAAAAAGGGCACAGAATCCCACAGTTAACCAATCATATTCTACTTCAAATCTGAAAATATAAGTTACTTCTAGGCATATGGTTAATAAATTTTTAAAGAGGTGGAGATAGACAGAATATAGTCTATAGTCAGAATATAGTAAGTAATCTATAAAAAACAAAACTAGTATTTGCAGAATGGAGTAGGGGAGAGGAAGAGGAAAAGAAATGGTTCTTACTAAATTCTAAAAAAACTAAAGTAAAATATAATTCATATGTTAAAATGAAATGTAGAATATTAGTTAAATTCTTCTTAGGCTGAAGGAGCAAGCTGCCTGGGGCTTATTTTGTTTTTTTAAAGTATCTCAAAATAGCTTGCTAGAAGACTTATTAGAAATGAGAAGTATAACATAAATAATATTTTTATATTTT
This sequence comes from Artibeus jamaicensis, assembly GCF_021234435.1. Lineage (NCBI taxonomy): Eukaryota > Metazoa > Chordata > Mammalia > Chiroptera > Phyllostomidae > Artibeus > Artibeus jamaicensis. Next base: position 7,660,485 of record NW_026521887.1, read on the forward strand.
CCAATCCTAGTAATTTTAATAAAAACAATTTAAAAATATTCTTGGTAAGCCCAGAGTACTTCATAAAACTAAAAATATCCAAGATCATCAATTATTAACCCTTTAAATCAACAATTCACAAACACTCACAGCTCTTATAAGGCCTGTGCCTGTTTCCATAGTGCTCAGTCTTGTATCACCAATCTTGATTGAAAGAATCTGGGCACCTGGAGCTACACCATTCCGTTCAGGTTCTTCTGGAAAATGTCCAGCAGCTATACTAGCTACATGTGTTCCATGAGCACCTAGAGGAAAAAAGAGGGGCATATGAAAAAATAGCCTCACATGTTCAAATTTTTAATCATTCAGTTCAATTTATATATTAATCATGGTGAAGATAATCAAATAAAAATATACCTTAACCTTAATATTTAATAATATATTAATTCTCTTATCAATAATTCACAAAAAATGAAATTCAATGAATTCCATATACTACTCTGCTGCCTGGAACTCTAGCCTTTTCACTGACATCAAAAAATGAAGATTACAAGGATGAGAAGGTATTTGCAATATATATAACTGACCAAGACCTTATATCAAAAATAATGGAAAAAACAAAGATGGATGAGTAAACAAGGCTCTTTGTAGAGTTACCTACAAATGAGTTCCGTTAAGACTGTCAGCTGATTTCTCAAAAGAAGCTCTGTAGGCAAGAAGGGACTGAAAAGAAGTATTCAAAGTGATGAAAAGCAAGGACCTTCAACCTGTATTACTCTATCCAGCAAAGCTATCACTAGAATTGAAGGGCAGATAAAGGTCTTCCCAGACAAGGTACAGCTAAAGGAGTTTATTACCTCCAATCCATTATTACATGAAATGTTAAAGGGACTATTTTAAGAAAGAAGAAAGCTTTTCATAAAGGTGGAGGAAGGCAATGGGGGAAAATTAGGACAACTGTAATAGCATAATCAATAAAATATACTTTTTTTAAAAAGGAAAAAACAGTGCAAAAGAAAAATGGGTAAAAGATCTGAGATCATTTCACAAAAGGGGACAACTAAATGATACATAAAAATGGAATGTTCGACTTTACTGGCCTGTCTGGGAAATGCATATCAAAGCCACATAACTTTCACATTAGCTTAAACTTTAAGGTCTGCAACAGCAACTGCGGATAGGAATGTGCACTCACATACTACTAGTGGGAGAGAAGAATGACATTTGGGAAAGGTGAATATAGGCATACCCTACAATTTAGCAATTTCACCTCTAGCAATATGCCTAAGAGAAACGTGCAACATGTACACTACAAGAAAAATGTACAAATGTTCATGGCAGCATTGTTTGAAAATTCAAAAACTAGAATGGATACAGTACATTCATAAAACTGAATATTATACAGCATTGTACATAGTGTACATGTCTATATACTATGAGATGAAGCATGCAAAAATAAGACTGACTTAAAGAAGTCAACATTCAAACAAATGGAGACTGAACAACATGTTATTAAATAATGAATGAGTCAACAATGATATCAAGGGAAGAAATAAAAAAGCTTCTGGAAACAAATGAAAATGAACATATAACAAAACCTATGGGACACATCCTGGGAGGGGTGTTCATAGCAATCAATACAGGCCTACCTAAAGAAGACAGAAAAATCCCAAATAAATTACCTAACCCTACATCTGAAAGAAATAGAGGAACAAAAACAATACCCACATCAAGTAGAAGGAAGGAAATAATCAAGATCAGAACAGAATTAAATTACACAGACACAAAAAGAACAAAATTCAAAAGATCAATAAATCCAGGATCTGATTCTTTGAAAAGTTAAACAAAATTGACATGCCTTTAACCAGACTCATCATGAAAAAAAAAAAAAAAAAAACAGAGAGGACCCAAATATTATTTTAGAAATGAAAGAGGAAAAGTTACAACCAAAACAACATAAATACAAAGGATTGTAAGAAATTACTAGGAACAACTCTATGGCAAGAAATTTCACAAACTAGGCCAGGGGTATCAAAATCATTTTCACCGGGGGCCCATTAACTTTGTGGTTGCCTTCAAAGGGCCAAATGTAATTTTAGGACTGCATAAATGTAACTACTCCTTAACAGTTAAGTGACAGGTCAGCGCTGCTGCTGGGTAGAAACAAGGTGGAGGGCCGGATTCAGCCTGCAGGCCTTGTGTTTGCTGCCTGTCACCTAGACGAAATAGAAAAATTTCTTGAAACACACAATCTGCCAAAACTGAATCAATAAAAAGCAGAAAGCCTGAAAAGACCTATAACAGCTAGTGAAATTGAAGCAGTAATTAAAACACTCCTGGCACACAAAAGCCCTGGACTGCATGACTTCACAGGTGAATTTTACAAACATTTAAGGAAGAGCTAACTCTTTTCATTCTCAAACTATTCCAAAAAATTCAAGAAAAGGGAAGACTCCCAAACCATTTTAAAGAGGCTAGTGTCATCTTAATTTCAAAACCAGGTCAAGACACAACAAAGAAAGAAAACTACAGGTCAATATCTCTGATGAACATATATTCTAAAATCCTCAACAAAATACTGGCAATCTGCATTCAGAAATACATTAAAAATATCATACACTATGATCAAGTGGGATTCATCCCAGAGATGCAAAGATGGTACAATATTCACAAACAATAAATGTAATACAGCACACAAACAATATGAGGGACAAAAATCACAGGATCGTAGCAAGAGATGCAGAAAAAGCACTTGATAAAATCTTGCACCCATTTATGATAAAAACATCCAGGAAAGTAGGAATAGAGAGAGCATACCTCAACTAATAATGCCCATATATGAGAAACCTATAGCTAATATCCTACTTAATGGGGAAAACTAAAAGCTTTCCTCTTAATATCAGGAACAAGACAAGAATGTCCAGTGTGACCACTCCTATTCAACACAGTACTGGAAGTTCCAGCCACATCAGCCAAAAAAAGAAAGAAAGAAAACGCATCCAAATTGGAAAGGAGGAAGTATGCCTGTCATTATTTGCAGATGACACGCTAGTGTACACAGAAAACCCTATAGGCTCCACAAAAAAAAAACCCTATTTGACCTAATAAGTAAATATGGCAAACAAACAGGATACAAAGTCAATAACCAGAATTCAATGGCATTTTGGTACACCAACGATGAAGTATCAGAAAGAAAATTTGGAAAGATGTCTCATTTACTACAACAGCAAGAAAAATAAAGTACCTAGAAATAAATTTAACCAAGAAGGTAAAGATCTGTACTCAGAAAATTACACAACACTGAAAAAACAAATTAAGGAAGACACAAATAAATGGAAGCATGTATCATGTACATGGATTGAAGAATTAATATCATTAAAATGTCTACACTACCTAAAGCAATCTACAGATTCAATGCAATTCCTATTAAAATACCAATGGCCTATTTCCCAGATCTAGAATAATTTTTTTTCAAAAATACATATGGAACAAAAAAGACTCCAAATAGTCTCAGCAACCTTAAGAAAGAACAAAGTAGGAAGGATCATAAGACTTGATAACAAGCTACACTACAAGGCCACCATAATCAAAACAGTCTGGTACTGTCAAAAGAACAGACACACAGATCATGAAACAGAACTGAGAACCCTGTAATAAACCCAGTTCTCCACAGTCAATATGACAAAGGGAGCATGAGCACACAATAGAGTAAAAATAGCCTCTTCAATAAATGGTATTGGGAGAACTGGAAAGGTACGTACAAAAAAAAAAAAGAAACTAGATCTCCAACTTATATCATATATGAGAATACACTCAAAATGGATAAAAGGCTTAAATATAAGTCGTGACACTATAAAAGTTCTAGAGGAAAACACTGGGAGGAAAATTTCAGATATCCCATACAGCAATATTTTTGCCTATATATATGTCCTAAGGCAAGGGAAATAAAGGAAAAAGTAAACAAATGGGGCTACATCAAATTAAAAAGTTTCTTCATTAGCTAAAGAAACCATAATCAAAATGAAAAGGGAACCAATACTATGGGAAAACATATTTGCCAATGATACACAAACAAGGGTTTGATCTCTGAAACATATAAAAAACTCACACTAGTCCCCTCCAGAAAGACAAAAAAACCCAATTAAAAAATGGGCAAAGGACCTGAACAGACACTTGTCTAAGGAGGACATACAGATGGCCCAGAGACATATGAAAGGATGCTCAGCATCACCAGCCATCAGAAAGGTACAAATTAAAACCACAATGAGATACCACTTTGCACCAGTGAGAATGACCATCATAAACAAAGCAACAAACAAGTGTTGGAGAAGATGTGGAGAAAAGGGAACCCTTGTACACTGTTGGTAGCAATGCACACTGGTTCAGCCACTGTGAAAAATGGTATGAAACTTCCTCCAAAAACTAAAAATGGAACTGGTTTTTGACCCAGCAATTCCACTGCTGGGATTATATCCTAACAATCCTGAAATACTAATTCAAAAGATCCTGTGCACCCCAAGGTACATAGCAGTTCAATTTACAATAGCAAGTGATGGAAGAAACCTAAGTGCCCATCGGTAAACGAATGGATCAAAAAACTGCGGTACATTTACACAATAGAATTCTATGCAGCAGAAAGAATGAGCTCCCACTCTCCACAACAGCATGGATTCATCTCGAGAGCATTATGCTAAGTGAAATAAGCCAGGTAGACAAATACCACATGATTTCACCCATAAGTGGAACCTAATAAAAAAAAGCAAACAAATAAGCAAAATATAACCAGAGACATTGAAATAAAGAACAAATTGACAGTAACCGGAGGGAAGAGGGAGGGGATAACAGGGAAAAAAGGGGAAGGTTCCTGAAGGAACATGTATAAAGGACACATGGACCAAGCTAAAGGAGAGTAGTATCAAGGGTCAGAGGTGGGGATGGGTGGGTTGGGAGAAAATGGAGACAACTGTACTTGAACAATGACAAAAAAATTTTTAAAAGAACTTGATAATTAAAAAACAAAACAAAAGACATGCACTGACCCCTGGCTGGTGTTGCTCAGTGAGTTAAAAGCTAGCCTGTGAACCAAAATGTCTCTGGTTCGATTCCCAGTCAGAGTCCATTGCCTGGGTTGCGCCAGGTCCCCAGTTGGGGGCATGCATGAGGCCACCAGTCAGTGTATCTTTCACACATCGATGTTTCTCTCCCTCTTTCTCCCTTCCTTCTCCTCTCTCTAAAAGTAAATAAGAAAACCTTAAAAACAATAAATGAAATAAAACCACATTGAGATATCACTTCACACTTGCCAGAATGGCCATCATTAGTCAATCAACAAACAAGTTCTGGCAAGGATGGGGAGAAAAGGGAACGCTAGTGCACTGTTAGTAGGAATGCAGACTGGTGCAGCCACTATGGAATTTCATTTAAAAAACAAAAAACAAAAAAGGAACTGCCTTTTGACCCAGTGATTCCACTACTGGGAATATCCTAAGAATACCCAGTGGCCAATTCAAAAGAACTTATGCCCCCCTATCCTATGTTTATAGCATTGCTATTTACAATGGCTAGTGCTGGAAACAGCTTAAGTGTCCATCAGTAAATGAGTGGGTCAAAAAACTGTGGTATATTTACACAATGGAATACTATGCAGCAGAAGGAAAGAAGGAACTCCTATCCTTTGTGACAGCATGGATAGACTGGAGAATATTATGCTAAGTGAAATAAGCCAGTCAGTAAAAGACAAATACCATATAATCTCTTCTATAACAGGAATCTAATGAACAACATAAACTCACAAACAAAACAGAACCACAGGCAAGGAAACATGGGTCCTTGAAAATGATTAGAGGGAAAAAGGCAGGGGGTTAGTGGTGGAAAGAGGGGAAGGGACTAGACAAAGAACATGTATGAATGACCCACTGACAGGGACAAGTATGGGTACTGACTGTGGCAGCAGGGCGTGGGATGAGCAGAAGAGGGCAAAAGGGGGAAAAATTGAGACAACTGTAATAAAATAATAAAAAAATAAAGTCACACACAAAAGTATACACACACACACCCACACACATCATTTACATACATGGAAAAATCACCATAGTAGGTTGAGCCATGTATAATTATCACTAATCATTTCTGACCTATAAATACAACAATACCAGATGGTTCAAACTAATGTGCTAATAGAAATAACGACAATAGTTAACTTTGGGGGTAGGGAGAGTAGACTGGTGGTTAGGAAGAGACATGACAGGGACTTTGACAAGCTTTATTCCTTGTCTTGGGTAAGACAAGTAGTGCCTAAACAGAAGTGTCCATCCACTCTGTAACAATTCAATGCATGTACAATTTGTGATTTATATACTTTTCTCTACATGTTATGTACCAAGGAAGTAAACAAACAAACAACTCCCCATGTCTTTTTAAGGAACTTTGAAAAGTTTCTGCCTGACTTATATTTCTGTTTTTTAGTCATCAGTAAAGATTAGGTAATACAGCTTCACAAAACTCTAGGGAGAAATCCTTACAGCCACTTAAGAAATTAGACCAAGCTTAACCTAGAGATTTAGAATGTTTAGGATGATTTTTGGCCCACAGCCTAGGCCTTACTTCCTGCTTCATCTAGAACTGGCTTCATGAATCCAACAATATATGCAAGCTCCCTGAAGCAAACTTTGAAAAAGTTTCTTAAAAAGAGAGAAATATCCCAGTTCTGTCAGATAAAACAACACCGCAAACACAATGATGAATGACAACCAGCATTGGGCTTTAATGTTTGCATGACACCAGAGTAGTTGGAACTCCTTGAGAAATGAGAGCATATGACTCTTCCAGCTGAGTTTGCTGTAATGCTGAGACTTCTCTGTTCTAGGCAACTGTGGTCATGTAAGAAGACGGACCCAATATTACCAATTCTTCCAATAAAAATAGGAAAGCTGTAATCATCTACCCCCAAACAAACAAACAAAAACCACTTTGCCACCACCACCTACCTATTAGAGCAGCTAAAACTAAGCAGACTGACCCCAGTATGAGTGGGTAGGAATGTGGAGCTCCTGGAGCAGTTACCCTCTACTCTGCTGGTGGGATGCAGAAGGGTGCCGCCAATATGAACGACAGCTTGCAAGTCTCTTAAAAAGTTAAAATATATACCTACTATGACTTACCAGTTCTCTTAGATACCATTCCAAATTAAACCAAACATATTTCCACAAAAAGACTTGTACACAAATGCTGAAACAATCAAGTGTCCATCAAGAGGTGAATAAATGAATCATGATTTATTCATACCATGAAATAATACTCATTAATAAGGAATAAGCTATTTATAATTATAATATAAGTGAATTTCAAACCATTACTCTGGAATAAGGCAGGCAACAATACATTTTTATTCCGCTTACACAAAATTCTAGAAACTGTAAAATAATCTAGAGTGACAAAAAGAAGTTCTGTTGCTACCTGGGGATGTGGGTGGAGACAAGGCTGATTTACAAAGGAAGATAAGCAAACTTGTGGGGGGTTATGGGTATAATCATTATCTTGATAGTGGTGATGGTTTCCTGGGAGTATGCATTTAACAAGACATATCAAGTTCATAAACACACACACACACAGAGTATATATTACTGTACTTCAGTTATTCAGCTATGCCTTAATAAAGTCCAGGGAATGGTGATAAAGAGTTAAAGTCTTCCTATTTCATTGTCCTTGCTCCCTCACCAGGAGTAACCACTATCCAGAAGCTGATGTGTATATTCTTCTCATCTACATTTTTACCATATAAACACATATCCATAAATACTGGATAGTATTATTTCACATATTTTACAATTTTATACAAATGTTTTATCATTAATATTTTAATTATAAATTTATGCACTTGAATAAACATATGTATTTGTTCTGAATGCTGTATAATATTCCACAGTGTGAATAATACACAATTTTTAAAAACCTATTCTTTTGTTGATGGCTATTTAGATTGTTTCACCCTAGAGTATAAAAAGTCAGGTAAAAAGACCTTCACTGTAGCATTCTGTGTCATTTCAAAAAAATAGAATTTCTCAAAATTAATATTTGGAAATAAAAGTACTGTTCACTGGATGAATTATGCTCATGGATTTTTTTTTGTGGTTGGACTACACTTGTACTCTTGGAATGCATCTTACATGACTATGACTTTAAGAAACAACACCTTGCCAGGGAACCACATTACATTTATTATTCCAGACCTAGTTCTTCATTTGGAATCTCTAGATTAAATTCTCCATAAAGCTGCTTTCGCTATAGGAATTTATCATCTTGTACTTTGTAAATTTAACTCTAACAAATATGAACAGAATACCTCCACTGGTCACAATAGAGAGCAGGTTTCCATCGTCATATATATTAACAGAGTAATTCAACATCTCAGCTGTGCCAAAAGAGCCATATTCTTGGGCTTCTTTGTAGTTTCTCAACACAGTAGCTTTACTCAAGTCCCCGTCTTCATTCGAATCAATGCAGGCTCTGTAAATCCAGAATATAGAATAGTCAACAATACAGAATACCTCAACAAGTGAGGTATTTTCTTACCTCACTTGAATCCTATAATATTGCTTCTCAGGTCTTACTACCAGATCCACTTCTACCAAGCAAACACAGTAACTACCTGGCTTATATTTCTGTTTTATAGTCAGCAGTAAAGATTAGGTAATACAGCTTCACAAAACTCAGGGGAGAAATCCTGGGGACTTCTGCCAAGATGGAGGCGTAGGTGGAAGCACAGTGCCTTCTCACATAACCAAGTTTAAAAACAACAAAGTTTTAGCAACAAAAGCACAGCCAAACCACAGAAAATTGAACTATATGGAAGTCTGACAACAACGAACCCTTCAGCCAAACCAGTAAGAGGGGCAGAGCCAGCAGCAGAGCGGAGTCAGGCAGGAAAGATCCACCAGATGACTCGGGCGTGCAACCCAGGCACGCAAGCAGCCATGGGTGGATCCCAGGTGTGGAGTAGCAACAGGAGGACCCACTGAGGGCTGACCATGATCACACATTCGCACACAGATAAACCGGTGAAGGAGCGAGCGGTGAGACAGACCATGCAAGCCGCAGTGGCAGGAAGCAGCAGAGGGGACGGCCATTGTCCCTCTCTGACCCTGCCCGCACATACAGAGTCACAAACCAATGACCTGGGTGGCCCCACCCTGGTGAACACCTAAGGCTCCGCTCCTCATACATAACAGGCATAAACAGATCAAAACATGGCTCAAGAACAACTCAGAGCCCCAGAGCCAGTAAATCTATGCAACCAAGAAATAGCCAACCTATCAGATGCCCAGTTCAAAACACTGGTGATCAGGATGCTCACAGAACTGACTGATTTTAGTCACAAATTAGAGGAACATATGAAGGCTAAACTAATTGAAATGAAGGGAAATGCACAGGAAACCAATAGTAATGGAAAGGAAACTGGAACTCAAATCAAAGGAGTGGACCAGAAAGAGGAAAAAAATGATCAAACAGAAAAGGCTGAAGAAACAAGAATTCAAAAAAAATGAGGAGAGGCTTAGGAACCTTCAGGACATCTTTAAACATTCCAACATCCAAATTATAGTGGTACCAGAAGGGGAAGAGGAACAGCTACGAGTGGAAAACTTACTTGAACAAATAATAAAGGAGAATTTCCCCAATCTGGCAAAGGAAATAGACTTCTAGGAAATCCAGGAAACTCAGAGAGTCCCAAAGAAGTTGGACCCAAGAAGGCACACACCAAGGCACATAATCATTACATTAGCCAAGATTAAAATGAAGGAGAGAATCCTAGAAGCAGCAAGAGATAAGGGGACAGTCACCTACAAAGGAGTTCCCATTAGACTGTCAGCTGATTTCTCAAAAGAGACCTTACAGGCAAGAAGGGGCTGGAAAGAAGTATTCCAAGTCATGAAATCCAAAGATCTACAACCAAGATTGCTCCATCCAGCAAAGCTTTCATTTAGAATGGAAGGACAGATAAACTGCTTCTCGGATAAGATCAAGTTCAAGGAGTTCATCATCACCAAGCCCTTATTATATGAAATGTTAAAGGGATTTACCTAAGAAAAAGAGGATGAAAAAGATGAACAGTGAAAAGACAGCAAACTCACAGTTATTAACAACCACGCCTAAAACAAAAGCAAACTAAGAGGACAGCTAGATCAGGAGCAGAACCATAGAAATGAAGATCACATGGAGGGTTAGCAACAAGGGAGTGGGAGAAGGAGAAGGGGGAAGAAGGTACAGAAAATAAGTAGCATAGACCATAGATAGAAAATAGATAGGGGGAAGGGCAAGAATAGTATGGGAAATATAGAATCGAAAGAACTTGAGACACATGGTCATAAACTAAAGGGGGGGAATGGTGGGGCAGAGGTGTGCAGGGTGGAGGGGAATGAAGGGGAGAAATAGAACAACTGTAATGGCATAATCAATAAAATATATTAAAAAAAAGCAATTATTACAGCCACTTAAGAAATTAGACCAAGCTTAACCTAGAGATTTAGAATGTTTAGGATGATTTTTGGCCCATAGCCTAGGCCTTACTTCCAGCTTCATCTAGAACTGGCTTCATGAATCCAACAACATATGCAAGCTCCTTGAAGCAAACACTATTACCAAGCCTCCATCCCACAGGTGCCTCAACTTTAGGCAAACACTTATTTTTTACAAAAAGCATTTTCTACAGAGTTTCATGGCTGTCCTCCAGTCTGCTCTTTCCCCATCTTAGCTTGTTGATTATACAGAGGGCATTATAAATAATAATAAATATATACCTTATACTTAATATGTACCATGAACAAACTAAAACAAATTGGAAAGAAGGATCTCAAAAACTGTCTTTATGTATATAAGGGGGAACCACTCAAAAAAAATGAAATTTGTTTATAAAAATTGTGTATTTATTCTTACATATTTAAACTTCAGTCACCTTCAAAGTATTCTTTATTTCATGCAATACACCTATTGAGACATTTTCTCCCAATGCTCCAAACAAGTTTTGAACTCATTGACTTCAATGCCTTTCAATGCTTCTACAACTTTTTGTTTCACCTCTTCCACACTGACAAAATGTTTCCCTTTGAGGATTTTTTTCATCTGGGGAAACAAACAAAAAAAGGCACTTGGGGTAAGATCCAGTGAATAGGGAGGGTGGGGCAGCACAGGGTCATACTGTTTTTGGTCAAAAACTGCTGAACACTCAGCGCAATGTGGGCAGGGACGCTCACAAATCATGAAATGGGCAAATGCATGGAAAGCGTCTTCAAAAAAATTCACTGGAGCCAAACTTAGCCTCTCACAACACCAGTTGGTACACTGATACATATGGGTTCCTAGAACATTCATCTAGTGGGAGAAGCCTATACTACCAGGGGCCCCCCTCCAGAAGATAATTCTGGGTTTTTGGGGTCCCCTGTCATAAACCTCACTCAATGTATAGCTGAAAGGTTTTATAACATTTCAGAAAGATATATAATATAGCAAGATACTGAAGACTAAACACTTAGGAGGAAAATTAGGCAAAGAGAAAACAAGTAGCATGTCAATTGGAGTTAGGACTGAGGTTACAAAGTAAAATGCATGCCATCAAATCCTCCATATTTGCTAGACAGAGTGGCTTTTTTGGTTCCAAAACGGATGGCCAGTATCCATCCTGGAAATAAGCTCTGACTGAAGTCCTCATCCAGCCTTTTTTTTTTTTCATCCAGCCCATAATACACTCTAAATTTCTAACAGCTCCTCCATTGTTTTCTGGATCTTTCCCCTCACCTTCAGCCTCCCTTTTCTATACTCTTAGCTAACTTTTGCTAATCCTTCAATGAAATCTTTCTTGATGCTTCCTAGATGGGTTCAGATGTTCCTAATACTTGCTTCCACAGGATCTACAGTCCATGGAGTAGCTTCTAGAAAGTCTACATGGTACAAAGAAGCTACTTAAATATTCACCAAATGATGAAAGAATGAATGAATCAACACTTTAACAACATTCTCATAGCAATGGTAGTCAAGATGGTGGCATAGGTAAATACAGACCTTGTATCCTCCCACAACCACATCAGAATTACAACTCAGTTACATAGCCATCATTCAGAACTGCCTGAAATCCAGATGAACAACAGTCCTACAACTAAGGATATAAAGAAGCAGCCTCATCAATCCTGGTAGGAGGGACAAAGACAAAAAAACAACAAGCTGGTCCTACAACCACATGTGGCAGATAAAAATCAGGAGGCATACCTTGGTTGTTTATGTGAGGACCTCCCGAAGAGTGAGGGATCTCAGCCCTCCCACCAAGTACCCCCCCAACCCCCCTACCCTGGGTTCCAGTGCCAGGAAGTGATATGACCACAACTTCCAGCTGTAAAAACCAGTGAGAACTGTGGCTGAGTGAGATAGAGGGTGGCTGGAGTCCCCAATGTTCCTCTTAAAGGGCCTGCACACAGACTTACTCGGACTGGCTCACTCTGAGCTTCAGTGCTAGGGCAGCAACTCCATAGGCACCATAGACATACTGGGAAGAAATGAATTGTCTGTATAACACCAGGGTGAGAGATGCAGAGGCAGCTTTCTCCCAGACAGAAATGCTGGCAGAGGCTACTGCTCCTTTTCTGAGGAGCCCACAGTTGGGAGTCATTCCTAGGACTCCCATCAACCTGGCTAATAAACATCATTTGCCCCACCATGGTGACTCCCCGAGACCTGCCACACCCAACTTACAGGCCCACCAAATTGTTTCTAGTCGTTTTTCCATAAGAATGGCCTGTCTTGGCTCATGCTTCAGAGTTTCCTAACATCTCCCAAACAAGTAGCACCTGGCCTCAGTGAGCTATGTACTGCTAAGTGGCTCCAGGCCTTGCTTCACAGCTTGGACTCTTCTGGACACCTCCAAGGCCAGCACAAGTAGCAGCCATCTGCAGATTACTTTGTAGTTCACGCCAGATGGCTCTGGACAGAACACAGGTGGTGACAGACCTTGGCCTGCACCATTCACAGACCCCAGAGCACCTGGTAGACATCTTCAGACCATGATGAAGCACTACCCAACCACCTTCACAGGTGACACTCAAGGGGCAGAATCAGTGGGCACCAGAGCTTAGCTAAAGTAAGTCTTGCTCTTTAGGGTGGGCCCCGACACAGCTAATCCACCATGCTTGTCAAAGACAGTCCTTGAAGCTGAATCGACCTATGAATAAATCCCTCTCATTGATGTACCCACAGCAATCAAGGCTCAACTACAATAGGAGGGTGAACACAGCCCACATGGTGCGGGGCACACTGAAGTGCCCAGCCTGAGTGAACAAGGAGGCTGTACTTCTGGACCCTACAAGAGCTTACTACATTAAGCCACTCTACCAAGTCAAGGAGACATAGCAACTCCACCTGATACATAGAAGCAACTCCAACTGATACATAGAAACAAACATAGGGAGGCTGCCAAAATGAGGAGACTCAGAAACATGTCCCAAATTAAAAAACAGAAATGCAGAAAAAGAACTAAACCAAATGGAGATAAGCTATTTACTAAATGCAGAGTTCAAAAACAGTGGTTTGTAAAGATGCTCAAAGAACTGAAGGGAAGAGTCATTAAACTCAGTGAGAACTCCAACAATCAAAAATAAGAAATAGAAACCACAGAAAAAGGACCAGTCAGAAATGAGGGATATACTAACTAAATTGATGAATAATTTACAGCAGGGGTGTCAAATTCATTTTCACCAGGGGCCACATCAGCCTCATGGTTGCCTTCAAAGAGCCGAAACAGTTTTAGGACTGTATAAATGTAACTGTTAAGGAGTTGAAATTACATTTGGTTCTTTGAAGGCAACCAAAAGGCTGATGTGGCCCCTGGTGAAAATCAGTTTGACACCCCTGATTTACAGGGACTCAACAGTAAAGTAGATGAAGCCAAAAATTAAATAAGCCATTTGGAATATAAGGAAGCAAAACCCACCCAAACAAAAGAGCAAAAAAGAAAAAATACAAAAAACCCCCACCTAGGATAGTGTAAGAAGCCTCTGGGACAACTTCGAGTGGCCAACATTTGAATCCTTCTGGGGGTGCCAGAAGGAAATGACAGGGAGCAGGAAATTGAAAACCCATTTGAAAAAAAATGACAGAAAATGTCCCTAACCTGACAAAGGAAATAGACATACAAGTCTGGGAAGTGCAGAAAGTCCCAAACAAAATGAACTCAAAGAATCCCAAAACAAGACACATAATTAAAATGGAAAAGGTTAAAGACAAATAGAATCTTAAAAGCAGCAAGAGAAGAGCAGTTACCTACAAGGGAGATCCCATAAGACTGTGAGCAGACTTCTCAACAGAAACTTTGTGGGCCATTGTGGGCCAAATATTCAAAGTGATTAAAAGCAAGGATCTACAACCAAGACTACTCTATCCAGCAAAGCTATCATTTAGAATCAAAGAACATATAAAGAGCTTCCCAGACAAGAGAAAGCTAAAGGCATTCATCACTACCAAACCAGTAATTCATGAAATGTTAAAGCGTTTAAGAAGAAAATGTTAAATGTTAAATGTTTAAGAAGAAAAGGTTAAAAATATGAACAATAAAATGGGAATAAACACATGTCCATCAACAACTGGATCTAAAAAACCCAAAATAAATGAACAAAAACAGAAACGTACTCATAGATACAGAGAACATTTTAACAGTTGCCAGATGGAAGTGGGGGGTAAGGAAGATGGGTGAAAAAAGTGAAGGGATGAAGAAGTACAAATTGGTAGTTACAGAACAGTCATGGTGATGTAAAGTACAGCACAAGGAATTTAGTCAATAATATTCTAATACTATGTATGGTATCAGATGAGTATGAGATTTATGGGACGATCAGTAAGTTATGGAATGTGCAATTACTGGGTGGTACATCTGTAATGTAATACTGAATGTCAACTGTGATTGAAAAATTAAAAAATGATTAAAAAATTCTCACAGCAAATGTAGCGATGCACTTCACAGATCAGTTTCTTTTAACCACTATCAATGTAAAGTGACTGAACAATTCAAGCATGCTATCAAAATAAGTATAAAATTTAGTGACTTCATTAAATAACTCCACAGACAGCAAACGTGAATGTAGTGCAAGGTTATAACTCTCTGAAGGTCTGCTTAGCTTAATTCAAGGAACATTTGTTATAATACAGAGAAAGGGAATATGAAAATGAGGTTGATGGAAAGAAATATGGTGTATGTGTGATACAAACGGAAGATGGAAGAAACAGAGTTTTGAGGTTATAAATTTCCAAACATTTTAAATATATTTCTTCAATTTTCTATGAAAAAAATCTATAGCTTTTATCAAATCTAAAACAAACAAACAAATAAAAACAACAAACACAAACCTGAGATAGCAGGATCTAAAACCAGCAAAAAGAAAATAATGTCTTTGCTTTACATAATCCTCTATAAATATTTGTATGTACTGCTTCTCTACACCAGTTTCTGCTCCATAAGCAGTGATAATCAGTTTGACATTATACATCCTGGTAAATATTTAAGAATATTGTTATAGTAGGTTACTTACTAAAGGTAGAGATGTGGGTTTAACAATTGCTACAAATGTGGCAGGGGGAGGGCAGATTTGACATTCTTTGTGAAACAAAAACAAAAGAAACACATGATCCTTAAGGTCACTTTACCCTTTCTCAGAAATGGTTGGCATTTCTGAGATGACAGCGCCTAGATTTGCCTCAGGTAATGTGGAGTCTTTAAGATTCTCCTAAAAAAAATTTTGGATCTTACTCTGAGATGAGATGAGGAAATTAAAGCTCTATGTGACATATTATGATGCAAAAAAGTTATTTCTAATAGTACCTGAAGCATAATTCTGCTGTGCTTTTCACTTACTGTAACATTTTCTAAAATGTTTCTCTAGTGACTTCATATTATATTTCATTTAATGTTTGAATAAGTATCATTTCCAACAGAAAAATTCTAAAGGTGTCATGGAATGCTGTTGACAAACTGTTATAATATAGCACTTTGTCAATTGCCTTAAGGAGCAAATAAAACTCTTGGAAATATATACTGACACCTGGGATATCCTGATCCCAAATTCCTTTCTCTTAGAACAAAATATCTAGCAGTTCTCAGTCATGCCTGGAAAACACTTTAATTGAAACCACTTATTGCTCTGCTACCCAACCTCCACTGATATAGTATTTCTTTAAGTCCTTTCGTAATATATTTTATAGTACATTTTCCCCACATATACTCAGTTTTGTATCTGGTATTTTTTTCAATTTTAACCTTGCCTTCTCTCTCCCACACTAATACTCACTTAAGTCTTATCACTGGGAATGACTTTATCATGGTACACTACATGTTGGATGTAGCAAAATTTGCTAAACAATGTTTGAACACTTGATATAAACACTGTGACCAAAGATTTCTGCATAGCTTTTAGAAAAGAACTGTTCACAAATGTGTGTACACATACATGTGTACACAAACCCAAACAACATACTTGAGTACATTCAGAAACTATATTAACATTTAATAACATCTGATAGAAAAATGCAAATATCTTATTAACACTTTCAGTCCTAAAGGGAGCAGAGATTTCTCATTCAATTAAAAATTTACACCCACTGTCCCAGATGAGTACCCACACCCAAGGGAGGACAGCCCTCCTTTAAGAATGGTACATTGTAATGTAAACAATCTGAGAAAAGTAGCCAGTCATTATATCTTGTTCTGTATCTTGGGAAATGATTCTCTGCATATGAAGAGGGACTCAAACTATAAACCCATACTTGATTTCAAGGTAGAGGGATAAAAAAGTAAAATATAATTCTATCAAAAGCAAAAATAAGTTTTAAAGAAAGGTTCTTGGTTTACTGCGAATACCTTAAAATACACATATGCCTAAATATCTATATTATTAGGAACATATTCCTATTTCCATGCACATAGAATTCAAAAAATCGTACCACCCAATTCCAAGAAAATCGTACCACCCAATTTCAGTGTACAATTCAATAAGAAAGAATCTGAAAATGTACAGAACAGGTAACTTGGTATAAATCACCAAGATTACTATTATCATTAGTAGCAGCAGAATAGCTTACATTTATTGAGTAAATACCAACATGAATTTTTACAAACTCCCTTAGGAAGCTAGTATTATCATCTCAACAGATAAGGAAACAGGCTTAGAGAGATGGAAAGCATTCAAGGTTACATAGCTAGGATTCCATCTCAGAGACTGAATAGTGCTTGTACTATATATACTGCCTCACTGCAACTTAGCTACTTTACCTCTATTGAGAGATCTTCATTCAACTTTCCTCCTTTGCTCAAAGTTTGCAACAATCTTTTGCAGTTACTTTCCAAACTGCCCAGCTTCAATCAGAAACATTTCTACATATATCAATGATTAACCTGCTAAAATCAGGTTAATGATAACTATCTGCTTAGTAAAATAACTTCTTTAAAACACATTAAGAGTCAGGTTTAGTATTTAAAGTAGTAAAAAGTTCAAAAGGCTTGTTGAAAACCACCCAAAAGCCAATCTGGCTTTCAAACAGCTTTGCTTAGTGATGTTAATGTCATAATAAACCAAATCTCTGACAGTTCAGTGGGTTTAATGTCCTTTAGAGTAGATAAAAATATTCTGCAGAGCTATAAAATATACAAAGTTTACCTCCAGACTTCACCATCGTGCCATACCAGGCAGTCATATACAGGGCCAGGATCACTATATTTTTTCTCAAAAGAACTGAGCAATTCCACTTGACTTTGAAGCTCCTCCTTGATTAGTTTATTTGCCTAATCAATTAGAACATATATTAATATTAGTACATTTTGTAATCTTGAAAAGTTATATTAACATATGACCAAAGACACAGTATGACCCAATTGTAAAGTCATTTTATCCTGGAAAAATGTAAGAAAATTTTCTTTTTATATCTATGTAACCTGTAGCTCAATTTAATGATGTAGGTATCAATTAATATTAAACATTACAAATATTTCTTTTACTCAATTTCTCATTCAGTCACTCACTCTGCCCACTTTGAAAAAAACACTATGTTATATGCTGGTAGTATCTTTTGGCCAAAACATGTGTTGGTCACATATCTGTAATTTGTATAACTGATTTCTAAAATTAATTCTAAAATTGCTACAAAATAGGTTACCTGTACTGGCTATTTTAGATTTTTGTAACAGGGCTGTTTCCATTTAAAACCTGTTACTTAAGAACCCAAATATATAATAAAATCATCAGCTATCTTACCTCTTTTAGAATATGCTAAGTTAAATACCCACTATATTCATGACCATATACATATAAGCTTCTATTTAACCATTTTGATCTATAGAAACGAGAATTTAAAATGCTTCAACCTAAGTATTTAACTACATACTACATTAGACTGCGCTACCCCAATAACCCTAATAAGTAAAAATTTAATTTTCACATGTTCCAAAAATCTTAAGCTAGACTTTGTTTTTAATTATTTAACATATTGAACATTTACTCTCCTTTAAACAAAAAAGACAATTATATAGACATGTTTGGCCTACAATAAGATATTAAACCAGCTCCCTCTTTTATCAAGTTAGCCATATATATGTAGCACCTGAAAACTACTGTATTTTTCAGAGTACAAGATGCACTCCCCCTCCCAGATTTGGAAGGAAAATGGGGGTTCGTCTTATAGTCCAAATGTTTGTCTTATAGTCCTGGATTGCTGGGGGGTGGGACAGGCACATGGCAGTGGAGCTGGGTCACAGTTTATTAAATATTTTACAACATTTTTTGCTTCAAAAATTTTTTTCCTAATTTCCTCCTCTAAAACCTAGGTGTGTCTTATGGTCCAGTGCATCTTATAGTCCTAAAAATATGGTACATTTATTGTGTCCAATAAAAGGATGAATCAGGACAAATACTGACCTAATAGCAAATTACACAGCTGTTCAGAAAAGAATGCTGTACGTTGATTAAGTAAATATAAATTAAATGTGTATACAGATCTATGCAGGCCAGTGGTCTTCAACACTAAATGCATGTTAATTAAACCTCACAGGAGCATATAAAATGTCTGCCTTCCTGTAAGGTTTTGATTTAATTGGTTTCTAGGCCACAAGCACTGGCAGTTTTAAAGTTCTTCATATTATTCTAATATGCAGCCAAGGTGGGGAATCACTAATATGATTCCATTTTTGATAAAGAAAAGGTACATTCATGCATTAAAAGAAAAATTCAGAAGGATAAACATTGAGTTGCTATTACCATCCCTGAAGGGTGGCATTTTTTAGAGGTTTTCACTCACTATTTTATATACCTGTGTTGTCCAAAAGTTTCTGCAACTAGCAAATATTTTCTACATAATAAATCAGGACATTATTTTTATCTTATAAATTGATTTAAAAATATACTGGCTATTTAAGGATGCAGAACACTGGAACACCCATATGGGGGGGTTAGTGACCCCACAAAACCCCTGGAATTATC
This sequence comes from Artibeus jamaicensis, assembly GCF_021234435.1. Classification (NCBI taxonomy): domain Eukaryota; kingdom Metazoa; phylum Chordata; class Mammalia; order Chiroptera; family Phyllostomidae; genus Artibeus; species Artibeus jamaicensis. The sequence goes on from NW_026521887.1 coordinate 7,679,960, forward strand.
TTCTGGAGGCTGGGCCCCAGAAGATAGGCTTCTCCTGCTAGGTGAGTGTTCTAGGAAACCATCCTCATCAGTGTGCCAGCTGGCATTGTTGTGAGAGGCTGCACTTGGCTTCAGTGAATTGTTTTTGAAGACTCTTTCAACATGTTTGACCCTTTCATGATGGGTGATTCATGAGTGCTCCTGCCCACATCGCACTGAGTGTTCAGTAGTTTTTGACCAAAAATGGTATGACCCCTGTGTCCCACCCTCCCTATTCACTGGATCTCACCCTGAGCAATTTTTTTTTTTGTTTCCCTGGATGAAAAAAATACTCAAAGGGAAGTATGTTGTCAATGTGGAAGAGATTAAAAAAAAAATAGCAGAAGCACTAAAAGACATCAAAATTGGTGAGTTCAAAAACTGTTTTGAGCAGTGGAAAAAATATCCCAATACATGTATTGCATCAAATGAAGAGTACTTTGAAGGTGACTGAAGTTTAAACATTAAAGTATGAATATACAATTTTTTAGTAAATAAATTCAAGATTTTGGGGGGTTCCCCCCTTGTGTGTTTCTTGTAGGCATGTGAATTGCAATGACCAATTATGACCCCCCCAAATGCATGAATAATGATCAAAACAGTATTTTTAATAATAGCCAAAAATTAAAAATAAAGAATATATCAATATGCAGAATGGATATATAAATAGCAAAGGATGTGAACAACTATTTCAATACCACAAATATAGATCAATCTCACCAACATACTGAGAGCAGCTACACATAAAAGAATGCACATTGTATGATTCCATTTTACAAAACTGGAAATCAATATAATCATTCAGTAGATTTAGAAGTTAGGATGGTGATTGCCTATAGGGAGGGGTAAGTAGGGAGACACATGAGATGATGCAGCTAATATGCGAGTATTCACGTTTGGATCATTCACGAGCACACACTTACGATTTAAGCACTTTTACATGCTGAATAGAAAGTCCTAAAAATTATACATATAAATTGATTTTGGATAAATAATAAAGAAAAAATTAGTAAAACTACACAACTTAAAACCTGTGGGAAAAAGTCTATTAATAATTATCTCAGAACTCTATGGTACATGGTCCTACAGTAATGTGTAGATAAAAATGATGAGCACCAACTTGAGAAGGGCAATTGTTGGCAACATCAAATTCTTCCTGTTTTCTACAAGCTTCTGCCAGGGCCACTCTGTGAATAGGGTCCCAGATTTTTTCCTTTCGTTCTTTCTGTAAAGACAGAAAAATTACCTCACTATGAGGCTGAAAAATATTCAGAGGTAAACCCAGACAGTCATTTACATGTAGACCTAGTTATTATCAGCTGTGATGCCACATGATTCTCATACAGATGCTTAAAAAAGCCCATTTATAATCAAGTTCATAAAGCAATGAATCAATGATCAAAAACTATTTAGTTCATTCTATGCACCTAGGTTTTAAGAGAACAACTTTACCAAGGCAAACCAAATATATTTTTATACATTGTATGTCCCAATTTAAATACTTGAAGAGGATATAAATAATACTATGTCAGATAACTAAATTCCCAGTAATTTAAAGTAAAAGAAAATACTGTATTTTGGGACCTTGCAGAGCAGATTAAGTGAAAGCAAAGGACAAAAGTAAGACTGCAGCTGCATGTTGATGGACATGCAGACTTCCTCAATTTCCATACCCCCAGCTTATTTTTTCCTGATTTTCTTTGACTTCATAGGCTTCTTTGTTACTCAAATTGATCTTACCTTCATCTCCACTGTCTTTAACACAGAGTGCCTGCCAACAGAAAAATCCTTTCTAATAAAATAATCAGCTTGACTAAGTTAAGGCAGGGGAGGGAGTCAACTTTAATTTAATCACTCTATATCTGCATGTTAATTTATACCTTAGCAACACAAATTAAATTTAACAAGATGCATAAAAATACTGTGCTATATATATGTATTTCAGCTTAAAATTTTAAAATAAAATAGTACCCAAAAAAGTTATGTGCATTACTTCTTTGTAATAATGATTGGAATCTGACTAATAAATAATGGTTATTATATATATAACTTCTTATGGTTTATAAGAAGTTATGACCCCTGGAGAAGCAGATAATATTATGATTAGATAAAAGAGCCCACAGGTCTTTCCCCTCAGGCTCATTTTCAAGGATTATATCTCATTTTGCAGTTGAAACCCTGAACCTGTCTACATCAGCAACTATTGTCATAGCAATATTCAAAATTAGCATTGACAAGTACAGGAACCACTAGCCCCACTTTGTTATTTAAAGTGAATTCTAAAAAATTTCATCGATAGAAATTTCAATTACGTAGTCACCCTAGTCACATTTCAAATTTGCAATAACTACCTGTGCCTAGTGACTACCATAATGGACAGATATCAAACATTCTGAATATTTCCATCATCACTGAAAGGTGTATTGAATAGTGCTGCTTTAAAGCAGGCTACGTATCACTTCATTTACAACTCTACTTTTCTTATGACAGATTTGTGTTTCATATACAGCAGTTGCTTTAGGTGCGACCCTTTCCGTAATAGTAAATAACTAACTGAGGCCAAGGATGGTTAAACAGAAAGAAAAATAGGACAAATTATCATAAAAGCTATAAAGTCTGGACTTTAAATCCACTGTCCTTAGCCTTTTTGAGGTTGTCCTTTAAAAATCCAATGAAAGCTACAGTTCCAGTTCCCAGTTCTCAGAGAAACACAAATATCCAAACATTTGAAATTAATTTCAGTGTATCCACAAATTCCCTAAGTTTATGCATGTATTCAAGATTAAGAACCATGACTTTAAATAGACAACATTCCATTACAGCATCTTCCTTTAAACAGTCATTGATTGAAAGTCTCCCATCAACCAAAATAATTAAGCATTAGTGAGATTTTATGAATTTTTCTTCAAATAAAATTTGAGAAAGAAGATAAGTCAGTGATACAGATTGAACATTACCTGTATCCTCTCCTTGAGGGCTTTTGGATAAAAGTCATAGGCATTTTTTATGCCAATATGATATCTGCCTGAGGGATTTGTCCAACTCACAGGAATCTATAGAAAAATAAATAAATTACCAATTCACAAACTGCTTCCCAATTCCAATGATTTCCTGCTGAAGAAAAAGGTATTTCACTTTTATCCCAATGGCTCAATGTAGATGAGCAGGTTCACGTATTAGAGTGCTATTTTTAATGTTCTAAGGTGTCACTTAATATCTCTCTGGCTCCTTTTATCTCCACCATAAATAAGATAGTTCAACTAGAATACCTTTCATTTATATAATGATTCACAATTTATAAAGTGCTTTCAATATACACAACCTAATTAAACCACTAAGATCTTTAGTTTTTAAGCACCAATAACACCTTGCCTTCCTTCACCATCCTATAGCCTATCAACCACTGGGAAGGGGAAGGAATTTACAGAAATTCTGAACCTTAGATATCTTGTTAATAACAAGAACTTTAATCAGCTCCAAGATACAACAAGAATAATGTCTAGAAACTAAATAACAGCTCTTGAGTTTGAAGGAAAAAAGTTCTATAAAATCATTTTAATTACATGTAACACTTTATAATAGTCTTTCAACTATCTCAAAGTATTTAAAAATAAAGTTTTTCATTAACAGAATGATGTAAAGAGGATGCGCAGTTTACAAATGAAAAAAGCAAAAAAAAAAAAAAAAAAAAAACCCAAAAGGAAATTAAATAACTTGCCCAAACAACAGAAAGAAAATTGGAATCTAGCTCTATCATTGACACCAAAAAATTCAGTGTAAATGATATGAAATTTAAAGTCATACAGAAACACTTCCAGTCAAGATGGAGGCATAGGTAAACATGCCTTGCCTTCTTGAACAACTACAGAAAAAATTACAACTAGACTACAAAACAAATAGTACCTAGAATAGTAAAAAAACTGAGCTGTATGGAAGTCTGACAAGCAAAGATTTAAAGATGGCACATTCATTTGGACGGGTAGGTGAGGCAAGAAGGGGCAGACACGAAAGGGGCAGTCCCACATCCATATGTGGTAGATAAAAATCAGGAGGGATATACCTCAGGAGCCACAGATCCCAGCCCCAAACCAAAATACCCAGCCCAGGGTTCTAACACCAGGAAGCTAAACCCCATAACTTCTGACTGTAAAAAACACTGGGGGTTGGGGCACTGTAACAAATAGCAGGATTCTTAGAAGACTCCTCTAAAGGGCCTGCAACAGACTTAGGACTTTCATTCCTTCTGGGATTCAGCACCAGGGCAACAGCTGGAAGAGCACCAAAGGCATGCGGGGAAAAAAATGAAGGGACTGGCAACAGGGCGAGTACCAAGAGACAGCTTCCTCCCTGGTAAAACTCTAGAGGCCAGTCAGAGGCACTGTCCCCTGAGGCCTCCCCGACACAGAGCTAGAGTGGCGACATGGATTATTCTGCCCTGGTGATTACCTAAGGCTCCTCACCATACAACTTATAGGTGCACTTTTCTATAATAGGCCACACTACTAAAACAGGAAGTCAACGCAGCTCTACCTAAAACACAGACACAAACACAGGGAGGCTGCCAAAATGAGGAAACAAAGAAATACAGCCAAAATGAAAAATCTGAACAAAGCTCCAGGAAAATAACTGAACAAAAAGGAGAAAAGCAAAATATCAGATGCACAGTTCAAAACACTGGTTATCAGGATGCTCAAGGAACTCACTGAATACTTCAACAACATAAAAAAGACCCAGGCAAAAAAAGAAGGCTATGTTAAGTGAAAAAAAGAAAAATCTATAGGGAACCAAGAGTGAGGGGTGAAGCCTAGAATCAATCAAATCAATGATTTAGAACATCAGGAAGAAAAAAACATTCAACCAGAACAGCAAGAAGAAAAAAAAAAAAAAAAACAATGATAGGCCAAGGAGCCTCTGGGACATCTTCAAATGTACCAACATCTGAATCATAGGGGTGCCAAAAGGACAAGAGGAAGAGCAAGATATTAAAAACTTATTTGAACAAATAATAAAATTTCCCTAATTTGGTGAAGGAAACAAACATATAAGGGAGCACAGAGTCCCAAACAAGATGGACACAAAGAGGACCACAACAAGACACATCATAATTAAAATGCCAAAGGTTAAAGACAAAGAGAGAACCCTGCCTGGTGTGGCTCAGTGGATTGAGTGTCAGCCTGTAAACCAAAGGGTCGCTGATTTGATTCCTAGTTGAGGCACATGCCTGAGTTGTGGGCCAGGTCTCCAGTGAGGGGGGCTGTGTGAAGCAACCACACATTGATGTTTCTCTCCCACTCTTTCTCTTCCCTTACCTCTCTCTCTGAAAATAAATACATTTAAAAATATTTAAAATTTTATTAAAAATTAATATATAAAAAGAGAATCTTAAAAGCAGCAAGAGTAAAGAAGAACGTTACCTACAAAGGAGTTCCCATAAGACTGTCAGCTGATTTCTCAAAAGAAACTTTGCAGGCAAGAAGGGACTAGCCAGAAGTATTCAAAGTGATAAAAAGCAAGACCTACAACCTATATTACTCTATGCAGCAAACCTATCATTCAGAATGAAAGGGCAGAAAGACTGCTTCCCAGACAAGGGAAGGTGTTCATCACCACCAAGCCATTATTATAGGAAATGTTAAAGGGAATCACAGAAGAAAAAAATATCAAACTATGAACATTAAAATGGCAATAAACTTATAGCTATCAACAACTGAATCTAAAAAAACAAACTAAGCAAACAGAGCAGAACAGAAACAGAGTCACACATATGGAGATCATTTGGAGGGTTATCAGCTGGGAGAGAAAAGGGGGAAAATGGAGGGTAAAGGTGCAAGGATCAAGAAGTACAAATTGGTAAGTATAAAAAAGATAGGGGGATGTTAAGAACAGTATAGAAAATGGAGAAGCCAAAGAACTTAATGTATGACCCACTGACATGAACTAAGCAGGGGATAGTTAGCAAGAATGGGGGTAGTGGGGGAGGGGGGTAAAGGGGGAATAATTGGGACAACTGTAATAGCCTAATAAATAAAATGTATTTAAATAAAGTCATATAAACTTGGCTATGAATCCAAACTCCTCTATTAACTAGGTGAGATCAATCCACTGGCTTCTAGCTCTTCACATGTAAAAGGAAAAAAATAATTCCTACTTTATGATTCTCATAACAAAATGCACTAGATATCAACTAACTTGAAATGTCAATGAAGAAAATGTGGAGGTGTAGCCAGGTAGCTCAGTTGTTAAAGCACTGTCCCAATACACCAAAGTTGTGGGTTCACTCAAGAAGCAAACAATGAATGCAAATATAAACAGAACACCATATCTGTTTCTCTTTCCCAAATCAATCAATAAAAATAAAAATAAAAATAAAAATAAAAAGTGGAGGATTCACACTCTTTGTAAACATAGGACCTATAATCATTAAAAACAGCTTTTAAATGTATATAAATTATCAAGTTGAACTATCAACCAATCAGAGTTGGTTCACTCATCAATTCTCCTTTGAAAAACATCTTTAACCAACTGGCCCCCAGGTCCCTCATCAAATCATTCCCTAAGTAGGAAACTTCTGGATGAAATTTTCTCACAACAAAATGGAAGAAAACAATCATTCACAGAAGTTCAAAGATCTACTGACTTTTTAAAATCCTGCACATCACTAATCATTTCTGAATGAAATGGGTGTCTGGAGTATGTGAACTTTCAACTATGTTGGCGTATAAACTCATGCTTTTCATTCAAAACTTAATCAATCTTCTTTAGAGAATAGAGTTTCTTAACTCACATCGATGTTCCTCTCCCTTTCTCCCTCCCTTCACCCCTCTCTAAAAATAAATAAAATCTTTTAAGAAAATGGGGATAATCTGTAAAAGAAAAAAGATCCAAAAATAAACAATGGTTCTGCTATCTAATTTTAACCAAATTAGAATAAAGTTAACTTTTCTCTATGAGGCAATTTTGGAAAATGTCATTGTATCCACTTGAGAATTTTTTACAAATGAACATACTTTTAGTCTCTTTAGGAATCAAAACTTTATATTTTGACCATTTTAAGTTATCTTTAAAATCACTTTAATTACATGGTAACTACAATGTAATAACACTAATTGTCACAAGAGAAACACAATCTCTTTAATTACCCACTCCCCCTCTTTTCCCTGAGTCTTTTATATATGCCTAGCAGGGAATTGAACATTTTCTTAAACAAGCCAAGTGCCATCCTTAGTGTTAATGTTCCATGCAGTAGAATCCTGTTAAAGAGGTCTTTTTTGCCTCCAAACATCATCACATTGGGTGTTAGAGCTTCAATGTATAAATTTTGGGGGCACACATTCAGTCCACAACACATAAAAAAGGCAGTAAAATATTAATGCCTGCTGTTTGCCTGTAGTAGGTACATTCTAAGATGACTGATGCCTTTATATAGTCCTCTCCACTAGTGAAGGCAGGATCTGTGAATATCATTCTTATGATTATGTTAAGTAATATGGCAAAGGTGAATTATATTGCAGAAACAATTTTGATACCTCATCAGGTGACTGAGTTAATCAAAAGGGAGATTAGCCTTGTGTTTGTGACCTAATAAGGTGAGCTCACCAAAAGAGAGACTGAGGTCATCCCTGAGGTCAAAGAGATTCTTCTGTTGGCCTTCCATAAACAAGCTTTCAGGATAAAAAAAAATTATGCCAACAACCATGTTAACTTAGAAAAGCAGCCTCAGATGAGACTGCAATCCCACCCAATACTTGACTGTAGTCTGTTAAAAATCCTGAGCTGAGAGCAACAAAGAGCCATGCCTGGACTTCTGACCCACGGAAACAGATAATAAATGTAGGAACATATGTGATGCGATTTTAAGCCATTAAGTTTTTGTTACTTTGTTAGCACAGAAAACTAATTCATTGCCACAAATATCTTATCTAGTAAACCATACCTAAACATAATTCAGAGATGGTAAAAGAGGAAAAAAGTTAAATATAGTTCTTTACACACATAAAGAACCAAAATTTATTTTCCAAACTAATTCTACTTATTGCTTTAAAAGGTGAGAATGGAATCACAAATTCTTGCCATGTAACAAATTCATTAGCTAATTTCTCATGAACTGCACTCACTGTTTGCTTTCTAATTGCTTTTCATGTTAGCTTACTCCAGCCTCTTTACCAAGTACAAGGAATAAGACAATGCTAATCACTTAAGTCCATAATTATTAAAGCCTAAATATTTCATGTTCAAGTTTCCAGAAAGGCCAGAAGAAGATGAAGGCAAAACCATAATCTGGTCACTTTCCCCAACTATCCATTCAAAACTTAAAATTTTTAGTATTTGGAACCACATTGAAAAACAGAACCACCCAATTCTAAGCCTACTATCAAACAACAAAATGACTTCCTCTAACCGAATGAACCTCACATCCTCGTATTCATGCCCTTGTAAAATCCCCACCGCTTAAGTGTGTGCTGGATTTAATGACTTGCCTTTCAATGAAAAGAATATAACAGAAGTAATAGGATGTCACTTCCAAGATTAATTTATAAGACCATGGCCTGTATCTTGGGTACACTCTCTTGGATTCCTGCCCCCACAGGCAGGGGGAAGACGGCTGGATGTTGTGAAGCATCCTGGTAGAGTGGTCTTAGTAGCAAGGAACCAGAGCCTGCCAACAACCATCTGAGTGGGCTTGGAAACAGACTCCCCTTCCCCACCAAGCTGAGCTTTTAGATTAAACTGAAACCCTGACTAACAATAAGCTGAGAAGAGATCTTGAATGAGAGGCACCCAACTAACTCACACACAGATTCCTGACTCAAACTGTGGTAATAAATGTTTATTGTTTTAAACCATGAAATTTTACAGTAATTTGTTAAACAGTAACAGCTACTAATACTCATCATATCATCAAATGTAAGCTAAAAACATTAGACGGTTTGAGGTAACAACACAAAAGAAAAAAAAATTAAATAAGATAAAAGCTCCAACCTTAAGCACTCTTCCTGAAAGGCCAACAATTTCACCATCCTTTGGCTCTACTACTGTAGTAGTATTCACATCACCACTTCCTGTTGTGTCAACGATATCAATGATTTTTGGTTTTCCATCAGATGTAACCTAAAAATTAAAGAAAATTAAAATGAGTTAAAGATTTAACTTTTTATGCTTAAAAGAAAGCAATGTCAATCCCCATGTGTGCACATGGACACATATATAAAACATCCCTCCTGGCTGGTGTAGCTCAGTGGATTGAGCAAAGACCTGTGAACCACACGATCGTGGTTCGATTCCCAGTCAGGGCACATGCCCGGGTTGCAGGCCAGTTCCCAGCAGGGAACACACGAGAAGCAACCATACATTGATATTTCTCTCCCTCTCTCCTTCCCTTCCCCTCTAAAGATAAATAAATAAAATATTTTTTAAAAACTCTAAAACCGAGGACTTCCGCCAAGATGGAGGTTTAGGTGGATGTGCCGTGCCTCCTCACACAACCAAGTTTAGGGACAACTAAATATTAGCATCAGAAAACACAACCAGAACACGGAAAACTGAACTTTTCGGAAGTCTGCTAACAACAAATTCTTCAGCCTGACCGGTAAGGGGCGAAACCGGCGTCGGGTGAGGAGTTACAAAGGAGGGCTCGGTCGACCCGGGCGCGGAATCCAGACGCGCGAATCCAGTCGCTCGGGTTCCAAACCCAGGATTGGACCTAGTGAGCGACCGAGCGACCCACCGGGTGAGCGACTACAGAGGAGACAGTGGGGAGGCAGTGCAGCGTGTTGACTGTTGTTGCCTAATTGCACGCGAGTGAGGGAGTGAGCGGTTGGACCGGCGGCGGCGATAGAGGGCGCCGCCATTTCCCGCTCTGACCACGCCCCCACATACAGCGTCACAACCCAGCGACCTGGGACTCCAAGGCGCAGCTTCTCCCACTTAAAGGGCCAGAACAGACCAAAAATGTCGCAGGGAGAACTCAAAGCCCCAGAGATAAATCTAAGTGATGAAGAAATAGCAAAACTCTCAGACGCACAGTTTAAAACACTGGTCATCAGCTTCCTCACAGATCTGGTGGATTATAGCCACAAATTAGAGAAACATATGAAGGCTAAATTAAGGGGAAATGAATGGAATTCCACAGGAAACCCATAGAGATGAAAAGGAAACTGGGACTCAAATCAATGGAGTGGCCCAGAAGAAAGCAAATAATGGCCAAACAGAAAAGAGTCAAGGAGCAAGAATTCAAAGAAATGAGGAGAGTCTTAGGAACCTCCAGGACATCTTTAAACGCTCCAATATCCGAATTATAGGGGTACCAGAAGGGGGAAAGACACAACCACCAGTGGAAAAACTATTTGAACAAATAATAAAAGAAAATTTCCCCAATCTGGCAAAGGAAATAGACTTCCAAGAAATCCAAGAAGCCCAGAGAGTACCAAAAAAGTTGGACTCAAGAAGAAACACACCAAGGCATATCATAATTACATTAGCCAAAATTAAAATGAAGGAGAGAATCCTGGAAGCAGCAAGAGCTAAGGGGACAATCACCTACAAAGGAGTCCCCATCAGGCTGTCAGCAGATTTCTCAAAAGAGACCTTACAGGCAAGAAGGGGCTGGAAAGAAATATTCCAAGTCATGAAATCTAAAGACCTACAACCAAGATTGCTCTATCCAGCAAAACTTTCATTTAGAATGGAAGGACAGATAAGGTGCTTCTCAGATAAGACCAAATTCAAGGAGTTCATCATCACCAAGCCCTTATTATATGAAATGTTAAAGGGACTTATCGAAGAAAAAGAAGTTAAAGAAACATGAACAGTGAAAGGACAACAAACTCACAGTTATTAACAACCACACCTAAAACGAAAGCAAACTAAAAGGACAGCTAGATCAGGAGTGGAAACATAGAAATGAAGATCTCAAGGAGGGTTAGCAACAGGGGAGTGGGAGGAGGAGATGGGGGAGAAGGTACAGAAAACAAGTAGCATAGACAGTAGATAGAAAATAGATGGGGGGGGGGCAAGAATAGTATGGGAAATATAGAACCTAAAGGACTTGAGACACATGGACATAAACTAAAGGGGGGTAATGGTGGGGTTGGGGGGGCAGGGTGGAGGGGAATGAAGGGGGGAATAGAACAACTGTAACAGCATAATCAATTCAAAAAAATAAATAAATTAAAAAAAAAAAAAAGGAAAAAAAAATCATCTGTACCCTGGCTGGTGTAGCTCAGTGAATTGAGCGCAGGCTGCAAACCAAAGGGTCGCCAGTTTGATTCCCAGTCAGAGCACATGCCTGGGTAGTGGGCCAGGTCCCCAGTGGGGGCCAAGTGAGAGGCAACCACACATTGATGTTTCTCCCTCCCTCTATATAAATAAATAAAAATAATAATAATAAAATAAAATAAATAAAAACTCTAAAACCCCCACCCCACCCCATAAACTCTGCTTTCCTTATAGAAAGAGAACTGTTTTAGGCAAAAGCATGACAACCCTAAGAAGAAAAGTCAGTCATGGAAAACACCACAGAATCCTTCAAGTGGTTTTATATATTTAGTTAACAAATATTTACTGAGCATTTACTATAGGTCATACTCCATTTAAGATGTAGGGGATATAGTAATGATTAATACACAAAAATCCCTGACCTCACAGATCTTGCATTATATAGTCAATAAACAGGTAAGTAAAAAACATAAATGTCAGATAGTGATAATTACTATTAAGAAAAATTAAGCAGGGAAAGGAGACAAGAAGTATAGGGCTTTTGATTTAAACCAGGATGGTCAATAAAGTTCTCACTGAAAAGGAAACACCTGAGAAAAGACCTGAGAACATGAGCTTGGGGGGAGACAAGTACAAAATTTTAGAGGAAAAATGTTTAATAATATTTATTAGATGCCACAATAAGCACTCAAACTTCATGTAAATCCAAATTCAAACTCAACACTAAAACTTGTTTTTCTCCAGGCTTTGCCACCTCAGGAAATCAACACAGAGACAGTTGCTCAAGCCAGAAACTTAAAATTCCTTCTCTCTTTATTTAATTTACCCCTCATATCAAATCTGTCAGGAAGTCCTCTTAATTCTACTTCTAAAATATAGTTTAAATCTATCGTCATTTTTTATTTTTATTACTAGTACCCTCCACTACAATCCTCTCTTGCCTTCATGATATGATGATGCCAGTGTCTCCTAGTGTTCATTCCTGGCTCCACAAAAATCAATAACAAAACAAATTGTATTACACCACTCTTCCACTTAACACCTCACCAGGGATTCACTGAGTGCTCAGTACAAAAACCTTTGCCAGATCTGACCCCTGCTACTCTCAGCCACTCATAACTCCAAGCACTCTGGCCCTTTTACAATTCCTGGAACACTCCAAACTTTTGTCTGCTTTACAACTTATTTGCACAGGGTTCTTCTGCTTAGAATTCTCTGTCCCTTCAGTCTTTCCACAGGAATTTCAATATTATCTTAGTTTTCTACTAAAATGTTACCCTTCAGAAAGGTTTCCCTGTGACTTCCTTTAAGTAGCTGCCATCCTAAACCTGATTATTCTTTCTCAGTGTACCTTGTTTCCTTCACAGAACTTAACTCAGTACATAATTATACAGTTAGGTGACTCCTCTATTCCCACTATTAGCAGATAAGCTCCATAGAGCTAGGACTATAACTATTTTATTCACCAAACCTAGCAGTGCCTATAGATACAAAATATATATTTAATTATAGGATGACCTGATACTAATTCCTCAGTATTAAGACTTATTTTCCTAAGGTCTAGTTTCTTAGGCAACCCATAAACTTTCATTTGGGCCATGATGACTGATACAGGTTAACAGTATTAGATTTTCATACTGTTTTGGTAAGAAAAATCACTTCTGGGATCTTCCTGGACTAGGGAATCTGTAGCATTCAACATGTATGTACTGAATTACCAGCAAGAATCATGGCTGATACAAAGAGAATGAAAAAAGAAAATACCTTACCCTCAAGAAAAAAAAAAGAATATAAAAAATGCCAAGTGTGACAAGAGCACAAAGCCTTCAAGCTCCTTTTCCACCTGGAGAATTCATGCTCCTTAAGCTTAGTGTCCCTTTCTGAGTCACCTGCCTCCCTCCCCAATACCAACTGCCCTGTCCTTAAAGCTCTTTAGTTAAGGTATACCTGAAAAGAGGACAGGGAAAGTCACTATATGGAGGAAACAAGGGTACACACTTTTTTTCTTTATAAGGCAAAGGGGTGGTTGATGGACTCCAAATCTCACTCCAATCACGTTGCCATCAAACATCCAGGGGCTAATAGCTTTGTGATGGGCTGTACAGCTGTGATATTTATGTATGGTAGTTCTTAATCTGGATGCTTATTCTTCAGGGGCTGTCTAAACAACTATTGCAATAGCACTAGGAACACAAATCACACCTATCATTCTCATTCAATGAGTAAACAACTTCAGAGACTTGAGATCAAGTAATCACAAGAGATCACTAACAAGTCAGACACAGATCCCTCTCATTAGCAACCTCATTATCAGTACGTGAGCAATGGAAGAAGGCCTAATGGGATTTAGTGGCTTACCATCTATAGTACTACTGGCACGGCTTTACTTATTAGGATCTCTCTTTCATTTCTTATATATGCAATTTTCTATTTATGTACTTCTTTTTTCACCATTAGGTGAAAACAACCACTGCACTGGAGATAATAAGACAAAAGAGGAAATTTAGAGTTAGGAAGAAAGGGGAGTGGAGCTAAATCACATCAGTAGATATTCTAAAAGGTAATGGAGTCAAGACCCAGCCTGGTTTCCAAGTATTAAGCAAGAGTGTACAGGTGATGGTAGAAGGCCTGCAGGCAGATTAAACTCTACCTGCAAAGAAAGATATGTGTTGGGAAAAGACCTGAAATATTTGGGTGAAAGAAAAAGAGTGATATGTTCCAGGTTAGAGCACAAAGTAAATGTGGATATGGACAGAAAAAAATGATGAGATAAGAACTGGGGCTATATGAGGAGGTAGAGTTGGATGGTAAAGGGCCACATACATGGTTCAAAGTTTTGGATTTTTATGCAAAGGCAATTAGGTTGCCAAAACAGCTTTATTTTATATTAGACCTTAAGCCTTGTATTTTATATTAGACCTTAAGCCTTATATTAGACCTTAAGAGCAAATGGAACTTTTTTTTTAATAAAGGAAAATAACTTTGGCAATGTAACACATGGAAGCTACACTGGTGGCTAGGGATACACACTGGCTATTGCATATTTATTTCCAGGTCCAGTCCAAGTACCATCTCTCATCTGTAAAGTCTGATTGGTCTAGCTCTAATTGGTCCTCTCTGATCAATCTCTGTAACAGAGACTGCCGGACTACAGTATTTTTTCCCACAACATTAAGCTCCTATCAGATACCTGAATATTTGCTGAGGAAAGATTTAGTCATTTATGTGATTATTACTCTTGTCATGCTGTCCACTCTCCCAACAAGCCCACACAACTATTGAACAAAAGAGAACCAGGCCCAAGGCAGTTACCAAAGAATAAGACAGTCCACTGTGTTCTTTAAAGTTTTCATTTGTGCCACTAGTCCTCTATTTAGACCCCACTAGGCTTTCCAAACTTCCACTTTGGCCTCTTCCTCCCCTATTTCACTCCTTCCCTCCTTTTCACTTCTATCCACTTTCTTATCTTAATGAGGTAGGTATACATAGATATACAAAATTAATTTGTTAAAGATAAGGTAAAAAAAAAAAGTCACTATGTTTGCAAGCCATAAATCTCTTAACTAACCATGTTTAGGTCAACCTCTCAAGAGTTAAAAGTTGTTAGAAGAATTATGTTTTTATTTTACTTCAATATTTCATTGTTTAAACATTTGCTATTACATGCATATTTATCTTTCAGATAGTTGGGTGATTTAAGACCCAGCATACACTCCTTTAACTAAATTTCTTTGCTTTAAAAAAGTAGTGTTTAACATATTAATTATATGTGACACTTGAGCACTTAAAAGAGTCACATGTAATTAATCTCAATCAATTTTCATAATGACACTGTGGGATGAGAGTTACTTTACAGAGAGTTAATGAAATAATTTGATGAGCAGACATGGGAAATTCTACAAAAGTATTTTTACTAAGACAGCACTCCTCCAAACTCTTCTGATTCTCTTATTATCCCGACAAAAGACCCAGTGAACCACTTACCCAGCTATACTCCTCCTACTTATCCCCCCAAAATTAAACATACAACACAACAGAATGGAAAACATTACTAATCTGTAATAAAGCTTCAATGATATGAGAGCTGTTTTAAGTCTTCAGAGTTTTTAACATAACTGTACCACTAGAGCTACCAGGAGGGAACTCATCACCTGTTCCTCTTATGATTCACCAAAGATGCCTGGCAGGACCACCATAGGATGTACTGTACTCCAGAATGCTGAAGAATTAACAGGAGGAATCAGAGAGATTCTATACAGTCAGACTAGTTCCCTTTCCCAGCTTAATTACATTCTAATTTCCAAAATGCTACCTCAAATGTTGGAGAGCACAATAGAGGGTCCAGAGGCAGGAGAAGTATGGGGGAGGGAGGGGAGATGATTATTAAATTTCAGCGTTTAGTATAGAAAGAAGGATAAGATACACAGATGATGCACTGAAATGAGAGATTAGCATACAGGAGTTGATCTTGAACAAGATCAGTGAAATTTTATTACTGGATTTCAGCAACAGGCTAAGGCTAAATTTACAAAAGTCAAACTTTGGATACTTTAAGTAGAAGATGCTTCAGAAGAACATCATTTAAAGTTACCCTTTAATATGGTACCTTGATCTAAAGGTGTCTAAGGCAAAACTAAATAATTTTTAAAATTGTAAATAAAGTATGTTGTCTTATATTTGAAGGCTAAAAAATTACAGAAGTATAATTTAATACAGTCTGAAGTTCGCCAAAACCAAACTAAAAAACTAAGACATGCATTTCAATGACTCTAAATAAGTACACTGCAGAAGATGATTTAAAAGTAGAATACATAAACTACCAAAGGAAATAATTCCGGAAGTTGACCGAGTTATCTTCATGAAACCCAGCTTTCGTGTTTAAAAATAAACAATCCTTTCCAAAACCAAATCTCCCTAACTCAGCAATAAAAATAAGTTCTGATAGGTCATTTGCCCCTCCCCCCGCAACATATAATAAAAATTGTAAAATCCTCATTTGAAAATAGGCACGGGCTGGTGCAGGGGACACGAGGGATCAGTGGAGGAAGATAGTGTGACGGAAGGAGCCGGAGGGCCCGGGCCTGGCAGCGCCTAGGTGGGAAGGGGCTTCCTGGGTGAAAGGCAGATCCACACACCCGACCAGCCGCAACCGCCACTTTTGTCTGGGCCGGGATCACCTCCCAGCCCGGGTGCCCGGGCTGGGGGCCGGGGTGCCCAGGCTGGGGGCCACGCGCCCCTGGCACCCCGCCCGGCCTCCGCGCACGCTCTGCCCTCTACCTCCCTCCAGCACCCAGCTGCCGCTCGGCCTCGGAGTGGGCTTCGGCCTCCGGGCTCGAAGGCTACTCCCCTACGAGGCCAGGGCCCGCCGGCCGCCCGAGCTCGAGCGCCCCACGGCTACCGCACCTGCATGCCCGGGGCACCGGGGTCAACCCCAGTGTCCAGGACGGCGATGAGCACCCCTCGCCCGTCATACTCCGGGTAGCGACAGAGAAAGGAAGCGGCCCCGGTCTCTTTCTTGGGCAGGAGGCCGTGGAAAGGGAAGGGCTCCTCAGTGGCAGCGGTAGCCATGAACGCAGGCCGGAGGACGACGAAGAGGCAAACTGCCAGGCTGCGCGCGGAGCAGCGGCGCGAGGACACCCGGGCTGCCACGGGCCTGGGCGGAGGCGAGGGGCGGAACCTGCTGGCCGCCAATCCCAGCCCGCACGGAGGAGGTTGGCCAATCAGGCTCTGTACGTAAGCTAACGGCGCTCCTCCTGGGAGCGCCGCTGAGTGTTTCCCCGGCCGCAGTGAAGGAGGCGGAGTCGGAGATACTGCTGGAGGATTCGGTTCTGGAACCTGGATCCTTAAAGAGGCTCGCCCTGGGAATTTTTAGGAGAGAGCCGGCCTCCAAGCAAAGAGTTCGTGATTCCCGGACTTCAAGCTCTGCCCTAACGACGGGGAAAGAAATGAGCCAACATCCTGGGGTAGTGGAACGCGCCCCCACCTCCCACGCTGCAAGTGATGGTTTCCAAATGAGGTTGTGGAAGAAACTTTTCTGTCTCGGCTGAAGAAGCCCAAGCCAATCCGAAGAAAGAGGGTCAACTCACGCATGTTAACCCAGTAGTAGTCGTAGGGTATCAGCAACATGCCCGGACATAAATTTTGAATGAGAGTTCTTCGACTCTGTGGTGTATATTCATTCACCTGCAGGTGCTCAGTGTAGCCCTTTGGTCAGGGCAAGGGAAGAATAGGGTGGGATAGGTCTTAGCTTCAGGCAACAGAAAGTGGGTTTTTGGCCCTTCAGTCCTAGTAGCCAGCCAGTAACAAAACATGAAATCCAAGTAGGGTCTTGGCTGATACGACTCAGTGGATTGCGATCCACGTTTCTCTCCCTCTCTTTGTCCTTCCCTTCCCTTCTCTCTAAAAGTGAAGAGAGAGAAAGAAGAGGAAAGAAAGACAGTCTTAAGAAAGAAAAAGAAACTGAAGTGGCCCCTTCTGTTCTCATTGCTTACCCGTAGCTTTTGGGATTTCTGAAAAACTTTTTTTTCTCTTAAAATTGCAGTTCTTGGCTGCTTCTTAAGTTTCTCCACTCAATTACTGAGCCATAATTTGCAGTTTTTCAGATTTACAGTGGCCACTATCAATTGTTCCATGATGCACTAGGGGCCCTTTAATGATATATACATCTGTATTCATGCCAGGATAATCTTAATGTGTGTGTGTGTGTGTGTGTGTGTGTGTGTGTGTGCGCGCGCGCGCGCGTGCATGCCAAAGATTTCTTTGACAATCCGGTGAGGTTTATGGGTTCCTTCTCAGAGCAATGCTCTTTTTTAAAGATTATTTATTTATTTATTTTTAGACAGAGGGGAAGAGAGGGAGAGAGAGAGAAACCTCAATGTGTGGTTGCCTCCCCGGGGCCTCCTACTGGGAACTTGGCCTGCAACCCAGGCATGTGCTCTGACTGGGACTTGAACTGGTGAGCCTTTTGTTCTCAGGCCAACACTCAGTCCACTTAGCCACACCAACCAGGGCTCAGAGCAATGTTTTTAAACACATAAAATGTATGATAACAAAGGAAATTATGTTGAAATATAGTTATCAAAATGTTAAAACCATTTTTATTAGCTAGCAATAGTTTTTATATGTGTGTATAGTTATATGTGTGCTTCAAATAACAGGAGCTAGAGCCAAATCTAATAAACTCCCATAACTTCAAAATAGTGAAGAGCATAAATTACATTTTGAGACATCTGTAACAACTGAGCTATAAGAAACTGATTTTTATTTGTAACAGAGTAATAAACAATAACTGCTAATATTCTGGTCATTAACTACATTACTAATTAAAGGAAACTATTTCGGAGGTTAGTGAAAACAAAGATGTATTTTTTCCTACACAGGAAAAAATACATAGTTAGAATCCATGGGTTCTATAATGGATCTTAGGTGTAAGGGGAAGCCTTATGTATGTCTGTTTGTAATACACAGGATTTAGGAGATACTCCATAAAGCCTCAGAAATTACTGTAATGGCTGTGCAATTGTTTTTAATTTAATCCTTGACCATTTCATCCATTTCGTAAGTCTTAGAGAAGCATGTTCTTTTTAGTGGAGAGGAAAAGGAAAGTAACAGTAGTTAATGTTTTCCTTCCTATTCCCAACTGCTTGTGTTACTTCTAGAAAAGAACTTCAAACTAACAGGAAAGAAAAGAGAAATTCTTAGAAGATATTCAAAGATAGCTTATAGTGACAGAGTAGAATAGCTCCCAGTTTCGAATGAACCACACTCCAATCATTTTATTTTACAGATGAGGAAACAAAGCTAGGCAGGTTAATTATTGCTGGTTACAAAATGAGTTAATGAAAAAGCCGTATTTCTGTTCTCGCAGTCTGCCCCAGTATTTTCTACTATACCAACTGTGCTCCCCTCCCAGAGTATCACCCAATGAGTGCATGAGGAACTGTCCATTATGAAACTAAAGTAACAGGCTTTTTTCATTAGACTCATGGAACAGTGTCGTTCTTTTTTTTTTGCTATGGATCCTAAAAAACGTTTTAGAAAAGTTTTGGATGGACTCCATAAAAGAAGCAATATCATGAATCTACAGGAGCTGAGTAGGGCTGTTCAGAACTGAACATTGTGGACACCAGTTATTGGGTTGCCAGGAGTCAAGCTGACTCAATTGCGCAGGACACACACATTTTATATAGTAACCCCTGAAATCACATTATATATTCAGCCATTAATTCTTTGTCAGCAAGCCTCAGTATTCTTTACATTATTCATTTATAGCTCTTTAATTTAATGACATTCCCAGCTAAATGCTAAGTCAGTTTGTGCTCATTGACAAACGGCTTGATAGTTCATTGGATGTTGGAAGGAAACAAGGGGATACTTGGAGTAAACAATGAAGACAGATAGATAAAACAAGGGTTTAGGAACATCAAGAGAAGGAAGGGGAGAATAGAACACAATAGGGTTAGTCACTCTATCTGGGGTAAGGTAATAGGCTAGATGCACTGAAACCTCCCACGTTGTATTGTCAAAGCAGGAAGTGCCAAGACAGCTGTTCTTGTCCACTTCCCTTTCCCATCACCTACCAGGTTTGAGGCTGCATGCCAATGCAGAGTTAAGGAGGGCAGAAGGTTTCCATGAGTCACCTTTGTCACTATTACTGTGCCATATCATTTAGAAAATATTTTTAAATAAAGTTTCCAAACCATGTAGAGATTGTGAAAGTACCCTGTCCCATGAGCTGCGCAGTGAAATCCTACCCAGAATTTGCAGTGAGGCCACTTCTCCCATAGACAGCTTCCAGGCAGTGATTGAATGAAGTAGGATAATGAGGGTAAGTATGTTCCTGGGAGATGGGGGACCTCTTTAGCAGTAAATTCAGGCAGTAGGACTCCCCCCCACCTGCTTTGCTAAGCTTTTCTTACACTTTATATTTTAGTCTAGGATGCTTCCACTTAACCTTCACTACTGTCTTCTTTACTCAGGGTCAGACTTGCATAGTGGCCTGATGGCTCTCCCAGAATTTTGTGGACCCTTAACTATTTTTCCTTGCATGAACAGTTCCCCTAATAGAATCCTTGCTCATTTAAGCTGCTCTCGATATCTGCTTCTTAAAGGGCCCGGACTGAAATAGCTCACACCAAAGAAACGGAGCTTCAGATGCTTACAGCTTTACCACTGTTGACCCTTGAAGGCAAACCATTATTAGTGTTCCTACCATTTCTCCAGTGCAGAGCCATATGGGCAAACATATTTAGCAAAATATAAGTCACATTCCTGTGCCTAGCTGTAAAGGAGGCTGGAGTATTAAATTCTGACTTCTTGAATGGACAAGTAGGACTGATATAATGTGGGGAATTCTGTAAACATAAGAAAATGTGTATATAGGGAGGCTTTTCAAAAGATGCCTGATAATTTAAAAGATTTGTTAATCATGACAAATTATATACATACATATATACACATATACTATATATAATTACTTAGGTATTGCATATATTACTTATATATGTGAGATACATCATATATTTTAGGAATATATATATATATATATATATATATATATATATATATATATAATACAAGTATACAAGGTCTGTCCAGAAGGTATCCAGTCATGTAATATGAAAGAGACATTTATTGAAGAAGATACAAGAAATATTGTACATAGGACAATGACACCTTGGTCCCCTTCAAAGTAGGCACCTTGGGACCTCACTCAGTTCTCCCAATCACCATCAGCTGTCCTGTCGTATTTTCCTGAGACTCATCAAATATCTGAAATCTCTTCCCTTTCAAAGGTGTTTTTTGTTCTGGGAAAAAACAGAAGTCACAGGGCAACAAATCTAGGATGTAGGGGAGCTAAGTCACCTGGGTGATTTGATGTTTCACCAAAAAACTCTGTACAAGATGTGGTGGATGAACAACTGTGTTGTGATGAAGCTACCAATCACCAATTGCCCATAGCTGTAGCCTTCTGAATCATCCAAATAGTTTCTGTGGAGGAATGTTCAAGCTTAATGTAAAATTGCTCAGTCATTTTGAATGGGATGGCTACACAGTACACAAGCCCACTCAACAGCATCTACCACCCCCACTGACTAATACAGTAAAGTTGTCATTGTTCATGCATGCTCATTGCAATACACTCTCCTTGGCTGCCAGGTTACATTACTGTCGTGCAAACCATTCTCAGTATACTAGCAATGGCTGGACTTTTTCTGGACAGGCCTCCTATATCCTCTTAGTAACATACTGCATTGCCCTGCACCTTGTTTTGTTTGTGTGTTTGGTTTCTTTTTTGCTTTTTTCTACTTTAGAATATTTCCTGATAGATATTAGTACATATAATTCTTCTTCTTTCTTTTTAATAACTGCATACTATTTATTTGTTTGGGCATGTCATCATTCCCTTAACCGTGTGTGTTTTAAAATCTCTTCTTTGTGAAGTTGAAAATGGATACTTCCTTGCAATTATAGTTGTGTCCAAAACATAAACCTTTTTGGCTATAAAATGCTTCATTTTCTTTAGTTCTCACAAAATCAGCTATCCATAGATATAGATATAGATATCTATATATCTCTCTCTATATATATCTTATATCAGCCTCTTTCCATCTTTGGAGGAATTCAGCCCTCAGTTCCTAAGTGGGCAGGAAGTATGTACAGCACATATGCCACTTATTTTGTTTCACCCCAATTCCTGACATATATTCATTATCAAAAACATACTCCCACTGAATTCTAGGACAGTAAATCATGCTTATGTTACAGACACGAATTAAATGGTGCAATGCAGTAATTGTTCAGGGAGTGGTTCCTGCTTGCTATTACTTCACTGACATAGAGTTGTGGGTCTCCGGATGGATACAGGCCTAGGTCAGCCTGACTGTTGTTATCTGCAGCACTGGCATAGGATTTCATAAGTCCCACTCATCTGCCCAAACCTGAAGTACCAGAAAAACATGTCAAATTTAGGATTCCCATTCAAGTCTAATGCTAATGATGATATTGAATACATTGGCTTGTATTGCCACAGTGGCAATAAATAATTGGTATTACTATAATGTATCTGGTAGGTACTGGAAATTCAATGCACTGAAGCTGCTCATGTCATTTGGCATTAGGTAGTGGGCTACCTAAAGTTAGGACTTAGATAAAGTAGGCAAACCAATTTAAATTATTATTTTTTAGTTTTCAAGAAATAATTTATAAAAATCAATTTAGGGATATATTAATAAGACCATATTAGCCTGTTTCCTTGATGTAAGTAGATCAAACAATTTACTCCATAATTTGTGAAACATAATACAGACAATAAGTTTTTTAATGTTTCTAGAACTTATTTTTTAAAAACAAAATACATCTCCAATCTCATTGAACTATACTTTTTTTCCTTTAATGAAAGAATGACAAATGGAGGACAGGTTATAAACATAACTTGTGTGTGTGTCCACGTATAATGGGGTGGTAGCATATGGAATGACAAACAGAATTCTCTGAAGTCTTCTGAAACTGACTAAGTATTTGCTTACAAAAAAACAATTTTCATAAATACATAAAGTTTTTTTTTGGTGTTCTGGGGTGGGTTCAGGAATGTAGAAGACATTAAGGAGAAGGCAGGGAGGAAAGAGAAAAGACTTCATTAAAATAAAGTCTTTATTAATTGAGTATTTGAATATATATGTGTCAATTTAAAACAAACAGTTTAACAAAAATTTCAGTATTTGTGTATGTATAATATACATACATATCACATTGAGAATTAAGAAGCAGTTATCACTTGAATACTGAGGAAAATATTTCCTCAAACAGTGTCTCCATACTAGCCCAGTGATCTGAATCACCTGGTGCTCTAGTTAAAAATACAGATAACCTGGGGCTCTACTTCTGACCTACTGAATCAGAATCTTTATGGGAGGTTCGTGAGAATCTATACATTTAACAAAGATCCAGGTGATTCTTTTCCTTTGGACATTTCTAAAACTGCTCAACTGAACTGATTTGCTGTATCCCATCCTAAGATAGCTCTGTAGTACAGAGAATTAAAATCGAAAGATTTCTTTAACACTTGTTTTTATTCCACTGGGTAGAGTGCATGTTTCCAATGTATTGCCTCTCAGGTTCAAATCCACTCTCCTCTGCCCTGCTTTGTGATAATGGAGATGGATCCTGTGAATACATCTCCCTTGCCAGAGGGCACCCTTAAGCTTTGCCTGTTTTCTATAGTTCTTGTTTCCCAATTAACTCCCCCATTTTTTTAAAAGAATCCACTGGGATGAATCTTTCTTCCCTACCTTTGAAATTCTTTGAGCACATGGGTAAATTGAAAGGCTGAGTCTCATCTTTTTACTTGACCATTATCAGCAGTATTTGACAAAACTGAACGCTGCTTCCTCCTTGATAAACTTTTTTTGATTTTCAAACCAAAATTGTTGGTTTTCTGCTCGTCTTCCTGTTTCACTGCTTCAGTCTCCCTTTCTGGTCCCCCCCCCCCCCCTTTCTTCTGCCCTCTGAATTGGAGCATGCTCTATGACTCAGTTCTTGGACTTCTCTTTTTCCATCTACACTTAATTCTCAGATGATGAAATTTTGGTGCATGGCCTTTAATATCATCTGTATCCCAAAGATTCCAAAATTTGAATCTCCAACTTGTCTCTCTTTCCCAAATTCCATCTACCTGTTTGATACCTAGTATATGATATCTACTTGTTTACTTAATAGGAATACCAAATTTAGAAGCTCTGAAACTTAATTGCTGATCTTTCCCAAACCTCTTCTTCTTCCGGTGATCCCTTTCTCAGTTACTGGAAACTTATATTTCTAGTTCCTTAGGTCAAAAATGTTGGAATCATCCTGTCTCCTCACTCTTTTATCACGAATCACTTCATTAGCAAAACTATTGGATCTGTCTTCAAAATATACCCATAATTGATTACATTTCATAACCTCTACTGCTAACTCTTTCACCTAAGCCAACAGTATGTTTTGTGTAAATTATACAGTGGCTTCCTCTATCAGGATAGGCTAGATTATGTTGTCATCAAAATGACCTTCTATCTCGGCCTATTTAGGATTCTATAACAAAATATTGAAATTCCGTAGACTGGTGGCAAAATGGCAGTGACTTCAAAGCTAAAGCAGAGGTGTCATACTTATTTGATGCTTAGAGCTCATGTCACTACTGCCAGTGTCACTCTCTTTTAATAGGACAGTCCACTGCTAACAAAAAATGCTTTACACTAACAAAGGTGCTGCACATAAAAGCAAGGGCGCAGTACTTGGTACATAGTAAGTGCTCAGGAAATGATAGTTATTATTAACAACGAAGTTGGAACTGAAACCAAGACTGCTAGTTTTCTCTATTATCACTTCATTGTGGGGCATCCTGAGAATCTCATTTAGAGTTGTTCACAGTGTCAGACTTTTCAACAACTGTTTTCGGTTGTCCATTTTCCCTACTCAAAACTAAGCATTAACTACATAAATTTCTCCAAAAACTGGTTATTTGGAAATAGACAGTCAAGAGAAAAAGCTGTAAAATATATTTTTCTTATTCTATTCCTCAAATAAATATATTTTACTCCATTTTCAATAGAATTTATTAGGCATCGAAATATTACTTTCACAATAAAAATACAGATAACAACATTGCTAAAACAAATAATGAAAAGTAGATTTTGGTGGTGCAAACTTTCAATTAGAAAATAAATTAAGTTATGGGGATATAATGTTCAGCATGGAGCCTATAATTAATAATACTATATTACATTTTTGAAAGTTGCTAAAAGATAGATCTTAAAAATTCTTATCATAAAAAAATTGTGTAAACATGTATGGTAACATATTTACTAGACTTCCTGTGGTGATCATTTTGTAACCTATATAAATATTGAATGATTATATCATATATTTGAAACTAATAAAATGTTATATGTCAATTATATCTCAATTAAAAGCAGAGTACACCATAGCATGTCCTCTTTGGCTGTTATCACACCACTTTATGAGTTATATTGAATGTCTAATACCTTAAATTTCATTTTTTCAGTTTTATTGAACTATAATTGATGTACAAAAAACTGCATATATTTAATGTATACAATTTGGTAGGTTCACCATATCTATACACATATGTTACCATCGCCACAATACAGGTAGTAAACATACCTATTACCTCCAAAAGTTGTCTTGCACCCTTTTTGTGTATGTGGGTATTAAGAATTCTAACTTGAGATCTAGCCTCTTAACAAATTTATAAATATACAATAACTTATTGTTAACTATAGACACTATGTTGTACAGTAGATCTCTGGAAGTTATCTCATATAATTATAATTTTATACACATTGAACAACTCCTCATGTCTTCCTCCCCATCCTCTGGCAACCACCATTTCATTGTCTATGTTTATGCCTTGATACTTTACATGTCCATATAAGATGATTCATGCAGTATTTGTCCTTCTGTGACAGAGTTATTTCTCTCAGCCTAGTACCTTTCAGGCCCATCCATATTGTCAAAAATGTAGAATTTCCTTGTATTTTAAGGCTGAATAATATTCAATCATATGCATATACTAAATTTTCTTTATTCATTTTTCTATTGATGGACATTTGGGTTATTTCCCTATCTTGGCTATTATGAATAACGCTGCAGTAAACATGGGAGTGCAGATATCTCTTGGAGATCCTGGTTTTAAATCTTCTGGATATATACCCAGAAGTGGGATTGCTGGAGTATATGGTAGTTCCATTTTTATTTTTTTAATCATCATCCAAGAGTATGTTTATTTTTTAGAGAGAAAAGAAGAGGGAGAGAGGGACAGTGGGGGTGCAGGAGAGAGAGGGAGAAACATCAATGTGTTGCCTCCTGCCCATGCCCTGACCAGGGATCGAACCCCTAACCCTTTTGTGCATGGGACAATGCTCCAAACAAATGAGCCACCTAGCCAGGGCTATTTTTATTTTTCTTTAAATTATATTTATTGATTATGCTGTTACCACTGTCCTGATTTTTCTGCCCTTGCAGCCGCTCCACAAAGCATCCCCCACTCCCTCAGGCAGCCCCCCCACCGTTGTTCATGTCCATGCATCGTGCAATAAGTTCTTTGGCTACTCCATTTCCTATACTGTGTTTTACATCCCGAGGGCTATTCAGTAACTACTTACTTATACTTCTTAATCCCTTCACCTCCTCATCCATTCCCCCACGTGCCCCTCCCACCTGGCAACCAACAAAATGCTCTTCTGTCTCTGTTCCTATTTGCTTAGTTATTTTTTTTAGATAAAATTATTGATAGATTTGTATTTTTTGCCATTTTATTGTTCATAGTTTTTATCTTTTTTTAAAGTAAGTCCCTTTAACATTTCCTATAATAATGGTTTGGTGATGCTGAACTCCTTTAGTTTTTTTTCTTGTCTGGGAAGGTCTTTTTCTGCCTTTTGATTCTAAATGATAGCTTTGCTGGGTAGAGCAATATTGGTTGTAGGTCCCTGCTTTTCATGACTTTGAATATTTCTTTCCAGTCTCTTCTAACTTGCAAAGTTCTTTCAGCTGACAGTCTTATGGGAGTTCCCCTGTAGGTAACTAACTTCTTTTCTCTTGCTGCTTTTAAGACCCTCTCTTTATCTTTAACCTTTGACACTTTAAGTATGATGTGTCTTGGAGTGGGCCTCTTTGCATCCAGCTTGTTTGGGACTCTCTGTGCTTCCTGGACTTGCATGTCATTTTATTCATTGAATTAGAAGAGTTTTCTTTCATTATTTTTTCCAATAGATTTTCAATTTCTTGCTCTTTCTCTTCTTTTTCTGGCACCCTTATGATGTGAATGTTGCACCTCTTGAAGTTGTTCCAGAGACTGCTTATACTATACTCATATGTTTGGATTCTTTTTTCTTCTTGTCCCGATTGGTTGTTTTTTGATTTCTTATGTTCCAAATCATTGATTTGAAACTGAGCTTCATCTACTCTATTGTTGTTTCCCTGTAAATTGTTTTTTATTTTAATTAATCTATCTTTCATTTCTGACTGGATCTTTTTATGCTGCTGAGGTCCTCGCCAAGTTCCTTGAGCATATACCAAATATTTTGAACGCTGCATCTGGTAGATTGCTTATCTCCATTTTATTTAGCTTTTTTTCTGGAGTTTTTTTTTGTTCTTTCATTTGGGCCATGTTTCATTTCTTTCTTCATTTTGGCAACCTCCCTGCATTTGCTTCTATGTATTAGGTAGAGCTGCTTTGACTCTATGTCTTGGTACTGTGGCCTAATATAATAGGTGTTCTATAGGTTCCTGGGACACAGCCTCCCCTATCACCCAAGCTGGGTACTTTGTGTGGACTGAGTACACCCTCCTCTTCTAGTTGAGCCTTGGTTTCTGTTGGCCGATCAATGGTGAAAGGATAAAGTCAGCCCCATTTGCTATTGTGGCACCATTTGCTGCGCAGGCTGTGACCTTGTTAAACATGACTGTCATTTTACTTTTCTGAGCTTTTGTCTCTAGGACTGGAAATTACTGGAAAGCAAGAACAGAACTAACTGCTCCTTATAGCCACAGGCAGAAGATAATGTTGGAACAAACTGTAGCCTTTTGTTATAAGGTCCCAACAGCCCAGGGGCCACACAACAGCAACCCCACCCTTTTTTAATCCAATTACAATCCAATAAAAGTTCAAAAGCACCACCCCTCAAGGTGTATCTCTCCACACTATGTCCCTCTCCTTTCTTGGAGAGTGATTAAAAACTTTATTTCCTACACTTTCTTCTCTTTGTGAATTCTTCACAGCCCAAGTCACTGACCACCCTAACAAATGGGAGGGATTTACCCAGGCCAGTGAGCTGCAAAGATTGGCTGTGACCACTTACCATCAACCTCTGCCCTCTAAAGAGGATCAGCTGTGCCGGGGCAGTGTAGTGGTGCTTTGATGTGGCTTATAGCTCTCCACTGGGAGTGCTGACCCTGGTTTTCCTGGGTGATACAGGCTAAGGTCAGCCCCATCAGGGGCTGCCCAGGTTTTGCCTGGGGCCCTCCTTCCTAAGGTATAAAGCAATCCAAGATGGCTTGTGCTCGGCTTGTAAATTCCTAGGCAAAACCAAACTGTGAATCAGTGCACACCTGGGGTTCACTGAGGCTAGCTGTTGTTTGTTTGGTAGGATTTAGAAAATTGTGAGGCATAAGCCAAAAGCAGCCATTCATGTGGAAAAGCAGCTTGGGTGGGCCCGTAAATTGGATGGGGTGGAGTCTCTGGGGATCTCCAAGGGGGGGTCAAACAGTGTTAGCCAGGTTGATGGAGACTCAGATATGGCACTAGCTTGCTGGCTCTGTGGGGGGGAGAATTTAGAAAAGGGACAATCTGCTTGCCTTACTGCCAGATACCTCAGTTTCTCCCTTTATGCTACTGGTGCCTTTCAAGCTGCTACCTCAGTGCTGCAGCTCAGAGGGAGTGAGTCTAAGTAGGTTAGTACATGTGTGGGTTCTTCTAAGATCAGATGAGATGGTGTGTGTTCAGGGTGGTATGGCTGTAGACCCTGTGTAAGTTCTTTGAAAGGAACTGTTTGGGGCTCCAGAAGTTTCTTCCATTGATTCAATCCCCACTGGATTTTTAGCTACAAAGTTGTGCGAACTAATTTTCCTGGCCCTGAAACCTTAGAAATCTGGTTTGGGGCTGAGATTTCTTGGTCTTGAGACATCCTTCCCAACTTTTTATCCTCAACACATAGATATGGAACCACCCTAATCCATGTCTGCCCTCCTCCTACCAGTCTCAATGGATGTGGTTTCTTTAATTTCATAGTTCTCACACTTCCATTCAACTTGATTTCCAATAGTTCTGAGCAATGGTCTTCTATATTTTAGTTGCAATTTTGGCGTGGTTGTGTGAAGAGAGGAGCTCTGTTTACCATCTTGACCAGAAGTCTGGCCAGGGCTATTTTTAATTTTTTTAATGACATCCTTAATGTTTTCCATAGTACCTGCAACATTTAACATTCCATGAAAAGTGTGTAAGCGTTCCTATTTCTTCACATCCTTTCAACACTTTAAAAATATATTAGCCATCCTAATAGGTGAGATGATATCTCACTGTGATTTTGATTATAATTAAAAATATCCTAATTCCGGGTTCAGGAAGATGGTGATGGAGTAGGACGAAGCGGATTCTAGCTCCCGTACTCATGGGTGAAAATCCTGGCAGATCTATAGAGAAGCAGCGCACTAATCCATTGGTTATCCAGTATTTGTGAAATTAAAAAAACAGAGATTGTGAGGGACGTTGAAACACCAGAAAGCGGAAGGTAAGTGGGGTCTTGGGGACTGGAGTAAAGACAAATTGGCGGCGGGGGCCGGTGCCCCTGGCCAGGTGGCCCTGGTGCTGCCTCTACGGCCAGGGACCAGAGCCATCAGTCTGAGACCAACACCAGAGGTGTCTGCCAAATGACCCTGGGCACCCAGCAGCCCCAGTGGCCACCAGCGCGGGCCAGCAGCTCCCCCACTCCCTGAATAAGCAAAACTGGACAACGCTGGGCAGAGACCTGTCTGCTTGCCTGGTTGCATTATCAGGGAGGTTTACAAAGACACAGGGCCTGGTTCAACTGCAGACTTTGTGGTCACAAGCCTGAGAGAACTGAGAGACGCATTGGCCTCACTGGTCTCACTGGGGACTGGGCTGGACTGAGAGGCAGGCTGTTGGAGAGTTTTTTTTGTTTTTTTTTTGAAAGTGGACTGAGGTATTCTCCTGCCAGGACAGCTTGGCTTGCTTCCTACCCGGCCTTGCAGCGAGCCAGGGGGAAAGCGGAGGAATCTGGGGACTCGCCACAGGACTGGGAAGCACCCTGCTGGTTTCCCGGGTCCGGAAGGCCTGGGGAGTGCACGCAGGCACGGAGGCTTCTGGGTCCCCACCACGGGGCTGGGAGGCACCTTGCTGGTTTATCGGATCCCAGACAGCTTGGCGGGTGCACACAGGTGCAGAAGCCTCTGAGTCCCTGACACAGGCACAGAAGTGGTAGAGTCCTGCCATAGGACTGGGAAGGACCCTACCAGAAACCGTGGGACCCAAGCAGCTTGGCGAGTGTGCGGGCACCCACACCCCAATCTGGTAGCCTGGCTGGTGCGCACTTGCTCCGGCATCCCAGCCCACAGAGAGATCCTGCTACAACCAGAAAAACCAGTCTGGACAGTTTGAAACAACAAGGGAAGGGTTTCTCTGTCGTTGTTGTTATTGTTTTTGTCAACACAAAAATTTGTTGTTGTTTGTTTGTTTTTTGGGTTTTTTTTCCTTTTTTTAGTAACTTTTTTGTGTGTTTAGTAATCTTATATATTTTTAAATTTTATCACTGATTTATCTTTCTATACTTTGTTCCTCTCCTTTCTTTTTCCCTGTTTTAGTCCTTCTTCCTTTCCTCTTAAACTCATCGCTTTCGCCTCCCTTCTCCTGCTTTTTTGTTTGATTGTTTATTTGTTGCTTCTTTTCCTTTTACCCACAAGAGACACAAACAACTACGACCAGAATGCGACCCAAAGTGGGGGCATCTCAACAGTAGAGACAGAGAGACAAATTTCACCTTCCTATACCAGAGAAACCATGAGGCGTTGCATATTTTTTCATTATTCTCACTTCTTTTATATTTTGATAATATCTCTGTATTCCTGCTCTTTCTGTATAGGCTTCTCAGTCTTGAGTAGTTATATTGTATTATTAGACAGGCTCCACCTGTCCTTTCCTCCACAGTGCTTTGCTAATCCTCTAAACTCCAAGCCACTTGTTTTCCTTTAGCACACTAGCTAAAGCTCTATGCCCCCTACTCAGACAGATCACACAGAGTTTGTTATATGAGTGCTGCTCTAATATTAGTGTAAATAATAGCTGATCTATACAACAGTAAATACTTCACAACACATCTCCCGGATCTTAGCCCATTGTGCAGGTCCCTGAATTCTATCACTGTAGTGATTATCTCTATTTGCTCACACACTACACCTATTTCCTATTCCTTACACTCACCTTACCTCAAAATCTGACTGTCTGAAACCTCCCTGCTTTCTAGTTCCAACTAACAAGCCTTCCCTCCCCAACAAGAAGCTTATCTTTTGTCCATCCTTTCGTAAAAGTGGCAAGTTGGGCTGAAGAATACGGTTAACACTATATATAGGCTAAAGATCGCCTATCTCCTCTCTACTGGCTGTGACTGTAAATATAAAAAACTCTTCTGCTGTCATAAACCATTTTGCCTCCTCCTACAAATGATTACACATACACGACAAAAGGAGTAGGTGGAAATGGAGAACATAAAGATATCTGAAGGAGTCTGCACCACTGAAATTCACAGGTATTATACCACAGAGATTCACAACATAAACCCAGGGAGTCAGAACAGATCAATTTTAGAAGCTGAGGTTAACAAGAAGAGTCTCACAAACAATAGGAAGACAAAGAAACAATCCCCAAATGAAAGAAAAAGCAGAAACTTCAGAAAGAATGTTAGATGAAATAGAGGCTAATCAACTATCAGATAGTGAATTCAAAGCACTGGTTATCTCGAAGTTCAAAGAGCTCACCATGAGCTACCAGAAACTACAGGGGAGCTATAATGATCTCACCGCTAACTATATCAACATGAAAAAGGAAATAGAAAATATCAGCAAGGGACAAGAGGAAATGAAGAATACAATTTCCGAATTGAAGAACACAGTAGAAAGTTTCAAAAATAGGATAGATGAGGCAGTGGATCAGATTAGAGAGCTGGAGGATAAAGTAGAAAGCATCTCACAGAAAGAGCAGGAAAATGAAAAGAGGCTCAGAAAGAATGAATAGGGATTAACAGAAATACAAGACAATATGAAACGTAATAATATCCGAGTAACAGGGATACCAGAAGAAGAAGAAGAACAAGACATAGAAAACATATTTGAAGGAGTAATGAGAGAAAATTTCCCTAATTTGATGAGAGAAAAAGTCACACAAATCTAGGAATCACAGAGAGTCCCAATCAAGAGGAACCCAAGGAGGCCCACTTCAAGACACATCATCATCAAAATGGCAAAATTCCAAGACAAAGAGAGAATCCTAAAGGCAGCAAGGGAGAAAAAAGAAGTAACATACAAGGGAGCCCCAACAAGGTCAGCTAGTGACTTCTCAATGGAAACACTCCAAGCAAGAAGAGAATGGCAAGAAATATTCCAAGTAATGAGAACCAGAGGCCTACAACCAAGGCTAATTTACCCAGCAAGGCTCCCAATCAAGATAGAAGGCCAAATAAAGAGCTTCCAAGACAAAAGAAGTCTAAAAGAATATGCCTCCACCAAACCAGTCCTACAAGAAATACTAAAAGGATTGCTTTAAGAAAAGGAAGGAAAAGTGAGAGACAGAGAGGAACACAGGTACAAAAATGGCAATGAATAAGTACCTATCAATAATAACCTTAAACGTAAATAGATTAAATGCTCCAATCAAAAGACGCAGAATAGCTCAATGGATAAGAAAGCATGACCCACACATATGCTGCCTACAAGAGACCCACCTCAGGACAAAAGACCATCACAGACTAAAAGTGAAAGGCTGGAAACAAATTTACCAAGCAAACAGACAAGAAAAAAAGCTGGGGTAGCGATTCTCATATCGGACAAAATAGACCTCAAAAAGAGGGCCCTAAAGAGAGACCCAGAAGGTAACTTCATAATACTCAAGGGAAGAATACACCAACAAGACATTAACATCGTAAATATATATGCATCAAACATAGGAGCACCAAAATATATCAAGAAAATTTTAGAGGACTTCAAGAAAGATATTGACAGCAACACAATTATAGTAGGGGATTTGAACACCCCACTATCAAAAATGGACAGATCTTCCAAATAAAATATCAGCAAAGATATTGCGGCATTAAAAAACACCCTAGAGGAAATGGACTTAACTGATACATATAGAGCCCCTTCATCCCAAAGAAGCTAAATACACATTCTTTTCAAATGCACATGGAACATTTTCAAAGATAGACCACATGATAGGACACAAAACAAGCCTCAACAAATTCAAGAATATTGAAATCATACCAAGCATCTTCTCTGACCACAAGGGACTGAAATTGGAAACCAACCCCAAAGGAAAAAACCCAAAGCACTCAAAATCATGGAGACTGAATGGTATGCTATTAAACAACAAATGGGTCAAGAATGAAATTAGGGAAGAAATCAAAACGTTTCTGGAAACAAATGAAAACGAACTCACAACAACTCAAAACTTATGGGACACAGTGAAGGCAGTCCTGAGAGGAAAGTTTATAGCAATACAGGCCTACCTAAAGAAGATAGAAACATTTCAAACAAACAACCTAACCCTACATCTATAAGAACTTGAGGAACGACAACAAAGAGAGCCCAGAGCAAGCAGAAGGAAGGAAATAACGAAGATTAGAGCAGAACTAAATGACATAGAGACTAAAAGCACAATCCTAAGGATCAATGAATCCAGGAGTTGATTCTTTGAAAAGATAAACAAAATAGACAAGGCTTTAAGTAGGCTCATCAAGAAAAGAAGAGAAAGGACTCAAACACAATCAGAAATGAAAGAGGAGAGATTGCAAATGACACCACAGAAACACAAGGGATTGTAAGAAATTACTATGAAGAACTATATGCCAAGAAATGTGAAACCCTAGGGGAAATGGACACATTTCTAGAAAAAATATAATCCTCCAAAACTCAATGAAAAAGAACGAGAAAATCTGAACACACCAATAACAGCAAAAGAAATGGAAGCAGTAATAAAAAAAACTCCCATCACACAAAAGCCCTGGGCCAGATGGTTTCACAGGACAATTCTACAAAGCATTTAAGGAAGAGCTAACCCCTATTCTCCACAGACTATTCCAAAAAATCCAGAAGGATGGAAAACTCCCAAATTCTTTTTATGAAGCCAGCATCATCCTAATTCCAAAACCAGATAGAGACACAACAAAGAAAGAGAACTTGAGGCCAATATAGCTGATGAACATAGACACTAAAATCCTCAACAAAATATTGGCAAATCGCATCCAACAATATATCAAAAAGATCATACACCATGACCAAGTGGGATTCATCCCAGAGATGGAAGGATGGTTCAACTTTCTCAAATCAGTAAATGTAATACATCACATAAACAAAAGCAAAGACAAAAACCACATGATTATATCAATAGATGCAGAAAAAGCTTTTGATAAGATACAACACCCATTTGTGATAAAAACACTTAGCAAAGTGGAAATAGAGGGAGCATTCCTCAATATAATAAAGGCCATATATGAGAGACCTACAGCCAATATCATACTCAATGGGAAAAAACTAAAAGCTTTTCCACTAAGATCAGGAACAAGACAAGGATGTCCACTTTCACCACTTCTATTCAATATAGTATTGGAAGTTTGGCCACAGAGATCAGGCAGGAAAAGGAAATAAAAGGCATTCAAATAGGAATAAAGGAAACAAAATTGTCACTGTTTGCAGATGACATGATAGTGTACATGGAAAATCCTATAGACTCTACCAAAAAACTGCTCAAACTAATTAACGAATTTGGCAAAACAGCAGGATACAGAGTCAATATCCAGAAATCACAGGCATTTTTGTATACCAACAACGAATCAGCAGAAACAGAAATCAAGGGAAAAATCCCATTCGATATAGCAAGAAGAAAAATAAAATATCTGGGAATAAGCCTAACCAAAGAGGTAAAAGACCTGTATGCAGAAAACTATACAGCACTGAAGAAAGAAATCAGGGAAGACACAAACAAATGGAAATATATACCTTGTTTATGGATTGGAAGAATTAACATAATCAAAATGTCCATACTACCCAAAGCAATATACAGATTCAATGCAATACTTATCAATGTACCAACGGCATATTTCACAGACATAGAACAAACACTTCAAAAATTTATATGGAACCATAAATGAC
Organism: Artibeus jamaicensis; assembly: GCF_021234435.1. Lineage (NCBI taxonomy): Eukaryota > Metazoa > Chordata > Mammalia > Chiroptera > Phyllostomidae > Artibeus > Artibeus jamaicensis. The sequence goes on from NW_026521887.1 coordinate 7,715,123, forward strand.
CCCGAATAGCAGCTGCACTTTTGAAAAAAAGAACAAAGTAGGAGGGATCACAATACCTGATATCAAACTGTATTACAAAGCCACTGTAATCAAAACAGCCTGGTACTGGCATAAAAACAGGCACATAAACCAATAGAACAGAATAGAGAGTCCAGAAATAAGCCCAAGTCTCTATGGGCAACTAATATTTGACAAAGGGGGCAGTACCATAAAATGAAGTAAAGATAGCCTCTTCAACAAATGGTGTTGGGAGAACTGGACAGCTATGTGCAAAAAAATGAAACTTGAGCACCAACTTACACCATACACCAAAATAAATTCAAGGTGGAGAAAAGACTTAAATATAAGCCGTGACACCATTAAAGTCCTAGAGGAGAACATTGGCAGGAAAATCTCAGAAATTCCACGCAGCAACATTTTTACTGATATGTCCCCTAGAGCAAGGAATATAAAAGAAAGAATAAACAGATGGTATCTCATCAAAATAAAAAGCTTCTGCATGGCTAAAGAAAACAGTATTAAATTAAAAAGACAACCAACTCTATGGGAAAACATATTTGCAATGATACTTCAGACAAAGTTTTAATCTCCAAAATATACAAAGAACTTACAAGACTCCACTCTAAGAAGACATCTAACCCAATTAAAAAATGGGAAAAGGACTTGAACAGATACTTCTCCAAGGAGGACATACAGAATATCCGGAGACACATGAAGAGATTCTTAATATCGCTAGCTATCAGAGAGATGCAAATTAAAACCACAATGAGATACCACTTTACACCAGTCAGGATGGCTATCATAAAAAAAGCAACAAACAACAAATGTTGGAGAGGTTATGGGGAAAAGGGGTCCTTAGTTCACTGTTGGTGGGATTGCAGACTGGTACAACCATTATGGAAAACAGTATGGAATTTTCTCAGAAAAATAAAAATCAACCTGCCTTTTGACCCAGCAATTCCACTGCTAGGATTATATCCCAAGAATCCAAAAACATCAATTTCAAAGAACCTATGCACCACAATGTTCATAGCAGCACAATTTACAATAGCCAAGAGTTAGAAGCAGCCTAGGTGCCTGTCAGTAAATGAATAGATCAAAAAATTGTGGTACATATACACAATGGAATTCTATGCAGCAGAGAGAAAGAAGGAGCTACTACCCTTTGCAACAACATGGATGGAACTGGAAAGCATTATGCTGAGTGAAATAGGCCAGGTGTTGAAAGACAGATACCATATAATCTCACCTTTAACAGGAAGCTAAACAACAAAACAAACAAGCAAACAGAATAAAAACAAAGACAGTGAAATAGAGAACAAGGGGACAGTGACCATAGGGGAGAGGGAAGGGAATTTAAGGGGGAAAAAGGGGAGGGATTTGGAGGAACAAATATAAAGGACACAGGGACGAGAGAGAACTAAGGAGGGTGGAAATGGGAGGGAGGTGGGTAGCACAAGGCGGGGAGGCTGGGATGGGAGAAATAGACAAAAAACTGTACTTGAAAAATAACTAAATAAAATTATTTAAAAAAATATATCCTAATTTCACTGTTCTGAAATAGAGAACAATGACCCAGTTCACACATAAATGTACTTTTTATTTAACATTATATCTTTCACATTTTCTGTGTTTAAAAACTTTATAAATATGATTTATACCTAGTTTAATGGATATATCAATTTTTTGAACCATCTCAAATCTTCAAACAATTTAAATTGTTTCTAAGGTTTTGCTTTTGTAAGTAATGTTATATCAAACTTCCTTACAAATGCAAATCTTGATTTTATCTTTGATTATTCCTTTAGAACAATTCCCTGAATTTTGGAATTTCTCAGTAAAAGTACATGAAAATTGTAGAGGTTTTTAGTCATACTGTGTGAAAAAATTTAGATTTGAATTCTGAAAATCTAAACTTGTGAAAATAACTGTTCATGAACTGACAAGAAATAAATAAGACTATGTAAGCAAAGAGATTCTAATCAGGTGACTTTCTCAAAAGAATCTAGGTGGCTAGCTTTTTAAGAGAATTTCAAGGCAAATGACCCAAGGGCATTTTCAGATACTAGAATATAGCTCAGCAGATATACAGGGGAGCACTTGGTAGAAATCAGTCAAAGAGGGTTCTCACACAAAGCCTCTGAAAGGAGTGTTCTCTGCAGTTGTCCATTCTAAAGATGCACTGACTTTGTGTAAAATACTTTGAGCTGCACCTGACACAGCATGAGGGATAGGAGAGTATTTGCTGTTTTATTTATATGCTTATAATATCTACAATGAAAAATTGACTACGGTAGGAAATAAAGTGCAAATCTACATGCTGCTTAAAAGCATGCTAGTGTGGTCAAAAATGTGTTCACTTTTTAAATTATAATCCCATTATAATTATCTCTAACAAAAGTAAAACTTTCTAAATTATTTTACCTATGTAAACGTTCATTTAATATCTGTGTGTGTGTGTGTAAATCCTAGAAAATGTAGATAATGAAAAACAATTTAGGTGTTTATCTCACCATTAGTTTTGCAACAGTGTCACCTTCTGGTTGCAGCTTGTCTTTACAAGCTGGCACGTCCAGACTCGTTCCACCCTACTTCGTGTGATTTTGTTCTAGGGGATATTGTGAGAGCCTTGATAGCAGACTACTCGCTAAAGATGCTGGCAAGATAGATGCTGGCAAGATAGATGCTAGAGGTCAGAAAAGCATACAGAATGCAGGAAACATAAAGAAAAGAGTATTAAGTTATGCCAAGCATCTAAACAAACCAAAAATGTATCTAAACTTAGAAAGCTTTTTGCTTCTGATTGACCAATTCTCCTCTGGAAAGATACAATTGAACTGAAAGAGTTGCCGAAGAGGTCAAATAAAATGATTTTGTCTAAGAGACTTTCTCTCTCTGAAAAGTTGGGGTGTAAGTAAGTCTGGAACCACTCAGATGGATCTTACAGGCCACTAGACACCTCTTTAGCCTTCATTTAAGCATTTGAATGTTGTCAAAATGAAATTGAGTTAATATAAAGCTATACATCTTAAGCCTCAGTCCCCTTTACATTTTTACATTGTAAGTATGAAATTAAAATTTGAGACAACTCCCTTAGCATACCCAGACTAAATTAATATAAGCTCTTTTCACCTTTATTTTGGTAAAAATCATACATTATAGCAATTTGTATTCAACAGAATTGTTCAGATGCAAGAGTAAAAATTCCTTGTTCTAGGGTACATGATATGTACAGTTCCCCATCACCACTGTTCACTTTCTCACTCAGAGAAGCTTGCAGACATGAGTGAGAATCTCTTCCTTATAAGAAAACCCTTGAATTCTCTTTAATGTATAAACTCATGGACTTCCCATTACGCCACTTCTTGGATTTAATCTCAGGATAAGGATAAGAAAATTCCCATCCCTCAATTACTCTTGTTTAACAAAAAAAGTGGCACTATATTTGTAGCAACAATTTACTTGAAGTAACCTCACAAATGATCAACAGAATTTAAATTGAGACTCTCTGGTTGAGAATTCCCATCTAAATGTCTCAAATTCAGTGACTGTAGGTGCACTATTTATTATCATTTATTCAGCCTTTCAAAATGTACATAAAGCAAAACCTCCCTAAGCCTAGGGCATTAAGAACTCACTAAACTCATATGTGGATGCATGAAATCCTTTGTTGTACTATGATACCTTTATGCAAGAATATATATTAATTCTTAATCATGGAAAATAATATAGCTATTTTATGAGATAAAAATGGTCACCTAAAAGAGTAAACTGGGCATCTCTTCATATGTCTATTGGCCATATGTTTGTCCTCTTTAGATAAAACACTATTCAGGTCCTTTGCCTTTTTTAAAAATCAAATTGTATTTTTTGGCATTGAGTTTTATAAGTTTTTAAATAAATTTTGGATATTTGGAGGGGGGGCTAAGCCCACATAGCATCCCCCTGACCCCACCGTCTGCCATGGATGAGAATAAATCTACCAAGACATGATCTGTTGAGGGGAGAAAGGTGGCTGATCTCTCAAAGGAGAAGGGCCTTGAGCATGTTCCTCAGTGGGTTTTTATTGGCTTCAATTTGCACAGAAATACAGGTAAAGCTCTTTAATCATTGTCACGTGGTAATGATCAAACAGTAGATAACATTCAAAGAACTATGAGGGATTATTCTGAGTCAGGGTCAGTTAACTAAAGGGCCATAAAACTTTGGGAAACAAACTCATTTCATGCTTGGAACCCTATAAAACATATTGAGGGCATTCTTAGTGAAGCAGGTTTCATAGGATTTCATGCATTCTTTCTTAGGCCTGATTGCTTTGGCGAACCACCCTCCAGCACAGGGCTGCACTGCCTCCAGCTTTGTTTCAGGCTTATGTAAGGCAGGGGAAATGAGGCAGCCAAGAGATTAGGAGACATCTTGCAGACAGAATGAGGTCTCAGGCTATATCAAAGCTGAGGAGGGAGAGTCCATCTTCCTCTTTTCCTATAGTTTCCCAAATTCTTCCCTGATGGCCCCATCATGACTGACGGCACCATTGGGTCTTTCTTAGGTCTTCCCCCCCTTGAGGAATCTTACCCATCATTGTATAACCAGTTGTCCACCCGGGGCCAAGCAGGGTGAAGTAAAGGGAGCAGAGGTGGTACCCTAACTGGGAAGATAAGCTTTGTCTCCTTAGTGGCTTATGGTCCCAAGGTCTTTAACTTGGCCTTAGCCATGGTGGGTTATAGGTTCTGAAACCAGGCAGAGAACTTCCCAATAGATATTAATGCTTTATCAAATGTATCAGCAAATATGTTCTCCCATTCAGTAGGTTGTCTTTCTCTTTTGTTGATGGTTTCCTTTGCTATGCAAAAACTTTTTAGTTTGGTGTAGTCCTATAGAGAAATGCAAATTAAAACTACAATGAGGTATCACCTCATACTAGTCAGGATGGCTATCATCAATAAATCAACAAACAAATGCTTGTGAGAAAGTGGAACCCTTTTGTACTGTTGGTGGAAATGCAGATTGGTGCAGCCACTGTGGAAAGCAGTATGGAGATACCTCAAAAAATTAAAAATAAAACTGCCTTTTGACCCAGTAATTCTGCTTCTGGAAATTTATCTAAAGAAAGTTAAAACACTAATTCGAAAGAACATAAGCATCCCTAAGTTCATTGCAGCTTTATTTACAATCACCAAGCTATGGAAGCGGCCCAAGAGTCCATTAGTAGATGAGTGAATAAGTCAACAGTGGTACATTTACACAATGGAATACTACTCAGTCAAAAAAGAAGAAAATTTTACCCTTTTCAACAACATGGATGGACTCGGAGAACATGATGCTAAGTGAAATAAGCCAGACAGAGAATTAAAAACACCATATGTTCGCACTCATATTATGTAATTTAACAGACAAACTGAACTAAAAAGCAAAACAGAGACAGATTCATAGATGGAGAGAAGGCTGATAGCTCTGGTGTTGGGGGCAGAGTTAGGGGGTGGAGGGATTGAGCAAAAACTAAAAAAAACTCATGGACATGGACAACAGTGTGGTGATTGTGGTTGGGGGAGAGGGGCACAAGGGGAATAAATGGTAACAGAAAAATGTAATTAAAAAAGAGATCACTGGCTTTTTTGTTTGCTCATTTGTTTCTGAAATTGTCAAACTTCTTAATAAAAAGTAAAAGCAGACTTAAAGGGCCTGTTGACCTCATCTGAGGCACACAAACCAAAACTTAGTCCTAAATTGATATATGTAAATATTAAGAAACTGATATAATTTTGTTTCTTTTATTTCTTTTCTAAATCTGATGGCACGCTAATTCGTGAATCACACACACATATTTATATATTCACTTGCAAAAACTGTTCATGTTATCTGGATGTCAGTCATTCACAAAAATTAAAAGTAGATTTGTGAGACCAGATCTGGTGGCTCACAAATTTAGATTTTCCTCAGAGAACAAAGGACCTGAACAGTGTTGCAAACAAGGAAAAGCCTATGGATGCTACAGGTTCACCTGCTATATTTGGACCTGTGAGATCATTAGGCAACTGCATTATTCATCTCCTGCACAAAAGTATATCAAGGTCTGTGGGAGTCTTCACCAGCTGAGGTTGATTAATCTTTATTACTTTCGATTTATAGCTTCCCAGATGCTCAAGTTGGAAAAAACTTTTAAAGACAAATTAGTTTCTTGATTATAGTTAATAACACTGTGTTTTATACTTGAAAGTTGCTAAGAGAATAGTTCTTGAGTGATCCCGCCATGAAAAGTTATGTGACGTGATGCAGATGTTAAGCAACTCTAAGGTGATAATCATTTTGCAATATATAAGTGTATCAGATCAACACATTGTACAACTTAAACTCACACAGTGTTATGTGTCAGTTAAAAAGAAGAGAAAATCAAGTTCCTTATTTGCCCTCCCTTAAACATTTTCAATGTCTTGAATTCATATAGTTATTAAAAATGAAAAATAGAGACTTGAGATTTTCTTTGAAAGTCTCTGAGAGCTTCTATACCATAGCATAGCATAGCATGATAAAATAAGTGAGGGGCAAGTGTTAAGAGGTTTAGGCTTTTAAACTCTTATTGCTTCCCTGGACCTTTTGGAAATCCAGAAACTTTTTTTTTCATCCTCACCTGAGGAAATTGTTTTTCACTGTTTCTAGAGAGAGACGAAGGGAGAGAGAGAAACATCAACACAACAGAGAAGCATCAGTCAGTTCCCTCTGTATATAACTGGGCTGGGGAAATGCTCACTCCTGGACCAGGGACAGAAACTGCAACCTAGTTATGTGCCCTGACCAGGAATTGAACCCACAATCCTTTGATTCGGGGATTGACACATTCCAACCAACTGAGTCACATTGGTCAGGGCCAGACTTTATATTTTTATATTTAAACTGAGAACTACAATTTAACTCATCTAGTTAAATAATTATTTATACAGGTGGAGATATTTTTTGCTAAGCTCTAATTTATCATAAAACAATGAACCATATTTCATATAACTGTAGTTCCATTGGAAATAAGATCTCTCCATAAATTCTATGTTAAAATAAATTATTAGGCTAGTCCTTAGGCTTCTACGTAACTGTAGCTTGTTCCAAGGTCTTCATATCACTAAACTGGATTCCTTTTCTGTCACTGCAAATCTGATTTCCTCAGCTGGCATTGTTATTCTCAAACATTACCTCTGCCAAAATTTTCTTCTCTATTTCCCAACAACAAATGATGCAAATTCTTTTGAGTAGTAAAATAAACAAACCATCACACCAATGGTTCTTATACAGATCCTTACGTAAGGCATTGTGACTTTGATTGGTTGGTTGTTTTTTATCTCCACCTGTGCTCTCAATTAAAGCTCTCAATTAAAATAGAAGGCCAAATAAAGAGCTTCCCAGACAAAAGAATCTAAAGGAATAAACCACCACCACACCCCTTATTTAAGAGATGTTAAAGAGATTACTTTTAAAAAAAAGAAAGGAAAGAGTGAGAGAGAGAGGAACACAGGTACAAAAAATAGCAATGAATAAGTACCTACCAATGGTAACCTTAAATGTAAATGAATCAAATGCTCCATTTGAAACACATACAGTAGCTGAATGGATAAGAAAGCATAACCCATACATATGCTGCCTACAAGAGACCCACCTCAGGACTAAAGACCTACACAGATTAAAAGTGAAGGGCTAGAAACAAAATTTTCAAGCAAATGGACAGGAAAATAAGCTGGGGTAGCAATACTCATAACAGACAAAATAGACTTAAAAAAAAGAGCCATAAAAAGAGACCCAGAAGGTCACTTCATAATACTCAAAAGAAGAATCCACCAAGAAGACATAGACATTGTAAATATATATGCACCCAACACAGTAGCACCCAAATACATAAAGAAAGTCTTGGAGGACTTCAAAAAAGATATAGACAGCAACACAATTATAGGGAGAAATTTCAACTTCCCACTGTAAGAAATGGATAGATCTTCCAAACAAAATCAAAAAAGGGGGGGGGGGGAAAAAAAAAATAACCAAATAAAATTATTAAAAAAAAAAAAAAAAAAAATATCACAAAAGATATTGCATCATTGAACAATGTCCTAAATCAAATGAATATATATATATATATATATATATATATAGCCTTTCATTTCAAAGAAGCTAAATGCACATTCTTTTCAGATGCACATGGAACAGTTTCAAAGATAGACCACATGACAGGTCACAAAACAAGCCTCAACAAATTTTAGAAAATTGAAATTATATCAAGCATTTTCTCTGACTTCAGTGGACTGAAACTAAAAACCAACCTCAAGGAAAAAACTCAGAAACGCTCAAACTCATGGAGATTGGATAGCATGCTATTAAACAATAAATGGGTCAAGAAGGAGATCACAAAACAAATAAAAAAGTTCCTGGAGAAAATGAAAATGAACTCACAACTATCCAAAACTTATGAGACACAAAAAAGGCAGTCCTGCAAGGGAGGTTCATAGCTATACAGGCTTATCAAAAAAAATAAAGGAGAGAGAAGAACATTTCAAATAAAAAATGTAATCCTACGCCTACAAGAACTTGAGGAACAGGAAAAAAGATAGCCAAGAGCAAGTAGAAGGAAGAAAATAGCCAAGATCAGAGCAGAATTAAATGACATAGGGACTAAAAGCACAATTCTAAGGATCAATGAATCCAGGAGCTGGTTCTTTGAAAAAATAAACAAAATTGACAAGCTTTTAAGCAGGCTCATCAAGAAAAAAAGAGAGAGGACCCAAATAAACACAATCAGAAGTAAAAGAGGATAGATTACAACTGATACCACAGAAATACAAAGGATTGTAAGACATTACTATGAAGAACTATAAGCCAAGAATTTGAAAACCTAGGTGAAATGGACAAATTTCTAGAAAAATGTAATCTTCCCAAACTCAATGAAATAGAAGCAGACAGCATGAACAGACCAATAACAAATGAGGAAACTGAAGCAATCAAAAAACTCTTGGCACACAAAAGGGCTGCAACAGACGGTTTCACATGAGAATTCTAGGAGCTAACCCCTATCCTTAACAAACTATTTTTTAAAATCCCAAAAGATGGAAGACTCCCAAACTCTTTTAATGAAGCCATCCTCATCCTAATTCCAAAACCAGATAAAGACATAACAAAGAAAGAAAACTACATGCCAATATTGCTGATGAATATAGACACTAAAATCCTTAACAAAGTGCTGGCAAAATGCACCCAGCAATACATTGAAAGATCATACTCCATGACCAGGTGGGATTCATCCCATGAATGCAAAAATGGTATAATAATTGCCATTTTAATCAATAAATATAATACATCGTATAAAAAAGCAAATATAAAAATCACATGATAATATTAATAGATTAATAGATTAAATTATTTGATAATGTACAGCACCCATTTATCATAAAAACTCTCAGCAAAGTGACAATAGAGGTAGCATTCCTCAACATAATAAAGCTTGTATAAGAGAGACCCACTGCCAAGATCATACTCAATGACCAGAAACTAGAAACGTTCCTTAAAAGATCAGGAACAATACAAGGTTGTTCACTTTTAGCACTCCAATTCAACATAGTATTGGATGTCCCAGCCACAGCAATCAGACAAGAAAAGGAAATAAAAGGCATCCAAATCAGAAAGAAGGAAACGAAACTCTCTCTGTTTGCAGATGACATGATAGTGTATATAGAAAACCCTATAGACTCCACCAAAAAACTGCTTGACCTAATAAACGAATTTGGCAAAACAGCAGAATATAAAGTCAATATCCAGAAATGAAAGGCATTTTTGTAGTACAACAATGAAATATCAGAAACACAAATCAGGAAAAAACTTCCACTTGATATAGCACGAAGAAAAATAAAATACCTAGGGATAAACCTAACCAAGGATATAAAAGATCTGTACTCATAAAACTACACAACACTGAAGAATAATTTAAGGAAGACACAAACAAATGGAAACACATACCATATTTATAGACTGGAAGAATTAACATCATCAAAATGTCCATACTACCCAAAGCAATTTATAGATTCAGTGCAATCCATATTAAACTACCAATGGCATACTTTATAGACCTGGAATAAACACTTCAAAAATTTTTATGGACCCCAAATAGCTGCTGCAATTTTGAGAAAGAAGAGCAAAATAGGAGGGATCACAATGCCTGATACCAAACTGTATTACAAGCTGCAGTAATCAAAACAGTCTGATACTGGAATAAAAACAGGGACATTAATCAATGAAACAGAACAGAGAGCCCATAAACAAACCCAAATCTCTATGATCAATTAATATTAAACAAAGGGGGCAGCAACATAAAATGGAGTAAAAATAGCCTCTTCAACAAATGCTGTTGGGAGAACTGGACAGTTACATGCAAAAAAAATGAAACTCGAGCACCAACTTACACGATACACAAAAATAAATTCAAGGAGGATGAAAAATTTAAATATAAGTCATGACACCATTAAATTCCTAAAGGAGAACATTGGCAGGAAAATCTCAGATATTTTATGCATCAATATTTTTTACTGATTTCTCCCATAGAACAAGGCATATAAAGGAAAGAATAAGCAAATGGGATCTCATAAAAAAATTAAAAGCTTCTGCACAGCTAAGGAAAACAGCATTGAAATGAAAAGAGAACCAACTGTATGGGAAAACTTATTTGCCAATGATACATCAGACAAGGGTTTTATCTTCAAAATACATAAAGAACTCACACGACTGCACTTTAAGGAGACAAGCAACCCAGTCAAAAAATGGGGAAAGTAGCTGAGCCAAAAGTTCTCCAAGGAGGACATACAGAGACAGAGGGCCCAGAGACATATAAAAGGATGCTGAGTATCACTATCCATCAGAGAGATGCAAATTGAAACCACAATGAGATAACACTTTACCAGTGAGAATGGCCATCATAAACAAATCCACAAACTTCAAGTGTTGGAGAGGATGGGAACCCTAATTCAGCACTGGTGGGAATGCAGACTGGTGCAGCCACTGTAGCAAACAGTATGGAATTTCCTTAGAAAATTAAAAATGGGCCTGCCTTTGACTGACTTATTCTACTGCTGGGATTATATTCTAAGAATCCAAAACATCAATTCAAAAGAATTTATGCACCCCAATGTTCATACCAGCACAATTTACAACAGCCAAGTGTTGGAAGCAACTTAGGTACCCATTAGCAAATGAATGGATCAAAAAACTACGGTACATCTAACAACAGAATTCTATGCAGCAGAAAGAAAGTAGGAGCTCCTACCCTCTTTGACAGCATAAATGAACTGGAGAGCATTATGCTAAGTGAAATAAGCCAGGCGATGAAAGACAAATATCATATGATCTCACCATTAACAGAAACCTAATCAACAAAACAAACAAGTATAGCCAAAGACATTGAAATCGAGAACAGGCTGACAGTGATCAGAAGGGAGAGAGGAGGGGACAATGGTGGAAAAGGATGAAGAGTTTACAGGAACAATATTAAGGACATATGGACAACAACAAGGGGGGTTGAAATGGGTGAGTGAGGAGGGGAGGGTTGGGGTGCTCGGGAGGGGTGAAGGGAAAAGCCAGAAAACTGTATTTGAACAATAAAAAAATAAAATAAATTAAAATAACATATGAAATGGGAGAGAATACCAGTTATAACAGAAAAATAAAGGATTGTAGGAAATTATCACGAAGAACTATATGCCAAACATTTTGAAATCCTAGGTGAAACGGGCAAACTTCTAGAAAAATATAGCCTTCCAAAATTGAATAAAGAGAAGCAGAAAGCATGAACTTACTGATAACAGCTAAGGAATTTGAAGCAGTAATCAAAAAACTCCTGGCACAAAAAAGTTCTGGACTAGACAGTTCCACAGGAGAATTTCACAAAATATTTAAGGAAGAGCTAGTCCCTTTAGTTCTCAGACTATTCCAAAAAATCCACAAAGAGGGAAGACTCCCAAACTCTTTTTATGAGGCCAGCATCATCCTAAACACCAAACCAGACTAAGACACAACAAAGAAAGAAAACTAGAGGCCAATGTCACTGAGAAATATAGACACTAAATCCTCAACAAAGTACTGGCAAACCACATCCAGCAATACATAAAAAACATTATACACAATGATCAGGTGGGATTCATCCAAGGGATGCAAGGATGGTACAATATCTGCGAGTCAATAAATGTGATACACCACATAAATGAAATTAAGAACAAAAATCACATGATCATATCAATAGACCCTGAAAAATAATTTGATAACGTACAACACCCATTTATGATAAAAATGGGTTCTCAGCAAAGTGGGAGTAGAGGGATCATATCTCAACATTATAAAGTCCATATATGAGAACCCTACAGTCAACATTATACTCAATGGGAAAAACTAAAAGCTTTTTCATTAAGATTAGAAACAACACAAGGATGTCAGCTTGCACCATTTCTATTCAACATAGTATTGGAAATCATAGCCACAGTGATAAGACAAGAAGAAGAAATAAAAGGCATCAAATGGGAAAGGAGGAAGTAAAACTGTCATTGTCTGCAGTTGACATGATAAGGTCCATAGAATACCCTACAGTCTCCAACAAAAAAAAATATTTGACCTAGTAAGTGAAGTTGGCAAAATAGTGGGATACAAAGTCAACATTTAAAAGTCGATAGTACTTTTTAAACCAATAATGAAGTATCAAAAAGAGTAACCAGAAAAAAATCCCACTTACTATAGCAACAAGAAAAATAAAGTATCTAGAAATAAGTTTAACCAGGGAGGTAAAGGATCTATACTCAGAAAACTATAGAACACTGAAGAAAGAAATTAAGAAAGATACAAATAAATGGAAGCATATTCCTGTTCTTAGACTGGAAGAATGAACATAATTAAAAGAGGTAGTGTTCATCCTATCCAAAGCAATCTATAGATTCAGTGCAATTACTATTAAAATACCAGCAGCATATTTCATCGTGCCAGAGAAAATACTTAAAAAATTTATATGGAACCAAAAATAATCCCAAATAGCCACAGCAATCTTGAGAAAGAAATATAAAGTAGGAGGAATCACAATACCCAATATTATACTGTACAACAAGGTCACTGTAATCAGAACAATCTGGTATTGGCATAAGAACAGATACATAAGTCAATAGGATAAAATAGAGAGTCCAGAAATAAATCCAGGACTCTATAGCCAATTAATATTTGATGAGGGGGCATGAGCATGCGATGGAGTAAATATAGCCTCTTTAATAAATGGTGTTGGGTGAACTGGACTGGTAAATGCAAAAAAAAAAAAAAAGAAAGAAAGAAACTACAATACCAATTTACACCATACACTGGAATAAACTCAAAATAGATAACAGATTTAAATATAAGTTTGACACCATAAAAGTCCTAGAGGAAAAAAAGGCAGTAAAATTACAGGTATCTCACATGGCACTATCGCTACTGGTATACTTCCTAGGGAGAGATATATAAAGGAAAAAACAAACAAATAGGACTACATCAAACTAAAAAAACTTCTGAACAGCTGAAGAAAACTTCAACAAAATGAAAAGGGAACCAATAATATGGGAAAACATATTTGCCAATGATATTTGGACAAGGGTTTGATTTCCAAAATATGTAAGTAACTCACATAACTCCACCCAAGGAAGACAAACAATCCAATTAAAAATTGAGCAAGGGCTCTAAACAAACACTTCAAGGAGGACATACAGAGGGCCCATATATACATAAAAATGCTCAATATGACTAGCCATTAGGGAGAGGCATAATTAAAACCACAATGAGATACCATTTCACACTGGTCAGGATGGCCATCATTAATAAATCAACAAACAACAAGTGCTGGAAAGGGTCTGTAGAAAAGGGAACCCTAGTGCAATGTTGTTGGGAATGTAGACTGGTGCAGCCACTGTGGAAAACAACATAGAATCTCCTAAAAAAAACTAAAGATGGAACTGCCTTTTGATCTAGTGATCCCACTGCTGGTGTTGTAACCTAAGAATCCAGAATCACCAATTCAAAAGAACCTATGCACCCCAATGCTCATAGCAGCATTATTTACAATAGCCAAGTGCTGAAAACAGCCCAAATGCCCATCAGTAAATGAGTGGACCAAAAAAAATGTAGTACATTTACACAATAGAATACAACACAACAGAAAGAAAGAACTCGTACCCTTTGTGACAACATGGACAGAACTGGAGAGCATTATGCTAAGTGAAATAATCCAAACAATGAAAGGCAAATACCATATTATTTCACCAATAAATGGAACCTAATGAACAAAACAAATGAGCAAAATAGAAGCAGAGATTTGGAAATGAAGACCAAACTGACAGTGACCAGAGAGGGGAGGGAGACAACTGGGGAAAGAAGGGGAAAGGGCAAGCCAAGGAATATGAATGGAAGACTCATGGGCTTGGAAAATGGGGATGGGGATTGACTGTAGGAGTGTGGAGAGGTGGGGCAGGGAAGAGCAATGGTGGAAAAGGCAAAATAACTGTAACTGAACAATATATTTTTTAAAAGAAAAGGGAATGACCATGTGGAAGAACATATTTGCCAATGATAATCAGACAAGGGTTTTATTTTCAAAATATGGAAAGAACTCATGTAACAGGAAGACAAACAGTTCAATTAAAAATGGGCAAAGGATCTGAATAGACACTGCTTCAAGGAAGACATGTAGAGGGCCATATGAAAAGGTGCTCAACATCAGTATCAATCAGATAGATGCAAATAAAAACCACAGTATCAATGCACACAACTCAGAATGCCATTATTAATAAATCAACAAATAACAAGTGCTGGCAAGGGTGTGGAGAAAAGGGAGCCCCCTAAAGGGAACCCAACAGTGCAGTGTTGTGGGAATGCAGACTGGTGTAGTCACTGTGGAAAAAGTATGGAATTCCCTCAGAAAAACTGAAAATGGAATTGTCTTTTGACCCAGTGATTCCATTGCTGGGAATATACACTAAGAATCTAAAAGAACTTATGAATCCCTGTGTTCATAGCAGCACTATTTATAACATCCAGAAGCTGGAAACAGCCTAAGTCCCTATCAGTGGATGTTTGGATTAAACAACTGTGGTACATGTACACAATGGAGTATTATGCAGCAGAAAGAAAGAAGAAACTCCTACCTTTTGCAACAGCATAAATGGAACTAGAGAATATTATGCCAAGTAATATAAGCTGGGCAGTTAAAGACAAATACTATATGATCTCACCTATAGGAGAATTTTAATGAAAAAATTAACTAACAAAATAGAACCACAGGCATGGACAAGTGGAATAAACTGACAGTGACCAGAGAAGAGGAGGCAGGAGGATAAATGTAGAAAGAAGGAGAAGGGACTAAAGATCATGTATGAATGACTCATGGACATGGACAACTGTGTGGAAATTGACTCTGAGCATGGTGGGTGGAAAGGGTGGAGAAGGGCAAAGTGGGAAAAATTGAGACAACTGTAATAGAACAACAATAAAATAATCTTTAAAAATGCCTGGAATTTACTTCGATCTCTGTCATTAATTAGATGTGAGACCTGAACAAGCATCCCAATAATTCTGTACCTCAGGTCCTCAACTACAACAAAAACAAGGGAAGAGAAATAATCTCCAACACTCTTTTCAATGTAAGACTAGTGATTTTAAGAGGTACGGACATATAAAATGCACCTTAATATATAGCCAATATTTGTTCAGCAAATGTGTGTTATGTCACCATCTACACAGCACAGTGGGGACCCAAAAATGGTATCAACACAGAGTATTTTTAGGGCAGTGAAAATGCTCTCTAGAATATAATACTAATGGATCATACATTTGTTTAAACCTGTAGAAGGTAAACACCAACAGTGGACCCTAATATACACAGGGAATTTAGGGGATAATTATTTGTTGATGTTGGCTCATTAGAGGGAAAGTAATAGAAAACTCCTATCCTGTTATTTTGCTGACATCAATCTCTCCAGAACCTTGCAGGGCAGTTTCTCAGAGTTCCTCTAAAGCAACTATTATTAGTGCACCCTCACATTTGGAGTGGGGCCTAGGAAACTGCACTTTAAGCAAATATTTCAGTATACTATGAGGCAAATAGTCAATAAACTACACTGAAAACTTTTTCAAATACAAAGGCTTCAGGTCATACATGTCTTCTCACTTTCATGTTTTTCGTTTGGGGATAGAATATTAATTACTGAATTACAGGCAAACACTGAATAACAAAACTATTCTTTATCTAAACTACATTAGGACCAGGACTTCCACTCAAGATGGAGACATAGGTAAACATGACTCATGTCCTTGTACAACTACATCAAAATTACAACTAAACTATACAAAAACCATTATTCAAAATAATCAGAAATGGAGCTGAACAAAAGTCTCGTAACTACAGAATTAAAGAAGAAACCACAACAAGACTGTAGGAGGGGTGGGGTTGCAGAAAGATCTAATTCCATACTCATGTGTGGTGGATGAAAATTGGAAGGGATATTTTAGAAGTAAGGGATTGCAGCCCCACACCAGGCCTGTCAGTCCAGGGTTCAAATGCCAGGAAGATATATATCCATAATTTCTGGCTGTAAAATCCAGTAGAGATAGAGGCTGTAGAAGAAAGAAACTACTGAAATCCTAGGCAGTTCCTTTTAAAGGGTCCACACCCAGACTTATTCATACTCACTTCCTCTGAGCTCCAATGTTGGAGCAATAGAATGAAAGGCATCAGAGAGAGACATAAGAGGAAGAACTGAGTTGTCTGGCCTCAGGGTGGGAGCTGGGGGATAGTTTTCTCCCAGAGTGAAGTGTTGTTGGAAGCCATTGTTCCTTTTCTGAGACCTCCCCCTCCACAGAGTGAGCAGGCAGGTGCCATATCTGAGACTGTCAACCTAGCTCACATTGCCCGACAGTGTTGAATCCCTGATGCCATGCCCCACCCCCAACTTTAAGGCCCACCCAAGCTGTTTCCAGTGGCTTTTCCATATGAATGCCTTGTCTTGGCCCATGCTTCAGATTGTCCTAAATTCTCTCTAACAAGCAGATTCTGTCTTCAGCAAGCCCTGTACCTCCTGTTAAGTTGTCCCAGGCTTGGCACTAGCAGCAGCCAGCTTTGGTTTACAGCTTGGCCTCTCCTGAGTAACTTCAAGCCCCACACAAATGGTGGCCATCTGCAGATCACTTTGTAGCTAATGCTGTTTGACACTGACAGAACACAAGTGGTGGCTGAACTTGGACAGGCTAAAAGCAATCAAGGCTCACCCACAAGAGGAGAATGTAAACAGCCTACACAGTGAGCTCACCTTAAGTACCCAACTTAAATAATAAGGAAGGCTGTAACACTGGACCATACAGGACACCTACTACAATTAAGCCACTCTGTTAAGCCTGGGAGACATAGTAGCTCTACCTAATACATAAAAACAAAACACAGGGAAGAGACAAAGAAATATGGCCCAAATGAAAAAATGCAGAAAGAACTAAACAAAATGGACATAAGCAATCTATCAGATGCAGAATTCAAAACACTGGCTATAAAAATGCTCAAGGAACTTAGTGAACACCTTAACAGCATAAAAAAGATCCCGTCAGAAATGAAGGATGCATAATTGAAATAAACAATTTATGGGGAATCAATTTTACAGTGAATGAAGCTGACAATCATCAGTGATTTGGAACACAAGAAAGCAAAAAACAATCAATCAGCAAGAAGAAAAATGAATAAAAAATGAGGCTAGGATAAGAAGTTTCTGGGACAATTTCAAGCATTCCAACATTCACATGATAAGGGCGTGGGAAGGATAAGAGAAAGAGTAAGAAATTGAAAACCTAGTTGAAAAAAATAATAAAAGAAAAATTCCCTAACTTGGTGAAGGAAATAGACATACAAGTCTAGGTAGCACAGAGAATCCCAAGAAAGATGGACCCAAGGATGCCCACTCCAAGACATGGCATAATTAAATTAAAATGCCAAAGGTTAAATACAAAGAATGAATCTTAAAAGCAGCAAGAGAAAATTAGTAGGTTAGTTAAAAGGGAGCCCCATAAAACTGTCAGCTAATTTCCGAAAAGAAACTTTGCAGGTTAGAAGAGATTTGCAAGAAATAAGGGCCTACGACCAAGATTACTCTACTCAGCAAAGATATATTTAGAATTGAAGGCTAGAAAAAAACTTCCCAGAAAAGAAAAACCTAAAGGAGTTCATCATCACCAAACCAGTATTATACAAAATGTTAAAGCGTCTTCTTTAAGAAGAGGAAGATAAAAAATATGAACAATAAAATGGCAGAAAATACATATCTATCAACATTTGAATCTAAAAAACAAAATAAATAAGCAGACAGACACAGAATGGTAGATACAGAGAACATTTTGATGGTTGCCTGATGGGAGAGTGTTGGGGATAGGTAAAAATGGTGAAGAAATTATGAAGTACAAATTGGTAGTCATAGAATAGTCATGGGGATATAAAGTATAGTATAGGGAACAGAGTAGCCAAAGAACCTATATTCATGACCCATGAACATGGACAATGGTGTATGGATTGCCTGAGGGAATGGGGCTCCTCAGTGGAGCAGGGCAGAGGGGGAAAATTTGGAGCAACTGTAATAAACAATAAAATAGAATTTTAAAAAGAAAAAACTAAAAATGTAAAATAAAAGACATTAGAACATCCTGTATTTGTCTAAGCCAATTGGGCATCCTCTGTTAGTAACTATAATTGCTAAAGTAGAGTGCCCTCAAAAAACCAAGAACAAGCCAAAGCCATTACAATATTGAATTGCTAAAATTGTTAACATCATTGAGAATAGGAAAGAGAAATAAATGGGCCTCTTCAAGCAAGGAATTAATAAGGGATATCGTTTCACTTGCCAGGAAAATAAAACCTATCCCTTATGTCAAAAGTGCCTTGGTAAATAACCACTGAAGCCAAAGCTTGACAGTGACAACTAGAAACTATCAGCTCTAACAATTCACTATCTTCTGTCCTTTAGTAAGTAATATGGTATAAAGTAGTTCTTTAAAATGTGGTCCTCAGGCAACAGCACCCGCATCACTTGGGCACCTTGTTAGAGAAACCTAACTTCTTGAATCCCTCCCAGACCTGTTTATTAAATGAGAAATTCTAAAAAAAAAAAAAAAGAAAGAAATTCTAGGGGATTGAGCCCAGCAATCTGCACTTTAACATGAGTTTCCTGGTAAAGACAATGAATTTTGATGAGAATGTGGAAAAATTGGCATCCTTGTACACTGATAGTGGGACTGTAAAGTGGTACACTTTTGTTAAACAAGGGGTCACTGACTGATGTACATAGAAGCCAATACTATGGCATTGGCTTTTTTTGTCTTTCTTGATTCTAAAGAAAGGGGAAGGGAGAGAGAAGAAAGGGAGTGAAACATTGATACAAGACAGAAATATTGATCAGTTGCCTCTCACACATACCCAGATATTTTTTTCAAAATAGAGTGGTTATGGCACAGTTATTGCATTTTATTGGTTACTTAAGTAGGTTTCAGAAATAATCTTTTATAATTTTTTAACTTAGCTTTATGCATTGAATGGACTACATATGAGTAATGGCCATTATGGATTATATTTTAAATACTATACTCTGCAAGTTACATGTGATTTTCATTGCATAATCTCTGATTCTAACTTAAGCTCTGTCTATCTGTCTGTCTATCTATCTATGGATCCTATATAAATTTATCTACATTAGAATATATGTAATGAAAAGTAGTGTTATAGAAATAATCTTGAATTCCCCATAACTTATTTTAAGTTTATATCTAGAAAGTTTGATAGTTCAGTTAATAGCAGTAACAACTTCTCTTTGGTATATTAATGGAGACATTACATATTTGAGAACCCCTTATTTAGAAAACAATTATATTTTAAATAATGAGTGAAATTTGAAAAGAGGTGAATAAAATATGAAAGATAAAGTAAGAGAATATTTTCTCTAAATATTTAAACTGTTTAAAATAAATATTTTAAGCATATAAAATAATATTAGTGATAAAATAAATTCATTTAAAATTATTTTAATTGTTATTCAGGTACAGTTTTCTATCTTTTACTGCCATCCCAGCCCATACCCACCAGTGCTCCCGACCTCCTTCCCATTTCCACCCCCCTTAGTTTTTGTTCATGTGTCCTTTATACTAGTTCCTATAAATCCTCCCCCCTTTCCCCTGAAATTCCCTCCTCTCTCACCTCTGGTGACTGTCAGCCTGTTCTCTATTTCAGTGTCTTTAGTTGTGCTTGCTTGCTTGTTTGTTTTGTTGTTTAGCTTTCTGTTAAAGGTGAGATCATATGGTATTTGTCTTTCAATGCCTGGCTTATTTCACTCAGCATAATGCTTTCTAGTTCCATCCATGCTGTTGCAAAGGGTAGGAACTCCTTCTTTCTTTCTGCTGCATAGAATTCCATCGTGTAAATGTACCACAGTTTTTTTATCCACTCATTTCCTGCTGGGCGCCTAGGTTGTGCCAAAACCCAGATATTGTAAATTATGCTGCTATGAACATTGGGGTGCACAGGTTCTTTTGGATTGGTGTTTCAGGGCTCTTAGGATATGATCCTAGCAATGGAATTACTGGGTCAAAAGGCAGATCCATTTTTAGTTTTCTGAGAAAATTCCATACTGTTTTCCACAGTGCTTGTACCAGCCTGCAATCCCACCAAAAATAGATTAGGGTCGCCTTTTCTCCACAACCTCTCCAACACTTGTTGTTTGTTGCTTTGTTTATGATGGCCATTCTCACTGGTGTAAAGTGGTATCTCCTTGTGGTTTTAGTTTGCATCTCTCTGATAGCTAGCAATATTGAGCATCTTTTCATGTGTCTCTGGATCTTCTGTATGCCTTCCTTGGAGAAATGTCTGTTCAAGTCCTTTTGCCCACTATTTAATTGTGTTGCTTGTCTTCTTAGAGTGGAGTCTTGAAAGTTCTTTGTATATTTTGGAGATTAAACCCTTGTCTGAGGTGTAATTGGCACTTACAGTTGGTTCTCTTCTTATTTTAATACTGTTTTCTTTAGCTGTGCAAAAGCTTTTTATGTTGATGAGATCACATTTGTTTATTCTTTCCTTTATGTCCCTTGCTCTAGGGGACATATCAGTAAAAATGTTGCAGCATAAAATATCTGCGATTTCCCAGCCAGTGTTCTCCTCTAGGACTTTAATGGTGTCACAGCTTATATTTAAGTCTTTTATCCACCTTGAATTTATTATGGTATATGTTGTAAGTTGGT
Organism: Artibeus jamaicensis; assembly: GCF_021234435.1. NCBI lineage: Eukaryota > Metazoa > Chordata > Mammalia > Chiroptera > Phyllostomidae > Artibeus > Artibeus jamaicensis. The sequence goes on from NW_026521887.1 coordinate 7,736,399, forward strand.
GTTCGAGTTTCATTTTTTTCACATAGCTGTCCAGTTTTCCCAACAACATTTGTTGAAGAGGCTATTTTTAGTTCATTTTATGTTGCTGCCCCCTTTGTCAAATATTAATTGACCATAGAGACCTGGGTTTATTTCTTGGCTCTCTGTTCTGTTCCATTGATCTATGTGCCTGTTTTTATGCCTGTACCAGGCTGTTTTGATTACGGTGGCCTGGTAATACAGTTTGGTATCAGGCATTGTGATCCCTCCTACTTTGTTGTTCTTGCTCAAAATTGCAGATGCTGTTCAGGGTCATTTATGGTTCCATATAAATTTTTGAAGTGTTTGTTCTATGTCGTGAAATATGTCACTGGTACTTTAACAGGTATTGCATTGAATCTGTAAATTGCTTTGGGTAGTATGGACATTTTGATGACGTTAATTCTTCCAATCCATGAACACATTATGTTTTTCCATTTGTTTGTGTCATCCTTGATTTCCTTCTTCAGTGTTGTGTCATTTTGTGCATACAGGTCTTTTACCTCCTTGATTAGGTTTATTCCTAGGTATTTTATTTTTCTTGTTGCCATAAGAAATAAGAGTTTTTCCTGATTTCTGCTTCTGCTGTTTCCTTTTGGCATACAAAAATGCCTTTGATTTCTGTATATTGACTTTGTATACTATTTTGCCAAATTCATTTATTAGGTCGAGCAGTTTTTGGGAAGAGTCTATAGAATTTTCTGAGTACACTATCATGTCATCTGCAAACAGTGACAATTTTGTTTCCTCCTTTCTGATTGGGATACCTTTTATTTCCTTTTCTTCTCTGATTGCTGTGGTTAAAACTTCCAATACTATATTGAATAGAACTGGTGAAATTGGACAACCTTGTCTTGTTATTGATCCTAGTGGAAAAGATTTTAGTTTTTGTGAATTGAGTGTGATGTTGGCTCTAGAACTCTCATATATGGCCTTTATAATATTAAGGAATGCTCCCTTTATTCCCACTTTGCTGAGTGTTTTTATAATAAATGGGTATTTTACTTTATCAAAAGCTTCTTATGCATCTATTGGTATGATCGTGTAATGTTTGTTTTTGCTTTTATTTATGTGACATATTACATTTACTAATTTGCAAATATTGAACCATCCTTGCATCCCTGGGATGAATCCCACTTGGTCATGGTATATGATCTTTTTAATGTATCATTGGGTGTGGTTTGCCAATATTTTGTTGAGGATTTTAGCATCTGTGTTCATCAGCAATATTGGACTGAAGTTTTCTTTCTTTGTTGTATTTTTATTTGGCTTTGGGATTAGGATGATTCTGGCTTTATAAAAAGAGTTTGGGAGTCTTTCATCATTTTGGATTTTTTGGAATAGTATGTGAAGAATAGGGGTTAGATCTTCTTTAAATGCTTTGTAGAATTCTCCTGTGAAACCATCTGGCCCAGGGCTTTTGTGTGTTAAGGGATTTTAAATTATTACTTCAATTTCATTTGCTGTTATTGGCCTGTTCAATCTTTCTGCTTCTTCTTCATACACTGTTGGGAGATTATATTTTTCTAGAAATTTGCCCATTTCACCTAACTTTTCAAATTTCTTGGCATACAGTTCTTTATAGTAATTTCTTACAATCTTTTGTACTTCTGTGGTGTCACTTGTAATCTCCCCTCTTTCATTTCTGATTGTGTTTATTTGGGTCCTCTCTCTTCTTTTCTTGATGAGCCTGCTTAAAGGTTTGTCAATTTTGTTTACCTTTAAAAAAAAACCAGTTCCTGAATTCATTGATCCTTACAATTGTTCTTTTAGTCTCTAAGTCATTTAATTCTGCTCTGATCTTGGTTATTTCCTTCCTTCTACTAGCATGGGCTGTCTTTGTTGTCATTCCTCCAGTTCTTGTCAGTGCAGTGTTAGGTTGTTTGTTTAAAACATTTCTATCCTTTTTAGGTTGGTCTGTATTGCCATGAACTTCCCTCTCAGGACTGCCTTTCCTCTATCCCATAAATTTTGGGTTTTTGTTAGTTCATTTTTATTTGTTTTCAAAAACTTTTGACTTCTTCCCTAATTTCATTCTTGACCCATTCATTGTTTAATAGGCTGCTAACAATCTCCATGATTTTGAGTGTTTTGGGTCTTTTCCCTTGGGGAGTGTTTCCAGTTTCAGTCTCTTGTGCTTGGAGAAAATGCTTAGGATAATTTCAATTTTCTTGAATTTGTTGAGGCTTGTTTTGTGTCCTATCATGGGTCTATCTTTGAAAATGTTCCATGCACATTTGAAAAGAATGTGCATTTAGCTTCTTTGGGTTGAAAGGTTCTCTCTCTATATATATATCAGTTAAGTCCATTTCATCTAGGGCATTGTTCACTGCCACAATGTCTTTGTTGATATTTTGTTTGGAAGACCTGTTTATTTCTGACAGTGGAGTGTTAAAATCCCCTACTATAATTGTGTTGCTGTCAATATCTTCCGTGAAGTCCTCTAAAATTAAAAAAATATATTTGGGTGCTACTGTGTTAGGTGAATATATATTTACAATGTTGATGTTTTCTTGGTGGAGTCTTACATTGAGTATTATGAAGTGACCTTTTAGGTGTCTTTTTATGGCCGTTTTTATCAAGTCTGTTTTGTCTGATATGAGTATTGCTACCCCAGCTTTTTTTTCCTTGCTGTTTGCTTTGAAAATTTGTTTCCAGCCCTTCACTTTTATTCTGTATAGGTCTTTTGTTCTGAAGTAGGTCTTTTATAGGCAGCATATGTGTGGGTCATGCTTTCTTATACTTTCAGCTATTCTATGTCTTTTTTTGGAGCATTTAATCTATTTACATTTAAGGTTATAATCGACAGGTACTATATACTATCAATATAACAATGAGGAAAATAAAATACCTAGGAATAAACCTAATCAAGGAGGTAAAAGACCTGTATGCACAAAATGACACAACACTGAAGAAGGAAATCAAGGATGACACAAACAAATGGAAAAACATAATGTGTTCATGGACTGGAAGAATTAACGTCATCAAAATGTCCATACTACCCAAAGCAATTTACAGATTCAATGCAATACCTGTTAAAGTACCAGTGACATATTTCACGACATAGAACAAACACTTCAAAAATTTATATGGAACCATAAATGACCCTGAACAGCATCTGCAATTTTGAGCAAGAACAACAAAGTAGGAGGGATCACAATGCCTGATACCAAACTGTATTACCAGGCCACCGTAATCAAAACAGCCTGGTACAGGCATAAAAACAGGCACATAGATCAATGGAACAGAACAGAGAGCCAAGAAATAAACCCAGGTCTCTATGGTCAATTAATATTTGACAAAGAGGGCAGCAACATAAAATGAACTAAAAATAGCCTCTTCAACAAATGTTGTTGGGAAAACTGGACAGCTACGTGAAAAAAATGAAACTCGAACACCAACTTACAACATATACCATAATAAATTCAAGGTGGATAAAAGACTTAAATATAAGCTGTGACACCATTAAAGTCCTAGAGGAGAACACTGGCTGGGAAATCGCAGATATTTTATGCTGCAACATTTTTACTGATATGTCCCCTAGAGCAAGGGACATAAAGGAAAGAATAAACAAATGTGATCTCATCAACATAAAAAGCTTTTGCACAGCTAAAGAAAACAGTATTAAAATAAGAAGAGAACCAACTGTAAGTGCCAATTACACCTCAGACAAGGGTTTAATCTCCAAAACATACAAAGAACTTTCAAGACTCCACTCTAAGAAGACAAGCAACACAATTAAATAGTGGGCAAAGGACTTGAACAGACATTTCTCCAAGGAAGGCATACAGAAGATCCAGAGACACATGAAAAGATGCTCAATATTGCTAGCTATCAGAGAGATGCAAACTAAAACCACAAGGAGATACCACTTTACACCAGTGAGAATGGCCATCATAAACAAAGCAACAAACAACAAGTGTTGGAGAGGTTGTGGAGAAAAGGCGACCCTAATCTATTTTTGGTGGGATTGCAGGCTGGTACAAGCACTGTGGAAAACAGTATGGAATTTTCTCAGAAAACTAAAAATGGATCTGCCTTTTGACCCAGTAATTCCATTGCTAGGATCATATCCTAAGAGCCCTGAAACACCAATCCAAAAGAACCTGTGCACCCCAATGTTCATAGCAGCATAATTTACAATATCTGGGTTTTGGCACAACCTAGGCGCCCAGCAGGAAATGAGTGGATAAAAAAACTGTGGTACATTTACACGATGGAATTCTATGCAGCAGAAAGAAAGAAGGAGTTCCTACCCTTTGCAACAGCATGGATGGAACTAGAAAGCATTATGCTGAGTGAAATAAGCCAGGCATTGAAAGACAAATACCATATGATCTCACCTTTAACAGAAAGCTAAACAACAAAACAAACAAGCAAGCAAGCACAACTAAAGACACTGAAATAGAGAACAGGCTGACAGTCACCAGAGGTGAGAGAGGAGGGAATTTCAGGGGAAAGGGGGGAGGATTTATAGGAACTAGTATAAAGGACACATGAACAAAAACTAAGGGGGGTGGAAATGGGAAGGAGGTCGGGAGCACTGGTGGGTATGGGCTGGGATGGCAGTAAAGGACAGAAACTGTACTTGAACAATAATTCAATAAATTAAAAAACAATGAATTGGTTTTGTTTAAATATTCTAAATTTTCTAATTATAAAAATTTGTCTACATTAAATGCATTGAAAGCAGTAAGAAGGCCATCTTCTCTCCCGTTTGAAAATTTTTTTGCATCTCCTCATTTTCATACACTTGTGTAGATCTTTTGTTCTGAATTGAATCACTTGTAGGCAGCATTTATGTGGATCATGTTTTCCATTATTCTACACTATATTTTGATTGTAGCATTTAATTTATTAAACCTATGTTTAAGGTTATTATTGATAGGTAGTGATTCATTGCCATTTATTGCATAGCTGTGTTCTTCTCTGTTTCTCTCCTTTGTTATTGGAGTCCTTTTAGCTTCTCTTGCAATGCTCATTTTTTTTGAGTTTTATTTTTTAGCCTTTTTTTGCCTGTGAAACTTCTTATTTCACCTTCTAGTTTAAATGAGAGACTTGCTGGTAGAATAGTCTTAAATGCAGTCCTTTGCTTTTCATTACTTTCATTATTTCATGCCAATCACTTATGTCTTTCAGTGTTTCTGTTGAGAAATCAGTTGATAGCCTTATTGGACCTTCCTTGTATATTACTAGGTATTTCCCCTTTATTTCCTTTAAGATTCTCTCTTTGTCTTTAAATTTTGCCATTTTTATTTCTTATGTGTCTTGGAGTGGTCTTCTTTGGGTTCATATTTATTGGAACCTCTGTGCTTCCTGAACTTGCATGACTTTTTCCCTAACCATGTTGAGGAAATTTTCAAACAGATTTTCTATCCCTTGCTTATTTTCTTATCCTTCTGATAGTCCTATGATGTGAGTGTTTTCATGTTTCACATTGCTCTGAAGCTCCCTTAAACTATCTGTGTTCTTTTTAGTTTTGTTTTCATTTTGTTGCTTTAAATGCCTATTTTTTCTACCTTGTCTTTCAGCTTTCTGATTTGGTTCTCTGCTTCATCTAGCCTGCTTTTGATTTCTTCTGCTGTATTTTTCATTTAAGATACTGTATTCTTTGCTTATTTCTGGTTCTTATTTATACTTTCTTTTTTTTTTTAATTTTATTTAGTTATTTTTCAAGTACAGTTTTTTGTCTATTTTTCCCATCCCAGCCTCCCCTGCCCCTTGCTCCCCACCTCCCTCCCATTTCCTCCCCCCCCTTAGTTCTCGTCCCTGTGTCCTTCCTATTTGTTCCTCCAAATCCCTCCCCCTTTTTCCCCTTAACTTCCCTTCCTTCTCCCCTCTGGTCACTATCCCCCTTTTCTCTATTTCAGTGTCTTTGTTTTTTGGGTTTTTTTTTTCTGCTTACTTGTTTGTTTTGTTGTTTAGCTTCCTGTTAAAGGTGAGATCATATGGTATTTGTCTTTCAGCACCTGGCCTATTTCACTCAGCATAATGCTTTCCAGTTCCATCCATGTTGTTGCAAAGGGTAGTAGCTCCTTCTTTCTCTCTGCAGCATAGAATTCCATTGTGTATATGTACCACAATTTTTGTATCCATTCATTTACTGATGGGCACCTAGGTTGCTTCCAACTCTTGGCTATTGTAAATTGTGCTGCTAGGAACATTGTGGTGCATAGGTTCTTTGATATTGATGTTTTAGGATTCTTAGGATATAATCCTAGCAGTGGAATTGCTGGGTCAAAAGGCAGGTATTTATACTTTCTATGTCCTTTTTATGCTGCTGTAGTTCCCACCATCTTCCTTGTAGCTCCTATAAAGTTCCTTATAGTTGTCACTGAGTTCCTTGAGCATTTTTATAACCATTATTTTGAATTCTATGTCTGATAGTTTTTTTTTGCCTCAATATCATTTAGCTCTTATTCTATGGATTCCTCTTTTTATTTGCCTCTTTTTGTTTGTTCATCTCATATTGTTCTGCTTTGACTGACTGACTATATTTGACTGACTGACTTCTGTGGTATGACTTTTGTGGGGCCCTGTGGTGCAGTCTGTTTGATGTCCTGATCTAGATGCTCTAGAGACCCCCATTTTTATAAAATTTATGTGAGCTCTTTTATTGTACTTGGATTTTGACTGTTGATGGCTTATTTATTGGTGGGTTCTCCTTTTCAGATGGGTGACTGAGAGTCACAACCCCCACTATGTCTTGTGTGCACCCATTGTGAAGTGTTTTTTTCTACTCCTTGGGTCAAAAATTCTTATTGGATAAGATTCTCTTAATTGTTTAGGGTATTTTTTGAAGATCAACCAAGAACCCAACTTGGGGGCTAAGCAAGTGGACTCAGTTTCCACCTACTTGGCTGCCATCTAGGTTGCAGTTTGATCCTCATTCCAGATACTAATTTTTCCTGGTCCAGGGATGTATGGGAGACAACCAATCGATGCTTCTCTTTCACATCAGTGTTTTTTATTCCTCTCCCTCTCTCTCTTTTCCTTTCTCTAAGATTTTTTTGGTAAGCAGCAAGATGAGTAGATCTTCATATCCATCAACTAGAATCTTAATAATTTATGCTGAGGCCTGAACTGGGTTCAGTCATTCACAGTGATCAGATGTTCTCAGCAACACCTTACTTTCTCTAGGCTGTGTCCTTGAGGAAGCTTCCAGCACAGGGAAGGCCAGTGGAAAGCCTTAGTCCCCAACATTCCTATGTCCCTTAACATTTCTCAGTCATTGCACAGATTGAACACAGAGCAGTACCTTTGGCAGTTTTGTTTATTAGTGCCTACCTAGTTGCAAAATTTTAAGTAAGGCCTTTTTGGTCATTCAAGGTGTTAATAATTGTTTTGCTAATTTATTACTTCTTCTCCTTGTTTTCTAGCCACATCAGATTGCTCACTTCCAGTTCCTAAATAAAATACATGTTTTCACACCTCTGTACTTTCTCTTATGTTGTCCTTGATCCCCAGAATGTTCTTCCTTTCTCCCACTCAGTCTTCACATCCCTACCTCAACTTATCACTACCCTTTCTTCTGATTTTATTTAAGTTTCCAAAATAACTTGCCAAATTGTATGAGAGATACTGTCTCCTCTAGTATCCAAATAACTAATAATGATTGCTAATGGTAAGTTAAGGCCTCACAGCAGAAAGATATATAAACAATAGTGGACCCTCAATTTCTTATTTTAGCTCCTTCTTATATAGAAACAGGAGCAGCAAATGTACCCAAAGAAGGTAGATTCTCCCTTTGTACCGACATGATGTAGTATATCTAAGCCCTGGGACACTTCCAATCCTCTGGGCTTATTATAGTACACTGAATTCTGTCCAAAGAAGATCTCCTGTTTAGTTTTGATTCCTGGGCTCAGAAAGATCCCTTTGTCAAAATGAATGACTTTGTGCTTTTGTGCAATCTTGCCTTTTATGTACAGGTCATCTTTCTGACCAAATTGCAGCCCCCACAGTATAACAAGATTTTGTCAATTCAATAATAACCACAGAACTTTGCACAGGCCAGAAACACAAGGGGCTGGTTACAAGCCACCCTTCCACCTGTGAATAATAATAAAAATATTTTCCTGTAAATAGAACAAACGTGTCTTTCTCCAAAGTCTGTGTTGTAACAAACTTATACAATGAAAAATATTGTATAAATTCAATTTAATCCTTTTTATCTTGCAGCAATAATACTCTGTATTCATGATATGTACTCACATTTTATAGATGAAAACTTAGAGTTTTATGGCTCAATAGTTAATATAAAATAGACTGTTTTTGTTTCCATGCACTTCATAATTTTGAATCCACAATTTCCTGGTAAATTCCATGTTATTTAACTGTATTAGTGTTAGATTGCTGAAAAACTTGTCAGAATGCATGTACAATATATCTGGTTCTGTTATTAACATTGCCAATAATCTAAGACTGGCCATTTTTTTCCCTCAAAATAAATTTTGTCTATACATAAACTATACGAGTCTTTTTTATAAACATTTTCCCCAAAGCAGTTTTTTAAAAAAATAGAATAGACATTTGTAGATGAGACTGACCAATTCTGATTCTTAAAAAATGGTCATAAGGAAGTAAAATTCCTCCATTTCAAAATATTGAGAGACTCAGACATTTTGTTGTTTAAAATTCAACTTCCTAGTATATTGCTGGCCACTGTTTACCTAGACTTGTGAAACTTTGAGGTGTCCTAATCCAAATTACTCATTTTATACATAAAGAAATTGAAACTCTTCTAGACAGCTCCTAAATAGTCAATAGGATCAAGAGCCACATATTCTAGTTCTCTTTGATCCACTCTCATGCTCAAGGAGATTTGAAGACTCAATTCAGGCACCTATATAACAAGGAAAAAAGACCCAAATGTTCTGTGTGGTGAATAACAGTGGAAGTAGCACCACCTATGCAATTTTATATTTTCCAGTGCTTTGTCGTAAAGCAGGAAACTTTCATTTTTTAGGCATTTCTTCCCCTTTTCAGGGCCCTTCACCATCATATGGCTGTGTTGTGCCAAGATCAACACCTCTCTCTATCATGCCCAACTGTGATTCAAGTAAAACTAAAGTAGAATATTTTAAAGACTTAAAATACTGCTATTTGTGAGTTGAGAGTACCTAAATTTAAGCTCAGTGAAAGAACACTTCAAAACATATGCATATGTAATTAAAGATGTTAGGAAGCTTATTTTGGAAAACATTTAGGTTTATTAAGTTTGTACCTCACCTCTTTTCAAATTGAATCTTAAGACAACTGTCGCATAAGATGAACTTTATATAGAGTTACTGCCATACAGAGAAAGGTAGAATTTCAGATAAGAAACAGCAACAGTTTTAGAACTGCACAGAAGTGGATTTAATCCTTTTAGCAGTTGTTTTATCCTTTTTCAAATTCTTTAATCAACCTGAACCTTAGTTTCTTCATCTGTTAAAAAAGAAATTGTGGGAATGTGCAGCATTTATATCACTTGTCTCTTGTGAGTCAATGGATAGTCATCACAGCTCATTCCATACACTCACATGGTCACAGTTTTTTCTAGAGTAAGGAAAAAACCTTTAAAAAACTTGATTATCTATTATAAATGAAAATCAAAACTGGAAAGACAAAGGAGAGTACTAGACTGATACTTTAATAATATTTAAGAAGATCATTAAAAGTGATACATAGACTGGACATAATTAAAAAGTGTATCTTTCTGTCTTCTTTAGGTTAACTTAGATTTTCTGTCCTGCTTGGAACTGAAAAATAATAAATAGCAGTAAAAATACCTTATCATTTTTGGGGGGTATGAATATAAATGTCATTGTACAACTTTGGAAATTTAGTGATATGTAAACAAAATGAACCTTTATACAATATAAGAGGTAAACAGAATAAACCAGTAAATGTAAACATCTGTAGCATATATCATTGTAAATATTTTTTAAAAAACACCTAGACCACTATGAAAGTAAAACTGCATAAATATATGCCTGGAAAACAAAGGTAGTAGCTTCCGATGCCCTTGAAATCTAGTAAAATGTTTTCGGTCAGCATTTACTAAATTATGTTGTTTGTTTTCTAATAGAAAAACTCACAGCAAATTAAAATAGTTATGTGACTAATGACAATAAATGATTGCCCTTAAGAATAAGGGCAATCTTTATTCTGAATTCTGTCTAATCATTCCTAACTCAATCTGAATTCTGTCTAATCATTCCTAACTCATGTTTCTGTTTTTTTTTTTAAATCAGTAAGAAGAAATCAGTACAAAGTATTGGGATTTACTAAAAATATGAGCTCTGTTTTGTTATCATCCAACCTTGCTCCTTTTCTTTCCCTTCCTCCTCTCTTTTTTTCTTTTTTCATTCCTCTTCTTCTTACTTCATGTCCTATTTCTCTCTCTTTCGTATCTCTTTTTGTTCTCCCACTTCCTCCTCATCCTCCTGTTTCTCCTCTTGGTCATTAGTATCCTAATAATCCAATATTATTCAAGACAGGTTATTTCATGCAACTAAATATGTACCTGGGTTCCATCTTTTTAAAATGCAACTGTATTAGCTGATTCTAACACAATGTCCAGTTGGTATGGAGTAAACACTAGTTAACCTTGATTGACAAATGACATTTAACTACACTTTCTCAACTGAGCTAACACAGAAATAAGTCTGAGGTTGGCTTTATAGGTAAGTGACCAGTGCACTGGACCTTGTACTCAGAAAAGCCCTGTACTTAGGACATAATGCTCTGTAATTGCTGTCTTAAGATTCTTAATAATTTTATCTCTGAATTTGTGTCCTGTAAGTGAATTCCAATGGGACAAAGGAGCAAGTTCCAGGGGCTTCAGCCAGGCTCCCACGTAGTTCTGCCTTCTCTCCTTCCCTCCCTCTGCCTGGAAATTCTAGGCTACTCATATGTCAATGGTAAAATTAGAGAGATCAGCTTAGTAATAAAAGGGACATTTTTGTTTTTATTCCATTTATTGACAGAAAGATAGTTGGACGATCCAAATAAAAAGCATGGAATTAAACTATCAAAAACCTTTTGGTCTAATAGTATCTTATATTTGTATATAACATTTTGTATTTTTCAAAAGTGTGTTCATAAGTACTATCATATTTATTTTTTGAAATGACTTAGCAGGACAATGATTTATATCCCCATTTTACACAGATGAGGAAATTGAAGCTTGAAGACATTAAGTGATTTCCAAGGCCAAATGGCTTATAAAATGGGGATTCCAGACTTCTGACTTCTTTCTATTAAGGATTAGTACAAAATTGTTAATGAAATTAAAAAAAAATCTCAGTTGAAAGAGTTAATTACAAATAGTTTTCTTCTCATTGAAATTACTTTCAAGTGACTGCTGTGTCATGTTTACTTTAATAATTGAAATTATAAGCAACCAAAATAATTAAAAATTGCAGTATGTAAGAAGAAAACTCATAGATTTTAGACATGATCAATCCAACTTATTAATCATAAAAGCCATCTGTACAATAGTGCTCATTATTTTATTTCTTTTGGCAGATATTGCTAAGTTGACTTTAAACAATTTTCTCTCAGTATATTTGTTCTTGAGTCAACATTTAAAAACACTGAGAGTAGACTTGCTTTGAAGTATAAAAATGGAGTAAGGGGGAGGTGAAAAGACTGACTCATTTTCAGGATTACTCATGTTGAAGAGAGTAGCACAACTGAGTGTACTGCTCCTGACATTTACAGTGAACGATGAAGGTAAGGAATCATGGTGGTGCATATTGACCACAATGATCACTCATTTTCTTCCACAGGTTAGAGATTGGTTCTTTTTCCTCTTAATTTCTGCCAAGGTTATACTTTTGTAGCCCACAAATTCTCAGTAAACATATATAAAATAATATTTGGAGATTAAATGTTGATATTTGTTTTCTTGAAAGCTCTAGAAAGTGGGATAGGATTAGGATAGTTTACAAAATTGAAGATGACAATATGATGAAGTTAATACCATGTTTTTTCTCTGCCAACATGAACCTGAACTAACACACTAGAATCATAGATTTAAAGAATGATGAAATGTCATGGATCTTAGAGAGCTGATGAAGATAATCAATTAAGTAACTAATTAATGTATCTTGTTTGGTGTGGAAAACAAGAGAGATATGGTGGCACTTAGTGACATAAAGTTTACAGCTTAATGAGAAAGACAGTTAAACAAGGAAGTACCTGTTTAGCATTCCTGACCCCAGGTTATCCGAGCTTCCTATTATTGCATCCAGTGATCGGACAATCCACAGCAGATAGTGTTGTGGTATAAGCCCTAAAATTAAGGGCCAATATAATCTGTGCATTGACATTTGATGAAAACTGGGAGTGACTTGAGTAACCTCACTGCAAGTTCCCCTACCACTTGCTCCCAAGGATTGGGGTCCCTAGCCAAACAACATTCCTTAGCACAGGGACTGGACACACTGCTTATCCTTGAGCAGTGGATTTTGGTTCCCTGGCACCCCACAGAATTATGCAAAGCAGTAGACTGCATTGTTCCCCAGGAACCAGGGATTATCTCACCCCTTGATACTACAAAGCCTGCCTCCCTCAGCCTCTGGTTGTTCACTCTATTCCAGAGAACAATCCCTATGTGGCCCTATATGGCACTGTGTGCTTTTTATTTCTGGGCTGTGAGTATATGTGACTAATAAACTGCTGTCAATCACATCTGTCCAGAGATGAGTGTTGTGTGTTTGCCTGTAATTTTGGGGTGAAAATCCCTCCCTCACTAATAAAGTTTAGAGGAGGATATCAAAACAAAATACTTCAGACATTGGGTTAAATTTCAGTTTTTCTTAAACTTTATTTTTATTGTTGACACTTACAGATGTCCCCATTTCCTACCACTTTGCTCACCTCCACCCAGCCCCTGCCCCCATTCCCTCTGACCATTACCTGTAGTCTGTGTTTATGGGTTATGAATATAGCTTAAGTTTCTTATTATACCCACTTATTGCAGGGAGTTGACATGTGAATGGGAATTCAGAAATGGTTGATTTGAATGTAGACCAGTCTTTGAAGTCATTGCACATCAAGCATAAAATGATGAAAACTTAATAGGGCTGTACACCTTTCCTCAAAACCTTATTTTCATAAATTGAGAAATAGCTAAAAATAATAAAATATTTTTGTCAATTAGTTGTATTGATCTGTGCTATAAACTGATGGAATAACTTAGAGACTTTAAAGAGGACTGAAATTTCACTTTGTTCAGTTCAAAATTTACTTGGGTGATTCTGATTTCATCTGTCAGTTTTTATTCCTAACCTTGATTTAACAAGTCTTGCAGAAAATTATTCATTTTTGCGTGAGAAATCTACTAAGAATGGTTGACAAGCACATTGTGCATGTCAATGTAAAAATGAGGTGGCTTATGCATGAAGCTATACTAGCACTTATTTTTCCGAAGCAATACTTACCTAGGGACAGAGTCATTACTTATCATCTAATATTAATTAACTCATATTTTTGTTTCAGTGAAAAGCAAACAAACCAGTCTGGGAACCCTGATGATGGATGCTCCTTAACTCAGATGCTTATAGTGTTTGTTTGCCCATGCACCACAGCATCCATGACAATTGTGAGCTGAAATAAACCAGGACAATTTTTATTCAATTGGGCAAAAAAATTGGAATAAGAATATGTAATTATGTAAAAGACAGGAAACTATACTTGAACAACAATTAAAATAAATTTAAAAATATGTAATTATGTGAAAAAGTAACCAAAACAGCCATATTGTGTCACTAAACAGAGTTGGAAATGGTGAATCATAATTTTTAATTCCATTGCTATTCTGGTACAATAAGTAGTAACAAAGTTTATTATTGAAACATAACAGGATGACCCTTATTCTTCAGCATGTCATTCTCTTTGAATCCATTTAATATGAAATTCTACTTAAAAAGAGTAATTTTCTACCATCTCCTTGTATTTTAAAGTATATTTTATATCAAAAGTATATTTACATTGATTTATATAAAATATTTTATGTATTGATTATGCTATTACACTTGTCCCATTTTTTAATCTCCTTTATCCCCCTCCTCCCTACAACCCCCCACTCTCCAGCATTCCCCCTACTGTTATGTCCATATCCATGGGTTATACATACAAGTTTTTTGGCTTCTCCATTTTCTGTACTATTCTTAACCTCCCCCTGTCAGTGTACCTACCAGTTATGCTTCTTATTCCTTGTACCTTCCCCCACTGAACCCTCCAGGTGATCTCCATTTCTGTGTTTGGTTCCTATTCTAGTTGTTTGCCATAGCAGGGCAACCCTTTTTTGCTGCGTTGTAGTGCTATGGGGGAGGGGTCGGAGAAGGAACAGTGCTTCTTGGTAGGCTCTTGCCCCACTTTCTGTAACTTCCCCCACTTGTCATAAGTAGATTGTGCCCTTTGGGGTGCTGATTTGCAGGTGGGTAGGTTTGTGTACGTCCTAGGCCCTGTGGGCCTCTCCAATGGACTCTCCTGTGAGACTGGGAGGTTTCTCTCGCCACCACAACCCTCACAGAGTTTTATAGCCAGGGGTTTTGAATCTTTAGTTTCCTGCAGCACTGAAACTCCAGATTTTGCAGTGTGTCTCTCTCCCCAACTGTTCTTACCAGCTTGTCCACATACGAATGTGGTACTGTCTGGTCAGCCAGCCCCCAACTGACTTCTTGGTTGTCAGACTTCCATGCAGTTTGATTTTCTGACAGTTCTGGTTGTTTTTTGTTTTAAAATTGGTTGTTATCCTTCTTTTGGTTGTATAAGGAAGTGAAGCTTTTTATACCTATAGCCCCCATCTTGGCTGGTGGGGACTCTCTCCTGGTAATTTTAATTTGGGGGATATTAGATTTCTATTTTTATCAAGAGGGTAGATGGGGAGATAAGAAAGGAAAGAAGAATCTCAATGGGCAAGGAGGCTCCAAGGTCAAATTTTACTCAGTTTAACAGTCTGGAGACACCTCAGGTAAGAGAGTAGAAAAAAAGGGCAGACAAGAAGGTATTTGAGCATTGTAAAGCAAAAATAGTAGTTTTAGCTGCCACTGACTGAAAGTCTGCTGAGAGATAGGTGTAATAGATATTTATATGTACTAGTGCATAGGGCTCTTAAACTTTGCTGTACAATGGAATCACCTGGAGAACTTAACAAAGAATACTGATGCCTTTGTACTCTTCCAGAAATTCTGATTTTATTGGTCTAGGACAGCATTTTCAACACTTGTGCCACAAGAATTTTCAATGCATGCAATACCTGACTATTTAGTCGGGGGCACTGACTTCTTTTCCTTTAGATTGTCAAATAAAGATAAATGCCCTGGCTGGTGTAGCTCAGTGACTAGAGAGCTGCCCTGTGAATCAAAAGGTCACTGGTTCAATTCCCTGTTAGGGCACATGCTTGGGTTGCAGGCCAGATCCCTAGCTGAGGGTGTGTGAGAGGCAGCCAAATGTTTCTCTCTCACATTAATGTTTATCTCCCTCTCTTTCTCCTTCCCCTCCCCTCTCTCTGAAAATAAATGAAATCTTTAAAAAATGACAACAGCCAACACAACAATAGTAATCCAGTGTGAATGAATCAAAATTATACCTATCTTTTTGGTCAGACTGGCAAAAAAATTTTTTTTGGTGTCCTGAAGAATTTTAGAAACTAGTTTATGTGTGCCATGAGATGAAAAAGGTTGAAAATTACTGGTCTAGAGTGAGACTTGAGTATCTGGATTTCTAAAAGCTTCCCTAATGTACAGCAAAGTTTTAGTAAAGTGCCACTCATTTGAATTCTCCCCATGACCTTGGAGGGTAGGTATAATAGTCCAAGTTTTAATAGTGGCACAAGTAAGTTTCAGAAGTTAAATAAGTTACCCAATGTCATTTAACCAATAAGTATCAAAGAAAGGGCTGAGATACTGTTCTGCCTGACTCTGGGGCCTGTGCTTTTCCATGAGCTAATTTGCTGCTCTGATGGAATCTGTTGGAAAGCAGAATGGAGAGAGGAAGGTGACCCTGCCCTGGGTAAAAGAGAATGACAATATAGCTTTATTACTCATTTTTTATATTAGAAACAGAGTGAATATGTGAAAACTGTGACTGCAGCAGCTAAATAAAATGCTACAATATTTTAAGTATCATATTCCCCAGTTTAATTAATTTTCTATATTTAGAGACAGTGGAGCTGAAATTGGTTCTCTGAGTTCCTTGACCAAAAGAAAAGAAAGGTTATATTAGAACTGTGCTTCAAATATTGAAATAAGTTCTCTTCTGTTTTATGAATGAATTACAGTGAATATATCTGACATTGTATGATTTCTCTCACCACTCACATTATCTTTTTCTTGCTCACTTTTCAAGTGACAGAGTGATTTATTGACTAGCTTTAAAAGATCCAGTTCACTAACAAATGGTGAATATAAAAATATGCCACTTGACCTAAGGCTGACTCATATATTCAAAAGCTTTATTTGATTAAAAAGAACTCATGGAAGCAGAAGTCAGTAATTGTTAGATTATAAGAAAATTCCAAGATTTGTTCTTTTTAAAATCAGCAAAAAAAGAATTATGTTCCCTTAAGGTGATCAGAGGCTGGGTTGCTTTCTATCTATAAATTACATGTTTTATGCCAGTTTTGTCTGTCTGCCACTAACTTCAGTCATTGTCACCTAATGAAACCAAAATGTATTAGTACATTAAAGAAACACTTTCAATAAACACGTTCTCTATTCTTCCTGACAAAATCTATAGTAGGTTACATAGAGGGATGTCACATGTCTAAATTATGCATATGTTGGTAAGGGAAGTCCAAACAAAAAATTCAACTTCTAGAAAGCAACAAATGAACAAACAGAACAAGAAAATTCATAGAAACAGAGAACAACATGGTGGTTGCCAGGGGGGATGGGGGCAGGGGCAGGTAGAAAAGGGTAAAGAGGGTCACATATATATGGTGACAGAAGGAAACTTGACTTTGGATGATAAACATTCAATGCAATATACAGATGACGTATTACAGAATTATACACTTGAAAGTTATGTAACTTCATTAACCAATGTCACTCCAATAAATGTAATAGAATTTAAAAAATCAAATGTCTATGTTCTTTTGTAAATTACTTTTTATAGAAGGTCTGATAATTTCTAGTAGCAGTAAAAGACTGGAAATAACCCAAATGATTCTCAATGGAAGACTAGATTAACACAGATTAAGGTCAACCAAATTTGAATTCATAATAAAAAATCATCAAACACACAAGGAAATAAATCACCATAAATAAAATTCAACAGAAACAATAAAAATTAAATTAATGTTCCAACATTTCAGATATTGCTTCATCAGATACAGAATATAAAATACTAATTTATAAAATATTTAAGAAAATGAAGGGTAATGTTTAAAAAAAACAAAGGCTATGCAAAATGATAAATTACATATGTATACACACACATAGAGATATATATAGTTATATATTTCATACATATAAAATACTGGTATGTTATATATTGCATATTATATAAAACAAGGGCATGTTATATACCACACATGTAAAACACATACGATATATAACATATGTGTTACATATCACATATTTTTAGATATCTATATATATGGTAACAGCATAACCAAGTTAGGTTAATCTCACAAATGCAATATAAAATGTTATAGGCACACTATAGAAAATAATTCGGCTATTTCTTATAAAACCAAACATGGCTTACAATACAATCGAACAACTATATTCTTGAGCTTTTACCCCAGAGAAATAAAAACTTCCATTCACACATAAACATGCACATGAATGTTTATAACAGTTTAATTCATAATAGCCGCAGACTGGAAACAATTACCGTGTTCTTCAATGGGTGAATGATTCAACATGTGTACATCCATTCATATGATGGAACACTACCTATCAATAAAAAGGAAGAAACTGTTGACATATACAACAACTTGGATGGCTCTCAAACAAATTATGATGAGTCAGAAGATCAGTCCCTAAAAGTTACATACTGTGTGATTCTACGCAGATAACATTCTTGACCTCACATTTTAGAGACAGAGAGGAAATTAGTTGTTATCAGAGGTTAGGGAGTGTTTGGAGAATGGAAAGAAGGGGAGACTGATGTGATTATAAACAAGAGCATGAGGGATTCTTGTGATAGAATTGTTCTGTATCTTCAATATGGTGGTGGTAACATGGATCTATATATGTGATAAAATTGCATTAAAGTAAATATGCAGATATCACCCACTCCACACACACCTGCATACAAAACTGGCAAAATCCAAATAGGGTGTATGGATTTTTAATATCACTTTTTTGGTTGAGTAACTGTGCCATAGTCATGCATGATGTTAGCATTACAGGAAACTAAATGAAAAGTATACAATATTTCTCTGTATTATTTCTTCCAACTGCATGGGAATCTGCAATTATCTCCAAATTAAAAGTTTAATTAAAAAACAAACAAAATATAGACACCATTTTTAAAGCTACAAAAATGTTAAGTTCATCATCAGCATATATTTAACATATGTGAACTGTATGGACAAAATTATTCAACCATATTAGAAGATATCAGAGAAGATCAAAGTAAAGAGATAATTCACCTTCATGGATCAAAAACTCAATATCATAAAAATATCAATGGAGGTATAAATCCAGTAGAAATCCCAGAGGAATTTATTGAGGAAGTTGACAAGCTGATTCTAAAATTCAGATTCAAGTGCATAAATGCAAGAATATTTTAAATATCTTTAAAAAGGAATAAGATAAAGAAGCTTACTCTACCAAATTTGAACACTTTCTGTAAAGCCATGGTAATCAGTGTCATGTACTTGTGGTTGACACAAGTTGCCTAGAAAAAAGCCATGTCCCTACGCAAATTTCTTTATAATAGTAAAAGCATTCTGGGTAGGTAGGGAAGAATTTGACTATTAATAAATTCTGTTGGATATTTGGTTATTTAAATAAAACTCAGATTGGAGATCTACTACTTTAAATCTTTCACAAAATTGAATACCTAAATATAAAAATGTTTGGAGGAAAATATAAAAAAACCTTTTTATTACATGGGGCAATGAGGAAGTTCTTAAATGTGATACAAAAGACACTAACATAGCCCTGGCTGGTATAGGTCAGTGGAGTAAGCATGGGTCTGTGAACCAAAGGGCTGCCAGTTTGATTCCCAGTCAAGGAACATGCCTGGGTTGCAGGCCAGGTCCCCCACACGTGGTAAGGTGTGAATGAGAGGCAACCTCGCACTGATGTTTCCTTCCCTCTCTCTCTAAAAATAAATACTTTAAAAAAATTACTAAAATAGAAGAAAAGATTGATAAATTTAACAAAATTAAAATTAAGAACTTCAGTTCACTAAGACACTATAAACACAATAAAATTTCAATCTTGAACTAGAAAATATTTACATTATAGAAAATCAGCATATGAACTACAAACCAATAACAAAATGTCAGCTCAGTAGAAAAATTGGCAACACACATGAATATACATTATGTAAGAAAGCAAATACGAATGTCAAAAAAACTTATGAAAAGTTTACTTTTATGAATAATCAGAAAATGACAATTATGATAATAAGGTGGTAATTTTATATAACTGGATTAGAAAAAAACAAAAAAAATTATTAGTATATGATTGTGAGAGTGTGGAATAATGGGTGATTTTTATACACTACTGGTATAAAAAAGTGTAAATGGCTACAATTGCTTTGGAATTCAGTTACATACTGTGTAATTGAATTTTTACATACATAAAGTTAAATATTCTCATAACCCATGTAATCACAATTCCATTTTTAGAACACACTCTAGAGAAACTCTTGCCCGTGTGTCAGGAGATATGTATACAAATCTTTTTAATAGCATTGTTCACAATATCAAAAAATGAAGTCAACTTAAATGGTTATTGGTAGACAAAATGATAAACTTTTGTAATTTTATGCAGTAAAATAGTACACAGCAGAGAAAATGAATGAAATAGATTTACACTGAGAAATTTTAGTGAATCTCAAAATATATATATAAAGTGAAAAAAGCAGTTTGTAGTAGACCACTTTTAGTATGTCACCTTTTTATAAACTTTTAAGGAAAATGAAATTAAATAATATATTATAGTCATTCTATATTATTAAATTACTTTCAATGTAGAAATAAATCCACAATTCAGGGTAGATTACCTCTGAGTTAAGTGTTGGCAAGGGCAGCTGCATGGGACACAGAGTAGTAACGGAAGGAAGGAAGACCATATGTTGAAGAATCATGCTTCTTGGCAATGCTCTAGATCTTAAGTTGTGAGTTTAGAGTGATTTTAATATTTTGCTTCACAAATTATGTGTCACAGATTTTTCATGTTTCAGATATTAAATAATACATTCTAAGTAGGAAAATGCACTTCAAATGTCAATAAATGGCTATCACTTACAATATATAAAGAACACTTAAAACTTAATTATAAGAAAATACACAGCTGGACTAAGAAATAAGCCAAAGACCATAACAGACACTTCACCAAAGAAGACATACAGATAGCAACTAAGCATATGAAAATATAACACTATCTATTTAAGATGGCCAAATTCCAGAACACTGACAATACCAAATACCGGCAAGGGTGTGGAGCAACAGGAACTCTGATTTGCTGCTGGTGGAAATACAAAATGGTACAGTCACTTTGGAGGACAGCTTGACGGTTTCTTATAAAACTAAACATACTCTTGCCATATGATCTATCAATGATATTCCCTGGTAAATTGAAAACTTACATCTATACAAACACCTGTGCACAGATGTTTATAGTAGTTTTATTTATAATTTCCTAAACTTGAAAATAACCAAGATATTCTTCAGTAGGTGAATGGATAAGTAAACTGCGGAACATTCAGACAAGGGAATATTATTCAGTGCTCAAAAGAAATGAGCCATCAAGTTATAAAAAGACATGAAATCATATAAAATATGATTTCACTTAGATGCATAAGCGAAATAAACCAACATGAAATGGCTACATATTGTATGATTTTAACCATATGACAGTTTCAGAAAGTGCAAAATAATGGAAATAGTAAAAAAAATCACTTGTATCTGGGGGTTGGAGAGGAAGGGTGAATAGGCAAAGCATTGAAGGTTTTTAGGGTAGTGAAACTAAAATACATACATCAAAACCCATAGACTATACAACACTGTGGGGGTAACTTTGCCTGCAAAGTTCCCCTGTAGGCCACGGATGAAAGTAAACACTACCAAGACATGATCTTCTTGGGGAGGAAAGGTGGTCGATTCCTCAAAGGGGAAGGGCCAAGAGCCCCCTGCTCAAGGGGCTTTTATTGGGTTCATTTGCACAAGAATACAGGTAAGGATCAAACAATAGCATTCAAAGAACTATGAGGGCTTATTCTTAGTCAGGGTCAGATAGCTAAAGAGCTGTAAAACTTTGAGGAACAAACTTCTTGCTTGGACCTTTAACATTTAAATGAGAGCATTTTAAACAAAGCAGGTTTCACAGGAGTTTTACATATTCTTTCTTAGGCCTGATTTACCCCAATACCTCCCCTTTCCAGAACAGGGCTGCACCACCTTCCCCATCATAGATTTTTAGGCTTAAGCGGACTAGAGCCAGGAAGCACTTCTCCCAGATGGAATTGGGGACTCAGGCTATGTCACAATAGCTGGGGGATGAGGGTCCATCGCTCCTTCTTTGTTGAAGCCTCCTGAGTCCTTCCATGATGGCCTCCCAAGTGGTCCTGTCTGGCCTAGGTTGCCCCTCTCTGAGAAGTCGTATCCACTCTGGACATCAGTCATGCTTTGGGGGTGGGGGAAGAAGCAGAAGTAGCGCTTGCTGCCAGAGACAAGCTTTGTCTCACATGGCTTGCACCCGGAGGTCACTCACTTAACCATGGAAGGCAGTTACAATTCCTGAAACCAGGCAGGGCAGTTCCCAACACAACACCAAAAGTGAAACCTAATGTAAACTATGGACTTAAAGTGATAATGATATGTCAGCGTAGGGTTATGAACTGTAACAAATAACAAAGGTGCTGTTCTGGTGGGTGATGCTGATTGTAGGGGAAGCGGTGCATATATATGGGGACAGGTATGTGAGAACTCTGTACATTCTTTCCTTTTTTCTGTGAACCTAAAACTGCCCTAAAAAACAAAGCAGTGATGTACCAATGTTAATTTCCTAATATAATTTTGGATTTGTAAGAAAACTTCCTAATTTATAGAAAATATACCCTAAACTATACAGTTGCAATAGGGACAACAATAGACTTTCAAATACTTCAGGGGAAAAATTGTACTTAGAATTTTTCTTTAAGTATGAGATTATTAGAATTTTTTAAATGAAGCCAATTATTACTAGAGCTATTAATGGGAAATTCTAGCATTCATTTTTTTTATCTGCTATTCTTGTTTCCCCACATTAGAGGTGTGTAGACACCTAGTCATTTTGAAATCTTGTGAGGCCCCAGAGGAGCAATTATTGTCAACCTGGTGTTCACTTCAGATGGCCATGTTTTCTTCATGGCTGACTCAGGTTGCTGACCCAATGAGTAAGAGCCTCCCCCAGGAGACAAGCTATAAAATGCCATCTGCCAGGTTGTACCATTTTTTCCTCTTCTTTTCGTAAAGGTTTGCATTTCTGTGTTCTAAATTATGGGGATGTCAGACATGGGCAGGAAGGCATTTTGGGCCATTCCTAGGCAGACAAAATAATGGAGAGTTGCATACTTTTTCATCATGTCATGCAGCTTCCTTCCCTGCCCTAACAATATAATTTTAGGATTATTCTATCAACCTCCCTTCCAGTGAGGCTTACCTGTCTGCCTCTTCCCTCCAAGGGCCCAACTTGGACAGGCCCACCCTTATGAGTAGCCAGGCCTATAAGCTTGCCGCTGATTGTATTTTTTTTAACTCTTTGGGTTTCTTTTCTTAATCAAGATTTGCCTGTGAATAGAAATTGAGGTGAATATAAGCTGAATGAAATAAACTGGGTTTGAATATAGAAATATATTTAGTGCATGGTTAAGTGGCTTTCTGCCTGGTGTATCACCTGGAGCCTGAAGGAGAAAGAGAAACACTGGGTTGGCTTTAGGGGCCTGGCTCTTTTAAGGTAGTTGTGAGTAGAAATGTGTTATTCTGACAAGCCTTGATGACATCTCTCAAGCCTTCAGGGAAGGGTTGTATAACTTCATGGTTAAAACTTAGATACATTTTAATTAGTTAAGGGATGGAACAGCATTTGGCCAAAAAGAATTCTTTAACTGTTGCAAAGGGCAAAATTAGGAGTAAAACAGAAAGGAAAGTTGGTCACAGAGATAAACAGATTCTTTATGTTTCCTAAATTTGCTGCAGTGCATATGTGTTACTTTTATAGTCAAGAATATAACAACAAAAGTATACAGTGACTGAAGAGATATATATCCCAATAATGAATACAACAGTGAGAGTTTCAGATCACATGGATTCCCACAGGAAAGCTATTCTGGAAGGGCATCTCCTACTGTTTTTTTTCTAATTTTCTCTCTTCTCTAAGTATACTAGATATGCAAATGTTTTTTCCTTTTGAAAAAATTATTGAATTTGCTCCATTAACAATAATGTCAGTATTGAAAGCATTACTGACAGTGACAAAATTCAATTTAGACTTAATAGTAATGTCAATGAGAAGTTATTTATTACACATATTGTTATTGTATCGATAATGTGGTGAAAAGATACCAAATTTTCTTTACAAACTGTGTTGTATGTTTCTAAATATGTAAATGAGTCACTATTTTGAATTTATTTCGCAGCACTTTTTTATTTATTGTTTTTCAATTACAGTTGTCTCACCTTTTTCTTCAGGTGTTCCCTCTACCCAATCCCCTCCCACTCCCATAGTCAATCCCCCCCATTGTTCTTGCCCATGAGTCCTCTATTCATGTTCCTTTCCTTGCCCCTTCCCCTTCTTTCCCCTGTTATCCTCCTCCCCTATCCCCTCTGGTCACTGTCCATTTGTTCTTTATTTTCAAGTCTCAGGTTCTATTTTACTCATTTACTGTTATGTTGATTAAGTTCCACTTATAAGTGAGACCATATGGTATTTGTCTTTCACTGTCTGACTTATTTCCAGTTCTATCCACACTGTCATGAAGGTTAGGAGTTCTTTCTTTCTTTCTTGCAGCACTTTTATTTTATAGTCTTTTCTTTTTTATTTTATTGTTTTTCAATTACAGTTGTTGGCATATACCCCCCACTACTCCCCCTTCCACAATCCCCAACACCCTCTGCTGATTCCATCCTCCTTGGTTTTGTCCATGCGTCCTTTATAGTTGTTCCTGAAAATCCTCCCTGCCCCATCCCATTATCCCTTCCCACCTCCCCTCTGGTTACTGTCAGATTGTTCTTAATTTCAATATCTCTGGTTATATTTTGCATGATTGTTTGTTTTGTTAATTAGGTTCCACTTAAAGGTGAGATCATATGGTGTTTGTCCCTCACTGCCTGGCTTATTTGGCTTAGCATAATGCTTTCCAGTTCCATCCGTGCTGTTGTAAAGGATAAGAACTCCTTTATTTCTGCTGCAGAGTATTCCATTGTGTAAATGTACCAGAGTTTATTGATCCATTCATTTACTGATGGGCACTTAGGTTGCTTCCAGCACTTGGCTATTGTAAATTGTGCTGCTATGAACACTGGGGTGCATGGGTTATTAAGATTGGTGTATCAGGGTTCTTAAGATGTAATCCCAGCAGTGGAATTGCTGGGTCAAAAGGCAGTTCTGTTTTTAGTTTTCTGAGGAAATTTACCACAGTGGCTGCACCAGTCTGCTTTCCTACCAACAGTGCGCTAGGGTTCCCTTTTCTCCACATCTTCTCCAACACTTGTTTATTGCTTTGTTGATAATGGCCATTCTCACTGGAGTGAAGTGGTATCTCATTGTGGTTTGAATTTGTCTCTCTCTGATGACTAGTGATGCTGAACACCTTTTCATATGTTTCTTGGCCCTCTGTAGGTCCTTATCAGAGAAGTGTCTGTTCAAGTATTTTGCCGATTTACATTTTTTATTTTTTATTATTTCAATTTTTAATTGTCTTTCAAGTACAGTTTTCTGCCATTTTCCCCAACCCCTACCCACCACCCCAGCACCCCCCACCTCCCTCCCCCATTTCCACCCCTTTCCAGCCACTCCTTGTTGTTGTCCATATGTCCCTTATAATTGTTCCTGTAAGCCCTTCCCCCTTTTCCGTTTTTATCCCCTCTCCTCTCCCTTCTGATCACTCTCAGCCTGTTCTTAATTTCAGTCTTTGGCTATACTTTGCTTGATTGTTCATTTTGTTGATTAGGTTCCTGTTAATGGTGAGATCATATGGCATTTATCTTTCATTGCTTGGCTTATATCACTTAGCATAATGCTCTCCAGTTCCATCCATACTGTCCCAAAGTGTAGGAACACCTTCTTTCTTTCTGCTGTCTAGAATTCCATTGTTAGATGTACCATAGTTTTTGAATCCATGCATTTACTGAGGGGCACCTAGGTTGCTTCTAGCACTTGGCTGTTGTAAATTGTACTGCTATGAACATTGGGGTGCACAGGTTCTTTTGGATTAGCATTTCAGGGTTCTTAGGGTATAATCCTAGCAGTGGAATTGCTGGGTCAAAAGGCAGATCCATACTGTTTAATTTTCTGAGGAAATTCCATACTGTTTTCCATAGTGGCTGCAAGAGTCTGCAATCCCACCAACAGTGCACTAGGGTTCCCTTTCCTCCACACTGTCTCCAAAACTTGTTGTTTGTTGCTTTGTTTATGATGGTCATTCTGACCAGTGTGAAGTGGTATGTCATTGTGGTTTTAATCTGCATTTCTCTGATGGCTAGTGATGCTGAGCATCCTTCCATATGTTGCTAGATACTTTGTATGTCCTTGGAGAAGTGTTTGTTGAAGTCCTTTGCCCATTTTGTAATTGGGTTGCTTGTCTTCTTAGAGTGGAGTTGTATGAGTTCTTTATGTATTTTGGAGATCAAACCCTTGTCTGAGGTGTCATTGGCAAATATGTTTTCCCATACAGTTGGTTATCTTTTAAATTTAATACTGTTTTCTTTAGCCATGCAGAAGCTTTTTATTTTGATGAGATCCTATTTGTTTATTCTTTCCTTTATGTTCTTTGCTTTAGAGAACATATCGGTGAAATATATTGCTGTATGTAATATCTGAGATTGTCCTGCCTATGTTCTCCTCTAGGACTTTAGTGGTGTCAAGACTTATATTGAAATCTTTTATCCACTTTGAATTTATTTTTATGTATGGTATAAGTTGGTGGTCAAGTCTCATTTTTTTTGCATGTAGTTGTCCAGCTCTCCCAACGCCATTTATTGAAAAGGCTATCTTTGCTTCATTTTATGTGGCTGCAACCTTTGTCAAATATTAATTGACCATAGACACTTGATTTCTGGGCTCTCTATTCTGTTCCTTTGGTCCATGTGTCTGTACTTATGCAAGTACCAGGCTGTTTTGATTACAGTGGCCTTGTAATACATTTTGATATCAGGTATTATGGTTCCACCTTCTTTGCTCTTCTTTCTCAAAATTGCTGCAGCTATTCAAGGTCATTTATGGTTCCATAAAAATTTTTGAAGTGTTTTTCAACATCTGTGAAGTATGCCATTGGTACTTTAACAGGGATTGCATTGAATCTATAAATTGCTTTGGGTAGTATGGATATTTTGATTATGTTAATTCTTTCGATCCATGAACACAGTATATGTTTCCATTTGTGTCTTCCTTAGATTCTTCTTCAGTGTTATGTAGTTTTCTGAGTACAGGACTTTACCTCTTTGGTTAGTTTTATTCCTAGGTATTTTGTTTTTCTTGTTGCTATAGCAAATGGAATTTTTTTCCTGATTTCTGTTTCTGATATTTTATTGTTGGTATATAAAAATGCCTTTGATTTCTGGATATTGACTTTGCATACTGCTGTTTTGCCAAATTCATTCACTAGGTTCGAGCAGTTTTTCGGTGGAGTATATAGGATTTTCTATGTACACTATCTGTCATTTGCAAAAAAAAAATGGTGGTTTTATTTTCTCTTTACTAATTTGGATACCTTTCATTTCTTCTTCTTGTCTGAATGCTTTGGCTAGGACTTCCAATAGTATGTTGAATAGGAGTGCTGAAAATGGACAACATTGTCTTGCTCCTGATCTCAGTGACAATTTCTTTAGGCTTTTCCCATTGAGTATGATGTTGGCTGTAGGTGTCTCGCATATGGGCTTTATTATGTTGAGGAATGCTCCCTATATTTCCACTTTGCTGAACGTTTTTATAATACATGGGTGCTGTACCTTATCAAATGCTTTTTCTGCATCTATTGATACGATTGTGTGATTTTTATCTTTGCTTTTGTTTATGTGATTTATTATGTTTATTGATTTGTGAATATTGTGCAATTCTTGCATCCCTGGGATGAATCTGACCTGGTCATGGAGTATGATCTGTTTAATGTATTGCTGGATGTGGTTTGACAATATTTTATTGAGGATTTTAGCATCTATATTCATCAGTGATATTGGCCTGAAGTTTTCTTTCTTTGTTGTATCTTTACCTGGCTTTGGAATTAGGATGATGCTGGCCTCATAAAAAAATGTGGGAGTCTTCCATCTTCTTGAACTTTTAGAATGGTTTGTGAAGGATAGGGGTTAGCTCTTTTTTTATTTTTTTCATTTAAAAAATTATTTAGTTATTGTTCAAGTACAGTTTTCCGTCTTATACTCCTATCCCGGCCCACACTCCCAATGCTTTCCACCTCCCTCCCATTTCCATCCCCCTTAGTTTTTGTCCATTTGTCCTTTGTACTTGTTCCTGCAAATCCTTCTCCCTTTCCCCTGAAATTCTCTCCCTTCTTTTCTCTGGTCCCTGACAGCCTGTTCTGTATTTCAGCGTCTTTGGTTATATTTTGCTTGCTTGTTTGTTTTGTTGTGTAGGTTCCTGTTAAAGGTGAGATCATATGGGATTTGTCTTTCACCACCTGACTTATTTCACTTAGCATAATGCTTTCCAGTTTCACCCATGCTGTTGTAAAGGGTAGTAGCTCCTTCTTTCTTTCTGCTGCATAGAATTCCGCTGTGTAAATGTACCATAGTTTTTGGACCCATTCATTTACTGATGAGCATCTAGGTTGCTTCCTGCTCTTGACTATTGTAAATTGTGCTGCTATGAACATTGGTGTTCTTTTGGATTGGTGTTTCTGGGTTCTTAGGATATACTCCTAACAGTGGAATTGCTGGGTCAAAAGGCATATTCATTTTTAGTTTTCTGAGAAAATTCCATACTGTTTTCCATAGTGGGTGTACCAGTCTGCAATCCCAACAGTGAACTAGGGTCCCCTTTTCCCCACAACCTCTCCAACACTTGTTGTTTGTTGCTTTGTTTATGATGGCCATTCTGACCAGTGTGAAATGGTATCTCCTTGTGGTTTTAATTTGCATCTCTCTGATAGCTAGCGATATTGAGCATCTTTTCATGTGTCTCTGGATCTTCTGTATGTCCTCCTTGGAGAAATGTCTGTTCAAGTCCTTTGCCCATTTTTTACTTGGATTGCTTATTTTCTTAAAGTGGAGTCGTGTAAGTTCTTTGTATATTTTGGAGATTAAACCCTTGTCTGAGGTATCATTGGCAAATATGTGTTTCCCAAACAGTTGGTTCTCTTTTTATCTTAATACTGTTTTCTTTAGCTGTGAAGAATCTTTTTATGTTGATGAGATCACATTTGTTTATTCTTTCCTTTATATTACTTGCTCCAGGGACATATCAGTAAAAATGTTGATGTATGAAATATCTGAGATTTTCCTGCCAATGTTCTCCTCTAAAATTCTAATGGTTTCACAGCTTATATTTAAGTCTTTTATTCACCTTGAATTTATTTTGGTGTATGGTGTAAGTTGGTGCTCAAGTTTCATATTTTTGCACGTAGCTGTCCAGTTCTCCCAACACCATTTGTTGAAGAGGCTATCTTTACTTCATTTTATGTTACTGCCCCCTTTGCCAAATATTAGTTGCCCCTAGAGAGTTGGGTTTATTTCTGGGCTCTCTGTTCTGTTCCATTGGTCTATGTGCCTGTTTTCTATGCCAGTTCCAGGCTGTTTTGATTACAGTGGCCTTGTTATACAGTTTGGTATCAGGTATTGTTATCCCTCCTACTTCATTCTTCTTTCTCAAAATTGCAGCTGATATTCACGGTCATTTATGGTTCCATATACATTTCTGAAGTGTTTATTCTATGTCTGTGAAATATGCCATCGATACTTTAATATGTATTGCATTGAATCGGTATTGCATTGAATCATTGCATTGAATTGTTTTGGGTAGTATGGACATTTTCATGATGTTAATTCTTCCAATTCATGAACACAGTATATGTTTCCATTTGTTTGTGTCTTCCCTGATTTCTTTCTTCAGTGCTGTGTAGTTTTCTGCATACAGGTCTTTTATCTCCTTGGTTAGGTTTATTCCTAGGTATTTTATTTTTCTTTTTGCTTTATCGAATGGGATTTTTTCTTGATTTCAGCTTCTGCTCTTTCATTGTTAGTATACAAAAATGCCTTTGATGTCTGGATATTGACTTTGTATCCTGCTGTTTTGTCAAACTCACTTATTATGTCAAGCAGTTGTTGGGTAGAGTCTATAGGAATTTCCATGTATGCTATCATGTCATCTGCAAACAATGACAGTTTTGTTTCCTCCTTTCCCATTTGGATGCCGTTTTTTTTCTTGTCTAATCACTATGGCTAAAATTTCCAATACTATACTGAATAGAAATGGTGAAATTGGCCAACCTTGTCTTGTTCCTGATCTTAATGGAAAGGATTTTAGTTTTTGCCCATTAAGTATGATATTGGCTGTAGGTCTCTCATATATGGTCTTTATTATATTGAGGAATGCTGCCTCTATTCCCACTTTGCTAAGTGTTTTTATCATAAATGTGTGTTGTACCTTATCAAAAGCTTTTTTCGTGTCTATTGATATGATCATGTGATTTTTGTCTTTGTCTTTGTTTATGCAATGTATTACATTTACTGATTTGTGAATATTGAACCATCCTTTCATCCCTGGATGAATCCCACTTGGTCATGGTGTATGATCTTTTTAATGTATATCTGGATGTTATTTGCCAATATTTTGTTGAGGATTTTAGCGTCTATGTTCATTAGCGATATTGGCCTGAAGTTTTCTTTCTTTGTTGTGTCTTTATCTGGTTTTGGAATTAGGATGATGCTGAATTCATAAAAATTTTGGGAGTGTTCCATGATTTTGGATGTTTTGGAATAGTCTGTGAAGGATAGGAGTTAGCTCTTCCTTAAATGCTTTGTAGAATTCTCCTGTGAAACCATCTGGTCCAGGGCTTTTGTGTGTCAGGAATTTTTTGATTAGTGCTTCAATTTCATCTGCTGTTATTTATCTGTTCAGACTTTCTGCTTAGTCTTCGTTCAGTTTTGGAAGATTATATTTTTCTAGAAATTTGCCCATTTTACCTAGGTTTTTAATTTTTTTGGCAAATAGTTCTTCATAGTAATTCCTTACAATCCTTTGTATTTCTGTGGCGTCCATCGTAATCTCTCCTCTTTCATTTCTGATTGTGTTTATTTGGGTCCTGTCTCTTTTTTTCTAGATGAGCCTGTTTAAAGTCTTGTCAATTTTATTTATCTTTTCAAAAAATTAGGTCCTGGATTCATTGATCATTAGAATTGTGCTTTTAGTCTCTATGTCATTTAATTCTGCTCTGATCTTGGTTATTTCCTTCTTTCAACTTGCTCTGGGCTGTCTTTGTTGTTGTTCCTCAAGTTCTTGTAGGTGTAGGGGTAGGTTTTCTTGAAATGTTTTTACCTTTTATAAGTAGGTCTGTATTGCTATGAATTTTTCTCTCAGGACTGCCTTTGTTATGTCTCATAAGTTTTGGGTGTTGTGACTTCATTTTCATTTTTTTTCCAGGAACTTTTTGATATTCTTCTTGGTCTCCTTCTTGAACCATTCATTGTTTAATAGCATGCTATTCAGTCTCCATGAGTTTGAGTGTTTTAGAGTTTTCTTTCTTGAGGTTAGGATCTAGTTTCAGTCTCTTGTGGTCAGAGAAAATGCTTCCTGTGATTTCAATTTTCTTAAATTTGTTTAGGCTTGTTTTATGTCCTATCATGTGGTCTATCTTTCAAAATGTTCCAAGTGCATTTGAGAAAGAATGTGTCTTTTACTCTTTGGGATGAAAGGCTCTGTATATACATCAGTTAAGTCCATTTCATCTAGGGCATTGTTCAATGCCACAATATCCTTGTTGATATTTTGTTCAGATGATCTGTCCATTTTTGACAGTGTGGTATTAAAATCCCCTACTATAATTGTGTTGTTGTCCATATCTTTCTTAAAGTCCTTCAATATTTTCTTTATGTATTTGGGTGGTTCTATGTTGGGTGCATATATATTTACAATGTTGATGTCTTCTTCCCTTGAGTATTATGAAGTGACTTTCTGGGTCTCTTTTTATGGTTCTCTTTTTGAAGAGATATGAGCATTTTTTCTGATATGAGCATTGGTACCCTAGTTTTTGCTTTGTCCATTTGCTTGGAATATTTGTTTATAGCCTTTCACTTTCAGTCTGTTTAGGGTTTTTAAAAATTTAAAAAAAATTTTATTTAGTTATTTTTCAAGTACAGTTTTTTTGTCTATTTCTCCCATCCCAGCCCCCCTGCCCCATCTCCCCACCTCCCTCCCATTTCCTCCCCAGTAGTCCTCATCCCTGTGTCTTTCATACTTGTTCCTCAAAATCCCTCCCCTTTTGTCCCCTTAAATTCCTTTCCCTCTCCCCCTGGTAACTGCCCACTTGTTCTCTATTTCAGTGTCTTTGTTTTTATTCTGTTTGCTTGTTTGTTTTGTTGTTTAGCTTCCTGTTAAAGGTGAGATCATATGGTATCTGTCTTTCAACACCTGGCCTATTTCACTCAGCATAATGCTTTACAGTTCCATCCATGTTGTTGCAAAGGGTAGGAGCACCTTCTTTCTCTCTGCTGCATAGAATTCCATTGTGTATATGTACCACAATTTTTTGATCCATTCATTTACTGACAGGCACCGAGGCTGCTTCTAACTCTTGGCTATTGTAAATTGTGCTGCTATTAACATTGTGGTGCATAGGTTCCTTGAAATTGATGTTTTAGGATTCTTGGTATATAATCCTAGCAGTGGAATTGCTGGGTCAAAAGGCAGGTAGATTTTACTCTTTCTGAGAAAATTCCATACTGTTTTCCATAATGATTGTACCAGTCTGCAGTCCTACCAACAGTGAACTAAGGACCCCTTTTCACCACACCCTTTCCAACATTTGTTGTTTGTTGCTTTGTTTATGATAGCCATCCTGACTGGTGTAAAGTGGTATCTCATTGTGTTTTTAATTTACATCTCTCTGATAGCTAATGATATTGAGCATCTCTTCATTGTCTCTAGATATTCTGTATGTCCTCCTTGGAGAAGTGTCTGTTCAAGTCCTTTTCCCATTTTCTAATTGGGTTGGTTGTCTTCTTAGAGTGGAGTCTTGTAAGTTCTTTGTATATTTTAGAGATTAAACCTTTGTCTGAGGTATCATTGGCAAATAATGTTTTCCCATACAGTTGGTTGTCTTTTTAATTTAATACTGTTTTCTTTAGCCATGCAGAAGCTTTTTATTTTGATGAGATCCCATTTGTTTATTCTTTCCTTTATATTCCTTGCTCTAGGGGACATATCGGTAAAAATGTTGCTGTATGGAATATCTGAGATTTTCTTGCCAATGTTCTCCTCTAGGACTTTAATGGTGTCACAGCTTATATTTAAGTCTTTTATCCACCTTGAATTTATTTTGGTGTATGGTGTAAGTTGGTGCTCAAGTTTCATTTTTTTGCACGTAGCTGTCCAGTTCTCCCAACACCATTTCGTGAAGAGGTATCTCGACTCCATTTTATGTTACTGCCCCCTTTGTCGAATATTAATCGACTGTAGAGAGTTGGGTTGATTTCTGGACTCTCTATTCTGTTAATTTTGTCCCTGTGTCTATACTTATGCAAGTACCAGGCTGTTTGATTACAGTGGCTTTGTAATACAGTTTGATATCAGGTATTATGATCCATCCTACTTTGTTCTTTTTTCTCAAAAGTGCAGCTGCTATTCGGGGTTATTTATGGTTCCATATAAATTTTTGAAGTGTTTGATCTATGTCTGTGAAATATGCCGTTGGTACTTTAATAGGTATTGCATTGAATTTGTATATTGCTTTGGGTAGTATGGACATTTTGATAATGTTAATTCTTCCAATCCATGAAGACATTATGTTTTTCCATTTGTTCGTGTCTTCCCTGATTTCTTTCTTCAGTGCTGTGTAGTTTTCTGCATACAGGTCTTTTACCTCCTTGGTTAGGCTTATTCCCAGATATTTTATTTTTCTTGTTGCTATATCGAATGGGATTTTTCCCTTGATTTCTGCTTCTGTCAATTCATTGTTAGTATACAAAAATGCCTGTGATTTCTGGATATTGACTTTGTATCCTGCTGTTTTTCCAAATTCATTAATTAGTTTGAGCAGTTTTTTGGTAGAGTTTATAGGATTTTCCATGTATACTATCATGTCATCTGCAAACAGTGACAGTTTTGTTTCCTCCTTACCTATTTGGATGCCTTGTATTTCCTTTTCTTGCCTGATCACTGTGGCCAAAACTTCCAAAAGTATATTGAATAGAAGTGGTGAAAGTGGACATCCTTGTCTTGTTCCTGATCTTAGTGGAAAAGCTTTCAGTTTTTTCCCATTGAGTATGATATTGGCTGTAGGTCTCTCATATATGGCCTTTATTATATTGAGGAATGCTCCCTCTATTCCTACTTTGCTGAGTGTTTTTATCATAAATGTGTGTTGAACCTTATCAAAAGCTTTTTCCCCATCTATTGATATGATCATGTGGTTTTTGTCTTTGCTTTTGTTTATGTGATGAATTACATTTACTGATTTGTGAATGTTGAACCATCCTTGCATCCCTGGGATGAATCCCACTTGGTCATGGTGTATAATCTTTTGGATATATTGTTGGATGCGATTTGCCAATATTTTGTTGAGGATTTTAGCGTCTATGTTCATCAGTGATATTGGCCTGAAGTTTTCTTTCTTTGTTGTGTCTCTATCTGGTTTTGGAATTAGGATGATGCTGGCTTCATAAAAGGAGTTTGGGAGTTTTCCATCCTTTTGGATTTTTTGGAGTAGTCTGTGAGGAATAGGGATTAGCTCTTCCTTAAATGCTTTGTAGAATTCTCCTGCGAACCCATCTGGTCCAGGGCTTTTGTGTGATGGGAGTTTTTTGATTATTGCTTCAATTTCTTTTGCTGTTATTGGTCTATTTAGGTTTTCTACTTATTTTTCATTGAGTTTTGGAGGATTATATTTTTCTAGAAATGTGTCCATTTCCCCTAGGTTCTCAAATTTCTTGGCATATATTTCTTCACAGTAATTTCTTATGATCCTTTCTATTTCTGTGGTATCAGTTGTAATCTCTCCTGTTTCATTTCTTATTGTGTTTGTTTGTGTCTGTTCCCTTCTTTTCTTGATGAGCCTACTTAAAGGTTGTCTATTTTGTTTATTTTTTCAAAGAACGAACTCCTGGATTCATTGATCCTTAGAATTGTGGTTTTAGTCTCTATGTCATTTAGTTCTGCTCTCATCTTGGTTATTTCCTTCCTTCTACTTGCTTTCGGCTGTTTTTGTTGTTGTTCCTTGAGTTCTTGCAGGCATAGGGTAAGGTTGTTTGTTCCAAATGTTTCTATCTTCTTTAGGTAGGCCTGTATTGCTATAAACTTCCCTCTCAGGACTGCCTTTCCTGGGTCCCATAAGCTTTGAGTCGTTGTGAGATTTGTTTCCAGAAACTTTTTGATTTCT
Source organism: Artibeus jamaicensis (assembly GCF_021234435.1). Lineage (NCBI taxonomy): Eukaryota > Metazoa > Chordata > Mammalia > Chiroptera > Phyllostomidae > Artibeus > Artibeus jamaicensis. Next base: position 7,771,340 of record NW_026521887.1, read on the forward strand.
TCCCTAATTTCATTCTTGACCCATTTGTTGTTTAATAGCATTCCATTCAATCTTCATGATTTTGGGTGTTTTGGATTTTTTCCTTTGGGGTTGGTTTCCATTTTCAGTCCATTGTGGTTAGAGAAAATGCTTGGTATGATTTCAATATTCTTGAACTTGTTGAGCTTTGTTTTGTGTCCTATCATGTGGTCTATCTTTGAAAATGTTCCATGTGCATTTGAGAAAAATGTGTATTTAGCTTCTTTCGGGTGAAGAGCTCTGTGTATATCAGTTAGGTCCATTTCATCAAGGGTTTTGTTTAATGCTGCAATGTCTTTGTTGATATTTTGTTTGGAAGATCTGTCCATTTTTGATAGTGGGGCGTTAAAATCCCCCACTATAATTGTGTTGCTGTCTGTATCTTTCTCGTTTTCCTCTTAGATTTTCTTTATATATTTTGGTGCTCCTATGTTGGTGCATATATTTTTATGATGTTAATGTCTTCTTGGTGGATTCTTTCCTTGAGTATTATGAAGTGACCTTCTGGGTCTCTCTTTATGGCTCTTTTTTTGAAGCCTATTTTGTCTGATATGAGAATTGCTACCCCAGCTTTATTTTCTTGTCCATTTGCTTGGAAAATTTGTTTCCAGCCTTTCACTTTTAGTCTGTGATGGTCTTTTGTCCTGAGGTGGGTCTCTTGTAGGCAGCATATGTGTGGGTCATGCTTTCTTATCCATGCAACTATTCTGTGTCTTTTGATTGGAGCATTTAATCCATTTACATTTAAGGTTATTATTGATAGGTACTTATTCATTGCTATTTTTGTACCTGTGTTTCTGTCTGTCTCTTTTCCTTCCTTTCCTTAGAGAAATCCTTTTAGTATTTCTTGTAGAGCTAGCTTGGTTGTAGCAAATTCTTTTAGACTTCTTTTATCTTGGAAGCTCTTTATTTGGCCTTCTATCTTGATTGGGAGCCTTGATGGGTAAAGTAGCCTTGGTCGTAGGCCTCTGTTTCTCATTACTTGGAATATTCCTTGCCATTCTCTTCTTGCTTGAAGTGTTTCCATTGAGAAGTCAGTGGATAACCTTACTGGGGCTCCCTTGTCTGTTATTTCTTTTTTTCCTTGCTGGCTTTACAATTCTCTCTTTGTCTTGGAATTTTGCCATTTTAATGATGATGTGTCTTGAAGTGGGCCTCCTTGGGTTTCTCTTGAATGGGACTCTGTGTGATTCCTGGATTTGTGTGACTTTTTGTTTTATCAAATTAGGGAAATTTTCTCTCATCACTCTTTTAGATATGTTTTCTATCCCTTGTTCTTCTTCTTCTCCTTCTGGTATTCCTATTATTCGGATATTATTACGTTTCATATTGTCTTGCATTTCTCTCAATCCCTCTTCATTCTTTCTGAGCCTCTTTTCCCTTTCCTGTTCTTTCTGTGAGATGCTTTCTACTTTGTCCTCCAATTCACTAATCCGTTTAATCTACTCTATTTTTAATGGTTTCTACTGTGTTTTTTTTAATTCAGATATTGTATTCTTAATTTCCTCTTGGCCCTTGCTAATAATTTCCATTTCCCCTTTCATGTTGATATAGTTTGTGGTGAGACCGTTGTAGCTCCCCTGTAGTTTCTGGTAGCTCATTGTGAGCTCTTCGAACTTCCTGATAACCAGTGCTTTGAATTCAGTATCTGATAGTTGACTTGCCTCTCTTTCATCTAACATTCTTTCTGAGGGTTCCTTCTTTCCTTTCATTTGGGGATTTTTTCTTTGTCTTCTCATTGTTTGTGAGACTCTTCTTGTTAGCCTCAGCTTCTTAGATTAATCTGTTTTGACACCCTGGGTTTATGGTGTGAACTTTTGTGGTGGAATGCCTGTGAATTTCAGTGGTGCAGCCTCTTTTGGTTATCCTGTCATTCTCTGCTTCCACCTACTCAAATATGCAGCAACTTTTGGCTTCTCTCCTACAGCAATGTGCAATTTGTCTCTCTGATTCTACTATTGGGAGGCCTCTTCTATGTGTCCAGCTCTGGTCTTTTCATATTTTCAAGTTGATTGTGACTCTTGTTGGTAAAAGAAAGAAATGACAAGGAAAGAAATAAAAGGAAGAAAGAAAAAAATGGGTAGGGGAATTGGAGAAAGAGCATTAAGTTTAGAAAGAAAAGAAGAAGAAATAAAACAGAAAATCCGAGAAAAGAGGACAAAAGTATGGAAAGATGAAACTAATAAAATTTAAAAGAGATAACAGATTAATTTAAAAGAAACAAAAACATAAAGAAAAGGAATGGAAAAGGAAGAAAAGTAAAAAAAAGATAGAATAAAAATAAAGTAAAGTAAAATAAAATAAAAAACAAGAAAGAAAAAACACACAAACAAGAAGAATCCTCCCAAAACAACAACAAAAAGGGAAATGTTACTTGTTGGCTTCAAACTAGCTGAACTGGTTTTTCTGGTTGCAGCTGGCTGAGGGTCAATGGTTGTGATTTTTTTCAGCCAGCCCTTCTCAGGATCCAGACACTTGGCGCCTCTCCCAAGCTCCCTACAATGGGGAACTAGGACTTCCTCACAGAGCTCCCCTCCCAGGGGTTACTGCCATGGGCTGGTTTGCTGTATTTGTGGGCACCTGCACTGGCCTAGTTGCCTGGTTTTTTGGGGATTGAGCACAGACCTGCCCCCATTCTGTGTGGAAGCTCTAGGCCCTCTGCCCAATCTTGGGTTCTCTGCCAAGCTGGGTGTGGAGCAGACCAGGCTGTTGTGTCTATTAAATTCAGAGCCCCAGGCTGTACCTCTCAGTTCTCCTGGTCTGGCAACCACAGAGTCCTTGGTTGGGGCCCTTTGTCCTCAGCACCCTCTCTGCAAACTCTATCAAACAAGTCTCTCCTGTCACCCCACCTTGCTTGGCCAGACAGGGAGGGGGTTGAGGGTCTCAGCTCTTTCTCCAGTACCCCTTCAGCTCCCAGGGCTTCCAGATAGTCTGAGGGGGTTGGATTGGAAGCCGGAAGCTGACCTGAGGACTGGGCGCCGACCTAGAAACTCTGTGCGCACATCATTGCACACTGCGTGGTGTGTATCTCTTCTGCTCCTGTGTTTGTCTGGGTCCCCTGGCCAACCTCAGCTGAAAAAACCTAGGGATGGAGTGGCACCACACCAGGCGCTGGAGCCAGAACTGTGTGTAGGCTGAAATCTCCTCTGCTCCCCTCTGGTTGGGCCTCTTGGCAGGTCCCGGCCCAAAAATCCTAGGGAGGGAGCTTTCTGGGCGCTGAACGTTGGCCTAGGCGCCGTCAGGCACTCGCCCGATACACTGCGTGTGGGGCGACTAGTCCCCCAAATTGTGCGCAGGCTGAAATCTCTTCCACACCTCTTTGCCTGGGCCACTTGGCCAGCCAGGCAGAAAAATATCAGGGAGGGAGCTGTCTGGGCGCTGAACACTGTCCCAGGCGCCATTAGGCACTCGCCCAGACACACTTCCCACCAGGCGCAGGACCTCCGAACTATGCACAGGCTGAAATCCCCTCTGCTCCCTTCTGGTTGGGCCACTTGGCAGGTCCCCGGCCCAAAAATCCTAGGGAGGGAGCTTTCTGGGTGCTGAACGTTGGTCTAGGTGACTCAGGCACTCGCCCAGATACACTGCACATCCAGGCAACTAGTCCCCCAAATTGTGCACAGGCTGAAATCCCTTCCACACCTCTTTGCCTGGGCTGCTTGGCCGGCCAGGCAGAAAAATATCAGGGAGGGAGCTGTCTGGGCGCTGAACGCTGTCCCAGGCCCCTTTGGGCTCTCGCCACTGGGCGCTGGTTCCCCAGCCATGCACCTGCAGAGATCCCCGCTATTTCTCTTTGCTCTGTCCCGGAGACTACTGTACCGCTGCTGTCTTCCTACTGTCTGGTTCCTCCGTGACCGTGGAGGTTTCTGGTCCCTTATTTTCATATATGCTTGGCAACTGCTGGCTTTCTGGTTTCTCCTCCTCCAATCAGACAGGTTTCTCTCCCTTTTGTACTACGAACTGGTATCTGCTCCTTCCTACTCCATCGCCATCTTGAAAGCCCCCCAGATTTTTGTTTTGAGATGGTTCTTTTGCAGGCAGCATATGTGTGAGTCATGCTTTCTCATCCATTCAGCTACTCTATGTCTTTTCATTGGAGCATTTATTCCATTTATGTTTAAGATTATACCATTTAGTCTGCTTATGTTTAAGGTTATATCATCTGCCCCCATCATGTGAGGGATGAATGCATAATGTCATGTGACACCAGGAAGAAAGCTTGGAGCTGTTCCATACACCAACCTGCAGTCATAGCCTGCTAGAGATTGTTGGCATTCAGCTTTCTCAGTTCTACTGGATCCTGGGAGCTTGTTAGCACATTCATGCCCTGCTGGTACTTGTCTCCAGTGATGTTGCACCCTAGGACCTCCTTGAGATGGGCAATTGCATCTCCTATTCCTGGGTGCCCCATGTCATCCTCCATCAGCACCCAGACAATCTCAGAGAAGTGCTGGATGAAACTTTGCCTTTTTTGGTCATAAACATCCAATTTTTGGTCTCCATTCATTCTGAGCAAGGAGTGACATATTCTTTTGTGGGATGCAGGTTCTTTGCCCTTTTATTTTAAGTTGGTCAAACATTAATTGTATAATTCAATTAGAACATTAATATGGCACAAGAAAGCAAGGCATTTTGAAAACCTAAAGACAATTTTTAATTTATTTTTATTTTTTAATATACTTTATCGATTATGCTATTATAGTTGTCCTATTTTCTCCCCTTAATTTTCCTCTGCCCTGCAACCCTCCTCCCACATTCCCACCCCTTTATTTTATGTCCAGGGGTTGGTTATACATATAAATTTTTTAGCTTCTACATTCCCTATACTGTTCTTAACTTCACCCTGTCTATTTTCTACATACCATTTATGCTACTTATTCCCTGTATCTTTTACCAATTTCCTCTCCTTCATCTCCACTGCTGATAACCCTCTATGTGATCTCCATTTCTGTGATTCTATTCCTGTTCTAGTAGTTTGTTTATTTTGGGGGGGTTATTTGTTGACAGTTGTGAGTTTGCTGTCATTTTACTGTTCATATTTTTTATCTTCTTTTTCTTAGATAAGTCCCTTTAACATTTCTTATAATAAGGGCTTGGTGATGATGAACTCCTTTAAATTGACCTTATTTGGGAAACACTTTATCTACCCTTCCATTCTAAGCAATAGTTTTGCTGGATAGAATAATCTTGGATGGAGGTCCTTGCATTTCCTGACTTGGAATACTTCTTTCTAGTCCCTTCTTGCCTGCAAAGTTTCTTTTGAGAAATCAGTGGATGTTCTAATGAGAACTCCTTTGTAGGTAACTGTTTCCTTTTCTCTTGCTGCTTCCAAGATTCTGTACTTATCTTCAATTTTGGGTAATGTAATTATGATGTGTCTTGGTTTGTGTCCTTGTGTCCAACTTCTTTGGAATTCTGAGCTTCCTGGACTTCCTGGAAGTCTATTTCCTTTGCCAGATTGGGGAAGTTCTCCTTCATTATTTGTTCAGATAAGTTTCCAATTTCTTGGTCTTCCCGTTCTCATTCTGGCACCCCTATGACTTGGATGTTGGAACATTTAAAGTTATCCTAGAGGTTCCTAAGCCTCTTCTCATTTTTTTGAACTCTTGTTTCTTCATTCTGTTCTGGTTAAATGTTTATTTCTTGTTTCTATTCCAAGTCGGTAATTTGATTCCGGGTTTCCTTCCTGTTACTGTTGGTTCCCTATACATTTTCTTTTATTTCACTTTTCATAGCCTTTCCTTTTTGCTCTATTTTGCAACCATACTCAACCAGTTCTATGAGCATCCTGATTACCAGTGTTTTGAACTGTGCACATGATAGGTTGGCTATCTCTTCATTGCTTAGTTGTATTTTTTCTGAAGATTTGATCTATTCCTTCATTTGGGCCTTTTTTTGTCTTGCTGTACCTGTTACATATTAGGGATAGAGCCTGAGGTAGTCACCATGGCAGGGCAACCCACGACAATTTGTTGTGGTGTTATATATGGGAGAAGTGGTTGAAAAGGAACAATGCAATTGTTCAGCTATCTGCTGGCTTTCAGTCACTTCAGCTGCTACCCACAATCAAATTGGGTTCTTCTGGTACTCATTCCGATATGAGCCATTTTTATATGTTCTAGGACCCTATGGATTTCTCCAACAAACTCCAGACTTGTGAGTCTGGGAATTACTCCCACCACTGCAATCCTCACAGGTTTTTTTCAGTCAAAGGTTTTGAGGTTATTTCCTTGTGCTGGAAATTTGTGTTGTGAGGTATGTCTCGCTTCCCACTTTTTCCTCCTGGTTTATCTGCACACAAATGTGGGGCTGCCTGCTCCACCAGCAGCCACCTTGCCCGCACCAGTCCTCTAGCCACAGTTTTTCCAGGAGTCCTCTCCACCTGGCTGCTTGTCTCTGCTCCTCCTAATGGTCTGGATGAATGTTCTTTCTTTAACTCCTTGGTTGTCAGACTTCCATACAGTTCAGTTTTCTGTCAGTTCTGCTTTAAAAAAATGTTATTGTCCTTCTTTTGGTTATTTGAGGAGGCACAGTATGTTTACCTATGCCCCTACCTTGGTCAGAAGTTGTTCCTAAAGATAGTTCAAGTGTGAGTTGGCAAAAGACTAACCATTAATTATTTAGAAGCTTTTTGAGTTTTAGAATTGAAATCTTCATCATTGTTTAAAATGTATCACTTATAGTAATTTTCATAGTTATTCATTATTTGTATACCAAGCTTATTTTGGCTCTCTACTATGTGCAGTATGTTCTTTGTTGAATAAGAATTAGTGCTTGTCTTTGGAGAGGTTACAGTTAGTGGAGGAGGCAAGATGTACACAAGGAATACTATAAAAATAAGGAAGTGGTAAGTCCAGCAAGAATTAACATAGGTTAAGTCATAGTAGACTAGGAAGTATGCTGAGTAAAGAGCTGGCATGGTCATTCTTAGGGAAAAGAAGAGCATGGATGGCAAAAGAAAAGAGGCAAGAAGCCAAGTTATGAAGTCAGAACAGCGAGTAAAGGGTACTGATTATATAGAAAAAAAAACTGCTATTGGCCTCTAACTGCTGTGGCTTATATAACGTGAATGATACATTTATGGATTTTATGGTTTCTACTCCATAATAACTTCAAACTCATTACAGGTGTCAGGCATATTTCTGTGTGACACAGTAGACAGATACTAAAGGCAGCCATTTCACTTTGTTTGGGAGTGGGCTTCATCTGTTTCATTCATTAAATTATCTCACTCTCACAGTCATTTATTCAGCAAGGTCCTCTTTTGTGAACTTCATACCTGTGATGGTCAGTTTTATGTATCATCTTGGCTAAGCCACCCTGGCAGTTATTCAATCAGAGATTAATCTAGGTTGCTCTGAAGGCATTTTCTAGGTGTAAGGTCCATAAGTAGTTGAACCTAAGTAAGAGGCATTATCCTAGATAATCTGGGTGGTCCTGATTCAATTGGTTAAAACTGAGGCTTCCCTGAGAAATTCTGCCTCTGGACTAGAGCTACAGCCTGTGCTCTGTCCCATGGATTTTGGGTTTGCCTACCCAGCTCCCACAAGTGCAGAATCCAGTCCCTTTCAATAATATTTATTTCCTACTGGTTCTACTTCTCAATTGAACTCTGACTCATAGAATGCTCAGCACAAAAATTCTTATACTTCTTTTTTAATTCATTTCCTTTATTAAAATTTTGTTTCCTCGTGGCTAGATAGACGTCAAATTCTCCTTTTCTTTACTCAGGATATATTAGTTATTTTATTCTGTTAACTTATAAACTCATGATTTGATTTTTAACAAATTCATTTTACTCTATTTCTTTGTTCTGTGATCTCTGGTAATCCTTGGCTCTAGTATTCTCTCCCACCACCACCCCAACCCTCACCACATATTTTGCTTGGTTCATTGATGTTTGCCAAGCACTGGGTACAGTGCCTTGTACATAGAAAATAGTCATTTTATGTTTGTCGAATGGATTATATTTATTTGTAAATATCCCTTTTTAATTCTACATCATGCTTATGCAATAATTACGTCATGTCATAAAACATTTATCTCTGTCCTTACTGTCAGGTTTGTTGGTGGCAGCAGCTGTTTTGGTAAGTGTATCTGTTTCAGAGATTCAAAATCTCCATTGGGTATGCAATCACAAGATCTAGGCATGGGGTCAAGTATAAGATATTGAGATACTGGCTGTAGATCTGAGCTGTTCCCTCCAATTTAACATTACCAAAAACACAGGAAATTTAATTTCTGTTTGTTAGGTGCTTGCATTTATATTCCAATCAGTTCTAAACTCAAAGACAGTTCAAGGCATTTATTAATTATATGCCCCAAAGTTGTAGCATGTGCTTCTGGAAAAAAAATTTTTTTTCCTGAGAATAAAATGGTATTTTGGGGCGAGAATTATTTCTAATATTTACTTGAAATTTTTTGTTCTAGTGAAATCTGCCAGTCCTATAGTTTTTAGTCTTTCTGTCATCAAAGATGGGTATGTGATCCAAGTCAGAGTTCTTCCCAAGGATTATTTTTTTGTATTAGGGCTAAGGAGAGTGAGCCTCTTATTTTCTTGTATCACTGTGATATATTTTATATTTTAACATTTTTCTCATAACAGTTTAAGTTAGTGATTGGCCATCCTTCTGCGAAATTAATTATGTATTTATTTTTATTTTTTATTTTAATTGTTGTTCAAGTACAGTTTTCTGTCTTTTACGCCCATCCCTGCCCACCCAACCAGCCCTCCACACCTCCCTCCCATTTCCAACTCCTCCTTAGTTTTTGTTTATGTGTCTTTTATACTTGTTCCTGTAAACCCTTCCCCTTTGCCCCTGAAGTTCCCCTGAAATTCCTTCCCCTCTCCCCTCTGGACACTGTCAGCCTCTTCTCTATTTCAGTGTCTTTGGTTATATTTTGATGTTTGTTTATTTGTTGTTTAGGTTCCCGTTAAGGTGAGATCATATGGGATTTTTCTTTCACCTCTTGGCTTTTTTTCACTTAGCATAGTGCTTTCCACTCCCATCCATGCTGTTGCAAAGGGTAAGAGCTCCTTCATTTTTTCTGCTGCATAGAATTCCATTGTGTAAATGTACCATAGTTTTTGGACCCATTCATTTACTGATGGGCACCTAGGTTGCTTCCAGCACTTGGCTATTATAAATTGTGCTTCTATGAACATTGGTGTGCATAGGTTCTTTTGGATTAGTGTTTCAGAGTTCTTAGGATATACTTCTAACAGTAAAATTGCTGGGTCAAAAGGCAGATCCATTTTTAGTTTTCTGAGAAAATTCCATACTGTTTTCCATAGTGGTTGTACCAGTCTGAATTCCCACCAACAGTGCACTAGGGTCCCCTTTTCTTTACAGCCTCTCCAACACTTGTTGTTTGTTGCTTTGTTTATGATGGCCATTCTGACCAGTGTAAAGTGGTATCTCCTTGTGGTTTTAATTTGCATATCTCTGATAGCTAGCAATATTGAGCATTTCTTCACGTGTCTCTGGATCTTCTGTATGTCCTCCTTGGGGAAATGTCTGTTCAAGTCCTTTTCCCATTTTTTTTATTGGGTTAGTTGTCTTCTTAGAGTGGAGTCATTTAAGTTTTTTAATATATTTTGGAGATTAAACCCTTGTATGAGGTATCATTGGCAAATATGTTTTCCCATGCACTTGATTCTCTTATTTATTTTAAGACTGTTTTCTTTAGCCATGCAGAAGCTTTTTATTTTAATGAGATCCTATTTGTTTATTTCTTCCTTTATATCCCTTGCTCTAGGAGACATATGTGTAAAAATTTTGCTGCATGTAATATCTGAGGTGCTCCTGCCTATGTTCTCCTCTAAGACTTTAATGGTGTCACAGCTTACATTTAAGTGTTTTATCCACCTTGAAATTATTTTTGTGTATTATGTAAGTTGGTACTCAAGTTTCATGTCTGTGAAATATGCAATTGGTACTTCAATACATATTGTATTGAATCTGTAAATCATTTCGGGTAGTATGCACATTTTGATGATGTTGATTCTTCTGATCCATGAACACGATATTTGTTTCCATTTGTTTGTGTCTTCCTTGATTTATTTCTTCAGTGTTGTGTAGTCATCTGCATACAGGTCTTTTACCTTCTTGGTTAGGATTACTAGGTACTTTATTTTTCTTTTTGCTATATCAAATGGGATCTTTTTCTTGATTCCTGTTTCTGATATTTCATTGTTGGTGTACAAAAATGCCTTTGATTTCTGGATATTGACTTTGTATCCTGCTGTTTTGCCAAATTCATTTATTACATTGAGTAGTTTTTGGGTGAAGTCTATAGAATTTTCTATGTACACTATCATGTCATCTGCAAACAGTGACAGTTTTGTTTCCTCCTTTCCGATTTGTATGCCTTTTATTTCCTTTTCTTGTCTGATCACTGTGGCTAAGACTTCCAGCACTACATTGAATAGAAGTGGTGAAAGTGGACAACCTTATCTTTTTCCTGATCTTAGTAGAAAAGATTTTAATTTTTGTCTGTTGAGTATCATGTTGGCTGTATGTGTCTAATATATGGGCTTTATTATGTTGAGGAATGCTCTCTCTATTCCCATTTGGCTGAGTTTTTTATTATAAATAAGTGCTGTACCTTATCAAAAACTTTTTTTGAATCCATGGATATGATCATGTGTTTTTGTCTTTGCTTTTGTTATGTAATCTATTACATTTACTGATTTGTGAATATTGAACCATCCTTGCATCTTTGGGATGAATCCCACTTGGTCATGGTGTATACTTTTTTTAATGTATTGTTGAATGCAGTTTGACAATATTTTGTTGAGGATTTTAGCATGTAGGTTCATCAACAATATTGGCCTGCGGTTTTCTTTCTTTGTTGTGTCTTTATCTGGTTTTGGGATTAGGATGATTCTGGCTTCATAAAAAGAGTTTGAGAGTCTTCTATCATTTTGGATTTGTTGGAATAGTCCATGAAGGATAGGGGTTAGCTCTTCCTTAAATTTTTTTGTAGGATTCTCCTCTGAAATCATCCAGTCCAGGACTTTTGTGTGTCAGAAATTTTTTGATTACTGCTTCAATTTCATCTGCTCCTATGATCTGTTCAGGCTTTCTGCTTCTGCTTCATTGAGTTTTGGAAGATTATGTTTTTCTAGAAATTTGTCTATTTCTCCTTAGGTTTCTCCAAATTTCTTGGCATATAGTTCTTCATAGTAATTTCTTACAATCCTTTGTATTTCTGTGGTGTTCGTTGTAATCTCTACTCTTTTATTATTTCTGATTGTGTTTATTTGGGTTCTTTTTTTTCTTGATGAGCCTGCTTAAAGGCTTGTCAATTTTGTTTATTTTTTCAAAAAAACAGCTTCTGTTTTTAAAAAAAAACAGATTCATTGATCATTAGAATTGTGCTTTTTTATCTCTGTGTCATTTAATTCTGCTGTGATCTTGGTTATTTCCTTCCTTCTACATGCTCTGGGCTGTCTTTGTTGTTGTTTCTGGAGTTCTTGTAGGTGTAGGGTTAGGTTGTTTGTTCAAAATGTTTCTATCTTTTTTTAGGTAGGCCTGTATTGCTATAAACTTCCCTCTCAGGACTGCCTTTGCTGTGTCTCATAAGTTTTGTTTTTTTGTGAGTTCATTTTCATTTGTTTCCAGAAACTTTTTGATTTCTTCCCTAATCTCATTCTTGACCCATTCATACTTTAATAGCATGCTATTCAATCTCTGTTATTTTGAGTGTTTGGGTTTTTTACCTTTGGATTGGTTTCTAGTTTTAGTCCCCTTTGGTCAGAGAAAATGCTTGATATGATTTCAATTTTCTTGAATTTGTTGAGTCTTGTTTTGTGTCTTATCATGTGGCCTATGTTTGAAAATATTCCATGTGCATTTGAAAAGAATGTGCATTTAGCTTCCTTGGCAGGAAGGGTTTGATATATATCAGTTAAGTCCATTTCATCTAGGGCTTTTTTTCAATGCCACAATATCCTTGTTGATATTTTATTTGGAAGATCTGTTTATTTTTGACAGTGGGGTGTTAAAATCCTCTACTATAATTGTGTTGCTGTCAATATCTTTCCTGAAGTCCTCTAAGATTTTCGTTATGAATGTGGTGCTCCTATGTTGGTTGCATATATATTTACAATTTTTTTGTCTTCCTGGTAGATTCTTTCCTTTGAGCATTATGAAGTGACCTTTTGGGTCTCTCTTCATGGCCCTTTTTTTGCAGTTTGTTTTATCTGGTATGAGTATTGCTACTCAGACTTTTTCCCCTGTTCATTTGCTTAGAAAATTTGGTTCCAGCTCTTCACTTTCAGTCTGTGAAGATATTTTGTTTGCCGGTGGATCTCTTGTAGGCAGCATATGTGTGGGTCATGCTTTCTTATCCATTCAGCTATTATATGTCTTTTGATTGGGGCATTTTATCCATTTACACTTAAGGTTATCACTGATAAATAATTATTCATTGCCATTTTTGTACTTGTGTTCTTCTCTGTTTCCTTCTTTTCCTTCCTTTCCTTAGAGCAGTCCTTTTAGCATATCTTCAGAGATGGTTTCGTGGAGGCAAATTCCTTTATACTTTCTTTTTCTGGGAATGTTTTAATTGGCTTTCTACATTGATTGAGAAACTTGCTGGGTAAAGTATCCTTGGTCACAGGCCTCTGGTTCTCATTACTTTGAATATTTCTTGTCATTTTCTTCTTGCTTGGAGCTTCTCAATTTCCACTGAGAAGTCAGCTGCTAACCTTATTAGGGCTCCCTTGTATGTTACTTCCTGTTTCTCCCTTGTCGTCTTTAACATTCCCTCTTTGTCTTGGAATTTTGCCATTTTAATGATGATGTGTCTTGAAGTGGGCCTCTTTGGGTTCCTCTTGATTGGGAGTCTCTTTGTTTCCTGGGTTTGTGTGACTTTTTCTCTCATCAAATTAGGGCAGTTTTCCATCATTACTTTTTCAAATAAGGTTTCTATCTCTTGCTCTTTTTCTCCTTCTGGTATCTCTATTATACAGATATTATTACATTTCATATTGTCTTGCATTTCTCTTAATCCCTCTTCATTCTTTCTGAACCTTTTCCTTTTTCTTGTTTTTTCTGGCTGTTTTTTTTCTACTTTGTCCTCCAGCTCACTGATCCTTTCTTCTGACTCATTGAGCGTACTTTTGATTCCTTCTACTATGTTCTTCAGTTCAGAAATTGTATTCTTCATTTTCTCTTTACCCTTGTTGATAGTTTGTATTTCCTTTTTCATGTTCATATAGTTTGCAGTGAGTTCATTGTAGTTTCCCTATAGTTTCTGGTAGCTCATTGTGAGCTCATTGTGAACTCATTGAGCTTCCTAATAACCGGTGCTTTGAACTCAATATCTGATAGTTGAGTTGCCTCTATTTCATTTAGAATTATTTGTGAGGCTGCTTTCTTTCCTTTCATTTGGGGGTTGGTATTTTGTCTTCCCATTTTTTGTGAGAGTCTTCTTTTTAGCCCCAGCTTCTTAAATATCTGTTCTGGTTCCCTGGATTTATGGTGTGAACTTCTGTGATAGGATACCTGTGAGACCCTGTTGTGCAGTCTTCCTTGTGTATCCTGTTGTTCAGAACTTCCACCCTCTCTTTTTTTGTGATCAGTTGGAGGGGTAAGTGAAAACTGTTTAAGACAGGAAGAGAGTATTCTATGCTATTTATAGTAGCAGTCAGTAGAGAAGAGATAGGAGGTCCTTTGTCTAAGTACAGTGTCAATCATGATCTTCCACATGACTAGCCAATTTTTAGAAAAGGATAGAAAGAAGATAAGACTCTTGTTGGGGAGGGCAGGGTTGTGAGTTGGATCTAGAATGCAGTGAAGTTGTGGGAGGTTAGATTCTGAGGGAAGGTGAGGGTTAAGGATAGTGAGTAGGTGTAGTGTTTGAGAGAACTGAGTTAACCACTACAGTAATAGAGTTCAGGAAACTGTGAAGTGGGCTAAGATCTGGGAGGAGTGCTGTGTAGTATTGACAATTGTATGGAACAGCTATTATTTACAATAATACTAGAACAACAATCATACAACAGATTGTATGATATCTAGATAACAAGAATAGGGAGTATAGGACCTTGAGTAGTGTCCTGATGGAACACAGTGATGTGAAGGGCAGTAAATTAGCAATAAGCTATGAATGAGAGAACAGGGGAAACCTGCCAAACAATACAATATAACCAGCCAAGCAAAGAAGACTAAACAGAAAGGAGAGGAATACAAAATTCTATTCAAATAAAAGACATAAGAATAATGAAAAAATAATAATTCTAATATGCAATAACTTGCAGGTTCTCTGTAGTAACAAAGTGAAATTTGTCTTTGTGTCTCAGCTCTTGGGATGCCCCCTCTTTGGTTCCAATTCTGATCCTTTCACAGTTCCAGGTTTTTTTGTCTCACTTGTGGGCATTTTAAGAAAAGACAGAAGAAGGAAGGAAGAAGAGATAAAATTGGAAAGAAAGGAAGAAAGAATAAAACAGAAAAGAAGGAAAGAGAAGCAAAAAGATAGAGAACAGGGGGACAGTGACCGGAGGGGAGAGGGGAGGGAATTTCAGGGGAAAAAGGGAAGGATTTACAAGAACTAGTATAAAGGACACATGGACAACAAGTAAGGGGGTGGAAATGAGAGGGAGGCGGGGGGCACAGGGGGTGGGCTGGGATGGGAGTAAAAGACAGAATACTGTAATTGAAAAATAATTAATAAAAATATAGTAAAAATTAAAAAATAAAAAATTACTTAAAAATTAAACAAACAGGCAAACAAAAAAACCTCTTGCTGGTTTCAAACTGGCCAAACTGGTTTTTCTGTTCTTGCTGGTGCAGGGGACTGAGGGGCAATCGGTATTGCTTTTCTCCCTTCCTCTTCAGCTCTCACTCAACCTCATGTGCACTTTCCCTAGGGCTAGTTGTGCACTCTCCTCAGAGCTGGGTGTGGGCTCTGGGCAGTCCACTAAGCTCTCTCTCCACACGCACTGTGCCAGGCCAGGCCACCTCTGGTACAAGGCTTGGGTGCACACTCTTTCCAGGGCTATGCGTGGGTGCTCACAGCCCCCCCTCCATCTGTTTGCCACTTAGTCCTTACTCCCCCTCCACAACTTCAAGCAACCAGGTCTCTCCCAGTGCTGCTCAAACCTTGTTTGGCAGGTGAGGGAGCAGTTGACATGGCTCTCTCCCAAGGATTCTGTGGGAGACCCAGCAGGAGCCTGGCTTTGGGCTGCAGCCTCCCTGGTCCCTGCGCTGATCCCTGGGCTCTTATTGTCTTGAAGCACTCTCCTTACCATCCGATTTTTCAATGTCCACAACAATTTTTAATCTCCTATTTTCATATATGCTGTGGTACTGTTGGCTGTTTGCTTTGTTCCTCCACAGATTGGCTAGGTTTTTCTTTTGTGTGTAGTGGGAAGTGGAATCTGCTCCCTCTTACCTAGTTGCCATCTTCCTCCCTTTAGTTTTGTATTTTGAAAAGTCCTCTAAAGGAAATTATAGATGGAGTTGACTAAGCACTCCAATGGCCCTAACTTAGCACCAATTAAAATGAGAAAGTACTGATTCGAGGTGTCAGTGCATATTCTTATAGAACTTTCTTTAATAATGCCAAAGGTGTATACGACTAGGGAAGGAAATTGTGGGGTTAAATAGCTAAATTTAGCTTTATAAGTGGTTCAGGTAACAGGTAATAGGATGCCATTCAGTTTGCATTGTTGAAAAAGGATTCACACAATAGAAAACTGAATAATAGCAGCCACTACATCTTGTGTTCCAAACACACTTACTTTCTCAGTAAATAATCCTTGCTTATTGTCCTTAGCAACGTCCCTATGATATCTCAATCTGGTTCTACACTGGATGTCCCTTGATAGTTTCTCCTGTTGGTTCAGAAACTGAATCTGGCACCCACTCATGTTTCTTTAACATCACCTTCTTAAGTCATAAACCTTATTGGGTATAATAATGTCCAAGTTCTTTTACCAGACATAATATCACTCAGTCTCTTTTGTAGTCTCTTTCAAATTATTCTCTTGTAATACAATAGGAACTCATTTTTATTTGGAAAAACAAAGATTTATAGTCATTGGAAATATTGGACTTGTCTTACTTTCATTCATACAGTATTTATCATTTTTGGCCATTAGAACATAATGTTCATCTCAAAGAAAGTCAATACTTCATATGCTTATGAACATGAAGTGCTATTAGATTCTAAAACTGATTCAAGGATACAATAGAGTGACTAAGCAATGTGATTTTTGCCTCTTATTTGAAAACCTCCCATTTTTAGAAATTTTTGATTTATGAGCCAAGCTAAAAAGGTTTATTAATTTCTCTGGTAATCAGGTTATTATAGCAAAGTATTCCTTAGTTATGAATTAGCACAAGGGCATTGGAGGTCAAATGTAGGGGAAAATCAAAAGAAACAAAATAAAACATTAAAAAGTTTCAGACATATGCATGTAACAAAATCCATTTATTAAGAAGGAGAAGCATAAAAGTATCCCTTTCTCCCCCAGCCTGGTCTTTACTACCCTTCTATTCTTTCCTGTATTTGATAGTAGCCAGTCTATATTGCTGTTCGGTGAGATTGAGGTTGGAAAGCCATTTCTTTTAGTAGAATTGTTAACATTCAAGTAATGCAATAGTAGACCCAGAGTTTCATAGTAGGTGAAGAATGACTTTATTTGAATTTCCAAGTAAGAGAAACAGAGTCCCAAAGTTAGGGAGCACAGTAAACAGAAATGCAGAGAAGGGAGAAGCATGGAGGTGGAAGTGGTCAGAGAAGGGCAGGAAACCACAGCATGGTTGGAGGCCAGGCCTGTCCAGAAAGTGGGTGGGATGTAATCTGAAGAACAGGAAGGTAACATTAACAATTAAGATGTTTAATTCTCAATTTGAAGTTGATTGCATTCCTGCACCATAAGCCCCTCTTTTGCCCTCCCATCTTTAGCAAAATACTCCACCCACAAAGTACTGCGTGAATTGTTTAGGGGAAAGCAAAGGAAAAGGGGTTATGTTTTATATGTGGTAGTGTAAAGGGAAACCCCACTACCCCATAATGAGGGAGTGGCTGGAACATCAGGGATGGTGCATGAACAGCACTGGCTGTAGAACCAGTGCAGGTCACCCAGTCAACCAGGGTGATGAGTACTGGCTGTGCAGGGGATACGGAGAGGCACTTTAAAAAAAAGAGCATGAGGAAATGCTGCTCACTTGGATTGCCCCCTCATTTCCAGTCCTCCAGGGCAAGCAAGGTTCCTGGGCCATAGGCCTTGGGCTTTGGGGACCATATGGCCTGGGAGATATTCCCCGGCCCCTTCCTGCAAGCTCCAGGGCCGCCCTACCCACAACAAATTCTAATAAGAGGGGAGGGGTGGAGCCTCGGGCCCTCGGATAGGGAAACAGGGTCAGCTGACTTGCCCCAGCCCCTCTCCCACATAGGAGACCAAGGAGCTTGCCCCTTCCTAGCAACCCACACCTCCAGTGCAGATTGGGGGGGCTGCCTCTTTCCCAGAAGGGAAGCTGTGGCAACTCCAGTGTGGAAGGTTACAGGACCACTTTCTGCCTACAGGTTTAACCAGTGTGAGCTCCGGGAACGCAGCTCCTGCTGTCCCTGCCAATCTGACCAGAGGAATGGCAGACACTGGGACTGTTCGGGGCTTCAGCCCCACGCAGTTGGAAGCCAGCTCCCTGGAGTCAGGGTCCCAGCTGGGGTGCGTTCGTCACTGGACTCCAGTCTTTGGGGGCTCTACGACCCAATACAGCAGGGCTCATGAGTCTTGGGCTGCCTTCCCTAATGCGGAAAGCAGCTCACAAAGACTGAAAGCAGCACATGGAGGCATGACCTGGGAAGTTCCTTGTAAGTGGAGCTCCCCTTGCACTGCCTTCTGGAGTGATGTAGCAGTGCCCTCCAGACCCTGAGAGAGACAGCTGCTGTAAGAGGATGGCAACTCTGAAACCCACAGATGGATATTCCAAAGAGGATGGGGACCTGTTTGTGTGGCCAGCTTAAGCTCCAAAAAGACAGATAAGCAATAATGGGGAACTTCTGGGTTTGATTTTGGACTTGAATCTTCCTGGAGTTGGCTGGTTTAAGGTGCTTTGCAAATGAGGTTGGCTCAGAATGCTCCAGGCTTCCCAAATAGGGTTTCCTGTTAATAAAAACCTGTTTACTGCTTTACAAGTCTTACTAGTACGTGTTTAAATGGCAATAAGCAGCCATACCCCATACTGCCTTGTTACACTAGGTCAGCACAGAGATAACAGAGCGGCCACAAGAGGCAAGTTGAGGTAAGAGGGTTCTTCAATAATATCAAGGGTTATTGTGAGAATGGACTCCCAAACACCTCTGGGATGATATAATCAAGACCTCAAAGAACCAAGCAACCTCCACTGTCATCTAAACTGTAAGGAATGATGACACTGAAGATATATTAGCTAATGTCGTTCCACATTTTCTAGAGTGATGGAATTCTGTATTTCATTCATGCTAAGTGTATCTCAAGCAACATGTGCTATTTTGACTAAGATTTTTTAAAGCCTTGGATCATTGTTTATATCATCAACAATTCTGATTTATGTATACAGTGGTCTCCTGAGTGTACTTCAGAAGCTGAGTTTACTTTGGGCAAAAAGAAAAATATCTCTTACTGTATCAATTCGTTCAACCAGATATACAAAGATAAAACCTGTGAGCTCCTCGGTGATCAATAGAGATTGAGAAAAGCTCTGACACATTTACAAAGAAACCAGGAGAATTTTTGCTAGAAAATGCCAAGTCTAAATAAAACAAAACAGAAATAACAGTCTTTCCTGCAAGAAAGAGAATAGTTAGAAACAGGGCTTCTTTTGGCCCATTTTTAAAAATTTTTGTGTATATTAATATGTATCAAATTCTTTGATTTCCACAACTTGAGCACTGCCATTATTTGAATCTAGCCAACTGGAGCTCCTTTCTGCTTGTTTTCCACTTTCTGCCATGACACTCTCTGAGAGGGAGTATTTCACTAATTTCCTTAACCTTCTTTTTGACAACCTTCAAAGCACTGGTTGCCACATATAAAGTTGTCAGTGCTCAGAAATATTTTGTCAGAACTCCTCACAATGCGTACTTAAAAAATACACTGAAGGCCTTTTGGCTGAGGCCATCTGTTAGTTTTGAAGACTGGATTTTAATATGTTAGTGACTGGACTCACACATGTTCTGTCCTGCCTTCTGCAACTCCTCCCACAGCAAAGAATCTTCTCAGAATTTAGAAACAAGTCCAAATCTTTAGTGTTCTAGTATTTTTAAGCTGGTGCTGCTTTGGCTGCGTTCCTTTTGTTTCATATGCTGCTGTCTCCTGGGCTAGGCAGCAAAGTGGCTGAATCCTTGCCTGTACTCTTTCAGATTCTGTACCTCAGGATCTGTTTAGAAAATGAGAAGAATGAGATCAAGACAGCATTAGGCTAGGAGGAAAAGGAATAAATTTCTGCCTTAGATCAGTTATTCTTTCTTTCGAGGTTCTTGAGTAAAACACATGCAGAAACCCTTGCCCAGAAAAGGGGCATTTATTTTACTCTGAGAGTGGACTACGTATGTATGACTTCCTCAGGGTTCTCTAGATAATGTGACAATCTCTTTTGTTTAGGATAGTCACAGGCTTGTGAATTATAATTAAATTTCTTATTTTTTTCCTTTTCCCCATAAAGTGACACTTGGATCAGTAAGGAGTAATAGTTAGGTTTATGGATTCTGAAACCAAGATTGCTTGGGTTTGAAATCTGTTGCTTAAAACAGGAAGTGTTGTTAGGTATTACAATTATTATTGAGTTGGGACCTTCTTACTAGACTATAAGCCAGAGCAGCAAAAAACAAAAATAAAAACCAAAAAAAACAAAACAAAATATAAATAATGCTAGAAAACAAATGCTGATTTTGGATATTCTTGTGTACAGTGATTGGTAAATCCCCAGTCCTGGAAGCCACAACCAATGTATGTAGCTCTTTGCTACCCTCTTAGGGTATATTCTGTTTCATTATTGGTGAGTTCCGATGTGTGGTTAAGGTGGTGAGCAATGAGTAAAAAACATATGTGGTTTTTGCTCAAGACCTCAGTATTAATCTGTAAAATAATTTGTTGAGAATAAATTAGTTTCCTTATAGGCATGGTGATCACTCTTCTTTTTTACAGCACGGTCAGCAAGTGACAAAGGTTTTCTCCTGGTTTTCCAATCACTGTATCTTATCAGGATTACCTTGCAATAATTGTCATTAGATTAACTTTGATGGACTACATTTGGGAACTCAGTAATTAATGGTGACAAAGCCTTGATAACATGCAAATGTGCTACTGAATTAATAAAAAGTGCCTTTTTGTGATGGTACAAACTTTTTTTTTTTACTTTTTAATGCAAGATTCCAAAGTCCCCAAAGAAATTTCCACCTGGAAATTGAGAAAGGGGTGAAATGATGCCAGGCCAAGGTGGAGTTATTAAATGAAAAAAATAACATCGAATACATATTTTACCCTCTCTAAATCAATGGCTAATAAACTTTTTTTCAATCGCAGCAAAACCTTTTTGCTGATATTCACTAAAATCCTATAAATCACATGCATTGCATGAGTATATAAAACAGATACAAAGCAGAACTTTCCTAGTTGCATTGCTCTGGCATTAAGTGTGACCTATATTCTCAATGTCAAGATTCTAGAAGCCTCTGAAGCAGTTGTAAGTATTCTGGGGCTTCATTAACTAACTAAAATTCCCAGTGTTTTCACTACCCAGGATCCTTCATTATTATTATTTCCTCCACAGAATCTGAAATTTCCTACTATGTGATCAAACATGAATTACCTATGTTAGACACTCTACGTGTTATCTCATTTAATATTTTCAAACATCTTGTTACTTAAGTACAAATGTACCCTTTTTACAGGCTAGAAACTTATATAACTCACCCAAGGTCACACAGAAATTATGAAACTGGGTCCTGGATGCAAATCTTTCTTATTCCAAAGTCTTGTACTACTTTGTTATTATATATCTTTATACGATACCATCTCAAAGTAAAGAAGTGATGTCTTGCTTAGACAGAAATCTTATTATAGGCATGTGTGTGTGTATTTACACACACATTAGGCATTCTGGAATACTTAAAAATTGATAATCCCAATTATAATAGTTGGAGATCTCAAATTGACAATATTTTTCCTATACTAGTTGTTGTTAGTCTAAACTTGTAAGGCTACTTAGTTTCCTTAGGCTACCTTTATTTCAAAGTAGTAAAATAATGTTTTAAAAAAGTAATTATGAGTTTATTGTTCTTATTCCACTTACAAAATTAATCCTCTATTCTCATGAGTTGAGTGCATTCTTTCCCTTCTTGTTCCTCCAGATTTCTTATTGTTAAGTTATCCCCACATAAAAGGGATGTGGAATTCAGGAGTTTTGGAATTTCTTACACAAGTTGTAGTCCTGTGCAAAGGTCTAGCATTTCCCTAGTATCCCAGTTTGGACATATGGTTCTGCAACTTTCAGTCTCACCCAGGAGCTATTACATGACTGTTTATGAACAAATCTATCTTTTTCCCTACACAAAAGTCTTTAGCTGTAGAAAAGGCCAGATATAAAGTGCATATAAAGTGTTAGAATCAATGTAAAAATAATTCTTAAGATATTTTGTTTAGTGTTGAAGGTGTGTAAGTCTAATATACTATAAACTGAATCTTTACTGTTGTTACTTCTTAGTGAATTATTGTACCATCTCCTTGTGACTCCCAAGTTTGTCATTTTTGCTTTGTTGTTGTTATTGCCCTGTTTGTTAGCTTAATTTTAAACTTCCATTTTCTACAGCTTTTAAATGTCAAGTCATTCACAGTGCTCTATTCTGAGATCTTTGACTAGATAGTTATGAACTAAATTGGGATGATGGAACTCGAGGTGAATATTTAGTCCAAAGCTTCTTAAAATGATAATGATTGTCTTCACATATATCACACTTATATTGTACAAGGCATCACTCTAAGTTTTAGGGATATTAAACTCACTTACTTTTCATGGTAATTTCTGAAATTAGCTATTATTGTGGAAACAGGCACAGAGTGTTTAAATGACTTATCCTATGCCAGCCGGCTAGTAAATAGTAGAACTTGGATTTGATTTCAGTAAGGCTAATGGACTAAAAAATGTTGACCTATCCAGAAAAATAATCTATTTTTTCTTTAAAAAATCTATTATTTTCTTTATGAGCTATACCACTATCAAACAACCACAAAATCTGAGCAGTTTACTCTAAAGAAGGTTTATTTCACACTTATATGTCTACCATGGGATGGTTGGGAGCTCTGCTCTTTATCGTCCTCATTCCAGGCCCTGGTCACTATATGGAACATTGCAGGTCACTGTACCATTGAGGAAAAGAATTGTGGCAATTGCACAATAGTACTTAAATGTTCTGACTGCAAAGAGCATCCATTATGGTCTAAAGCAAGTCACATGATCATGAGTAACTTCAAGTTAGGTGCCCAGAAAAGAGAAAGAACTGGAAATACTTTGTAAATAGCACTGCTGACCTTCACAGGTGCCTAGATCCAATTATTAAGAATAATCTATTGGTGGAAAAAAGGGAAACTTTTAAACTTATAAGCAGGCATCTTTCTGATATAGTTTGTGAAAATTTAAGCAGGATTATTGTAGTGGATTGTGAGGATGCACTTAGTGAGATAACTTAAGCCAACCTATTTTTTTAAAACTTGAGCTAAGTGGAGAGCTCAAGCGAATTGCATTATCAAGGTTTTTTAAAGATTTTATTAATATTTAGAGGGGAAGGGAAGGAGAGAGGGAGAGAAATATCAATGTGTGGTTGCCTCTCATGCATTCCCTGCTGGGAACTGGCCTGCAACCGAGGCATGTGCCCTGACTGGGAATCAAACCGTGATCCTTTGGTTCTCAGGCCCGCACTCAATCCATTGAGCTACACCAGCCAGGGCAAGCCAAACTATTTTTAAACTTAGATGAGATCTGGCTTGCAAAATGAAACAGGTTTCTGGATCTTGTCCTTTGGCCATTCTTATCTCCCCCTCTGCTAATAGTAACATTGCTTGCAGTTAGCAATTGACACTTTTTTTTGGACTCCTGCTCCATTATACTATCTGCCTCTTTTCCAAGAGCTAAGCAAGTAAATACTAAGTAAATGATATTAATCAATTCATTCATCTATTCACACACTTGGGAACATTTTAAAAGTACTTTGGCAGTGACATGCTAAACTCTGTAGGTACAAGGATATATACAACATGGATTAACATTCTCTAAAATTTCAGTCTACTAGCATAGACAAAATATAACTAACTTAGCCTGCACCCACAGATTAAACACAACCGAGAAAGGAGAAAATTGGTAAATCTTCTGGTGATGACCAAAACTACAATTTACTATTCCTAGTGGTCGTGGCTAAAATCAGCTTCAAATTACCGTAGAATCTGTCCTTCCTTCAGCATTTGTTATTTAAAATCTGAAGTCTGCCCTGGCTGGTGTGGCTCAGTGGAGCACCAGCCTGAGAACCAAAGGGGTGCTGACTGGATTTCCAGTCTAGTACATATGCCTGGGTTGCAGGCCAGGTTCTCAGGAGGGGGTGTGCGAGAGGCAACTACACATTGATGTTTCTCTCCCTCTCTTCCTTTCTCTCTAAAAATAAATAAATAAAATCTAAAAAAATGCCTGAAGTCTAAGTCTTTTCATCCATGCAGAAAATTTTTCAACAAGGAAAATTTAGTATGTGGCTATTATGTTATTTCACTTCATACCTTTACTCTAAGGGAGAGGCAATAAAGATTACTAGCCAGAGTTGTTAAGATTAAGGAAATAATTCTGTTGAAAGTATAGAGGATATATTAGAAATAAAGCGGGAACTGAAATAAACAGAAATCCTTTGGAAGCTATTGCAGAAGGCTGAGTTTGAAGAGGGTGGTAGGAGTTGGGCCTGGGTGTATCCCTCTCAGGCTGGCTCTCTGGGTCCCTGGGGATTCTACCATCTTGGGACTGCACTCAAGACATGGATGTGGGCATCTTGAGACTGTCATCAAAGATGCAAAAGCAGCCTGAACAGGTGGTGATCCACATCCTCAAATGGTTACCTGCTCTGATCCAAGGAGGCTGCTACAGAGGTAGAATCAGTGCATTCCTGGTCCCTTCTGGAAGGTCTTGTATAAAACCAAATCTACAGTTTGGGCAGATAAATCTGGCAGACAGGCCTAAAATGGGGTGTGAGCTAGAAGTATCCCAAACAGAGAAGTCCTCAAAACCTCCACAGCTATGGCTTCAGGGATGGGGGAAGTAGAGCAGCAACCGGGAAATTTTACATAACTATGGCAACTTGGCTAGCTTCCCAGTTATGTTTAAAGATGTGTCAGCTGCTCAAGGCAAGGGAGATGGGTGTGACTTTCTGAATGTATCCTGCCTTGTGACTTAGCCTGGGATTTTACAGCTCATGCATTAAACTGGGAGGTGGTACCCTGGTTACATCACCTATGTGAGAGCTTGAAGGCAGTTCACCCCATTTTAAGGGGCCACGCCTGCCTGGACTAATAATGGCAGCTGGAAAAAGATATGGGAAAGGAGCAGATGTAGCTCACTGTGGGAAGAGTTGGAAACGGGGTACAAAGGAGGCCCAGGGTGAGGATTTAAGCTCAAGCACAGCAGTCATTTGTTCTCTGCTCTTGGCCATGCTGGGAGTAGTAGGGAGGGAGGAAGCATGCTGTCTATAGTATGGGATTTTTCAGGTTTGAAAGAAAGCTGTGAGAAGGGAGAAGTAAGTAAGCAGCCACCATGTTTTTTCAAGTATAATGCACTACTGCATGTAACGTGCACCAGCATTTTTGGCCCAAACTTTCAGGGAAAAAACTTTCATTTTAATTTTTAATTAATTAATTTATTTATATTTAAATACTTGTTTTTTATTATAAAGAAATTTTAGCATTTATTTTTGAACATATTATGGTATAAGAAATTTTATGTAACAAATACAAAACACAAGAACAGATAAAAGGTATTTCAGGTACTACCCATGTATAATGTGCATCCTTATTTTTCCCTTAAAATTTGGGCAAAAAGTGCACATTATACACAGCAAAATTCAGTAGGTAGTTTATAGTGAGGAAGGAGGACATGCAGCCTGGACTAATAAGAATGTAGATGCTGCTGCTGTGATCATACTTACTCCAGCTGACTCCAGAGCTGCAAAGGACTTCCTTGCAAGATCCTCATCTGCTACACCTGGATTTCACCTGAACTTTTGGGATTTGTGCTTTATCTGGACTATTACATGGAGGCAGATGACTACATATGCCAGATCCTGAAGGAGAGAGCAGCTGTGTGAGGATGGTGACTTTGGTACCTTCCAGAGGGACTGGAGAACTGCTTGTGCAGCCAGGCTAAGATCAGATAAAAACATGGGAAATTTGGGGGATGTTTTACACTAGTAGCTTGGTGGCTAGCTTGGAAAGTGCTGGGTCTTGTGGGAAAGGAGGTCTCTGAGCTGAGGTGCTCTAAGCTCTCCCAGGATTGGAACATTGTAAATACAGATATGCTTCTTTCAGCATTAATTGTTAGGTCATTCACCAAGGCACCACGGTGAATAGTCCCTGTTCTTCTTGGTAATAGGACCACTATATGCGCAATAGAGGCTGCCATTCTATAATGGTTGGCCTGTGCCTGTTACTCTTTCATGTAGCTCACCTTCTGTGCCCACAAAGGTCAGGACTTTCCCGTTTTTGATAATGTTTAAAATGTTTCTCTTGGTAGTCTTCAATCAGTGCTGTCCCAATATAATGCAAATAGCTAAATTACTTTGTTAACTAGCAGCCATATTAACAAAAATAAAATGAACAGGTGAAAATAATTCTAACAATGTTTTATTTAACCCCATATATTAAAAGATATTTTTCAACTTATAATCAATATAAAAACATGTTTACTGAGTAATTCTATATTATCTTTTAAGACTGCATTTTTGAAGCCTGGTGGGTATTTCACACTTATAGAACATCTTAATTTGCATTAGCCACATTTCAAGTGGTCACTAGACACATATGGCTATTTGTTTACCTATGCTGAAATTGTTATTTTAAAATAATATTTTATGAAATACTGGTAAGACAGAAATTAAGGACCATATTACTCAAAACATTTGCCTTTTAACATAAAAAGATAAATAACAATTTTAATGTTTCCTGATATTTCCTGAGTTAATACATAGAAGTGCATATATTTCTATGATTTTTAAATTTTTTATTTTATTTCTTCAGTTTTTGGCAAGATGGCAGAAGCCACGCTAACCTCCTCCAAGGGTCAATATGGAATTACAAATAAATTGCAGAGAAGTTACCCAGAACAAACAACTGAACAAATGAGAGAGAAGCCTTATAATCTCAGACAGACAGAAGAATCACCTTTGGGACAATCTGTCTGGTAAGAAGGGCAATAGAGACTTGAGAGGGCTGGCTGGGTGCCCATAGGTAGCAGTGCCAGAGGGATAATTAAGTGGCAGGTTGGATCCCCCTGAGAAGAATGGGGTCTAAACCCTAAACTGGGATCCCCAGCTTAGAGCACCAGAGCCTCCAAATTACACAGATAACAACTGGTGGTGAAAAGCAGAAGGGATGCTCTCTCTTCCAGAAATGGACAGCTGGAGATGCAAAGAGCTGTTTAAAGGGCCAATGCACAAATTTTCATTTGCTGTCACTCACTTGGGGTCCCAGCAAAGGCAGGAGCAGCAGCAAAGGCTGGAGATGCCTGAGGAGACAATGGGGATGGAAGCTTTGGGGAGAGAGTAGCTACAGGGATCTCAGTGCTGAGTCATCCCTCATAGGGTAGCAGCCCTCTTGTTCATGCAGACCACTCCCCTCTGAGCAGCAGCAGCTTGAGGGGAAACAACAGCCCTGCCTCCAGGAGAGACTCTTCCCCAGCTCTGTGGCGGTTTAGCCTGACTGCTGAGTGCAGAATGACTAGCTTAATAACTTAATGAGACAGCCACAGGAGTAGATCCCTAGCAAAGGGGGGCAGAGTGGACTAGAGATGCTTGAGGAGGGACTGGGGATGGAGGCTTGGGGGAGAGAACTGAGAGCAGGCTCCAGGATCCCAGTGATGAGTGGTCACCCATACTGCAGTGACTATCCTGCTCAGAGAGACCACTCCCCTTCGAACAGTAGCAGCCTGAGGGGAAACAATAGCCCCAAATCCAGGAGGAATTCTGCCGCGCCCTATGGGGCTTAAGCCTGACTGCTGAGCACAAAGTGATTAGCTACTGAAGGAGACAATCATAGATAACAGATCTCTGGCAGTCTCAGCAGGCTGCCTGAGGTCAGATGGGGTCAACATCTGACATCACTAGGGATGGATACAGAAAGAGAAAAAACAGTGGTAAGTACTAGAGGTTACTGAGAAGAAATCTACTGTGGTCTTCTCCATGATTAGTGATATTTTATTTCCTCCATAGCTTTTTAACATTCATTTCTTGTCCAGTGAGTTTGTGCATATTAAGTCACTAGAATTTACACTATAGTTTATTTCTCTCCTTTCTTATAATAATCTTAATCTCTACACCATTATTAATACTGGTTCATTTGCTGTTGATACTGAGACTGGGGGGGGTGAGAAATTTTTGCAGATGTGGGTTTGTTCCCTAGGCTTTGTGGTTTTTCTTTGGCAGCACCTGCACAACAGAATACAAAATATGGTGTACCCACAGTGAACCAGAAAAAAAGGAAAAAAGACTAAGAAAGAATGAAGAGGTGGTAAGGGAACTGAAGAACAACATGAAACATAATAATATCTGTATAATAGGGATACCAGAAGGAGAAGAGGATGAGAAAAAGGTAGAGAACCTGTTTGAAAAAGTAATGATGGACAACATTCCTAATTTGATGAGAGAAAAAGTCACACAAATCCAGGAAACACAGAGTGTCCCAATCTGGAGGAATACAAAGAAGCCCATTGCAAGGCACATTATAATTAAAATGGCAAAATTCCAAGACAAAGAGGGAATCTTAAAGACAGCAAGGAAGAAACAGGAAGTAACATACAAGGGAGCCCCGATAAGGCTAGCAGCTGACTTCTCAATAGAAAGACTACAAACCAGAAAGGAATGGCAAGAAATACTTCAAGTAATAAAAAACATAAGCCTGCAACCAAGACTACTCTATCTGGCAAGGTTCTCAATTAAAATGGAAGGTGAAATAAGGAGTTTCCCAGACAAAAGAAGGCTGAAAGAATATACCTCCTCCAAACCAGCTCTGCAAGATATGCTAAAGGCAGTCCTGAGAGGGAAGTTTAGAGCAATATGAACCTACCTTAAAGAAATAGAAACATTCTTTAACAGGAAACCAAACAACAAAACAAACAAGCAAGCAAAATATAACCAAAGACACTGAAATAGAGAACAGGCAGACAGGGACCACAGGGAAAAGGGGAGGGAATTTCAGGGGAACAGGGGAAGGATTCACAGGAACAAGTATAAAGGACACATGGACAACAACTAAGGGGGGTGGAAATGGGAGGGAGGTGGGGAGCACTGGTGAGGTGGGCTGGGATGGGAGTAAAAGACAGAAAACTGTACTTGAACAATAATTAAATTATAAAAGTAGAAACATTTAAAATAAACATACTAACCCTACATCTACATGAATTGGAGGA